>NC_062518.1:40465534-40790534 GCF_022655615.1 Tachysurus fulvidraco
TATGTTTTGCTTTTCCTCTTACCCATCGTCAGTACTACGTCACTGAGCAATGAATGGGAAAAGCCACAAATATATACGAGCTATTTTGCATTGACCATTTATAGATATTTGTGGATGGGAAAAGAGACTAAATCACTTGCACATATATGTAAAGATTGATTTCTAAAGTGTAAATGCTGTGCAGTTTCGTATGTAATGGTTTATATATCTTATATAGCATTTCCTGTTTTTCTATTTGAACATGCACACATTTATTCTGGAAACACAACCAGCCAGTAATGATTCTAATCTTGGACAAAAAGAAATGTGGGGGTTTGATTTGTTTATTTCCAGGTTGATAAATGTTCAATTTATCAACACGGAATAAATTGAAAACTCACTTCCATGACACTCAGTATTTTGTGCATTCAGCCCACACCACTTGCTTGTTTAAAGCTGTCATGTATTGGCAGTAAAGGAGGATGCATGTATATGTATTTATTTAATGAAGCACAACAAAGAACTAAAAACTAAGTACAAAAATGAAGAGCATAAACTGAAGATACAAAATCAATAAACAGAACTTAAAGATTGATGCTAATGGAGAGTAACAAAGGTATGTGTTGTCAGCAGAGGTGGGAAGTAACGGAGTAAATAATCTTTTCATACAAAAGTTTAGAGCATTGCAACTGAATTACAGAACATTTTTTTATGTATTTAATTATGATGATTACCACATTGATAAAAATAATAATAATAATAATAATAATAATAATAATTTAAATAATAAAAAGAATAATTTAAAACAAAATGTCATTTGTTATGTGTGTTGATGTGTTATAACATTACAATTAATGTCATCATATTTATGTCATGTTTAGATGATTTGTATTACTGTGCTTTTGCAAATTTGTGTTTCCCTATAAGAGCATGTTATATTACTGAATGAGCAGATCATGATTCCCCATGATTGAGATTCCCCAAATCTGTTTGCAATACTGTGATTTTGGAGAGATTGTTTATCTTTGTGTTTCTCTGATCTCATCTTACCTTTATCTGTGTTCTGCTTCAGTTCTGAGTACACAGTGTCAGCTCCCTCACTGCTCTTTCCTAGTGGGCAACAGTCATTGGTGTTTTTTATCTTAGGAAATGCTAAATCATTTGTATTAACCCCTTAATCTCCAACATCTACACAACATTTGACTCCTCTATTAGTGTGACTGTAGTTACAGAATGATTCATAGCAGTTTAAGATGAAAAATTAAATTAGCAAAAGCTTACATTTAATTTACACAGACCTTGTTTTCTCTTTGGTTTCTTTATATGTTTCGTGTCAATTTCAGCATAAGTCACATTACTCAGTTCAGCATCAGACTCTATACAATGGAAAAGAAGAACGTTTACAATCCTTTAACAAACTTTGCAAAATATACCATAAAACCTTCACTGTCTATAATACAGTTCTTACTCAATTACTGTGATATGTCCTGATTTCCAAGATAATAAACTTCAGCAAAAGTGTGAAGATAAATATGTTGTAACCTTTACAGTCCTGAAGCCTGTTGCATGAAATGTGTACAAATCTACCCCATTAAACTGCTGTGTGTCTTGTGGGTGGAGCAGCAAACACTGAAGCTTATGAACTAATAACACAATTTAAGTTTAAAAAGTCCTGTAATTCCTGCACAATTCAATTTATTCCATTAATTGTCTTCCTTCTATTTCAGTTTAAAACATGTGTCTGGAGAGCACATTTGTACACAGTGCACTTATATATTCATATATTATTCATAATATTGGAATATAATTCCAATTGACATATCACAGGATATGTGTAAGAATAAAAATGACACAGTAAGCACAATATGTTACCTTTGGGTTTCATGTTTTTAGATATAACTGTGGTGTTAACCACATCACTTTGTCTCAAAAATGTCATTTAGGCTGTTTTAATTGGTAAAAAACAGGAGCTAGTGAACATTATTTCTTACATAAAAAGACTCATGATATTTTATACTAGTGTAAAGTAGATAGCATTACCTTTATTGCACAGTTTCATTTCAATTTGTGAATACAACACATCCTGTGGCCCCCTGGCTGCATCATCTAACATAGAAATCAATTCAGATTACTGCATAAAGCAAAAGATTAAAATAAAAAAAAAAAGAGTTATTTGGTTTAATGGAGGCCTTACCATTTTGTTTCTTTTTTCTAGCCATAACCTGTGGGTAGACTGTATTGCTGGAGGCAGCTGCAGCATCATCTTAAATAGAATAAAACACAATATTGTCAGTATTATGCAGTCTTGATTTTAGTCACTGAAATGTAGATTATATATGACCACCATACCTGTGGTCATGATAGCAGTATTTGCATATATATTGTTTAATTTTTTTAATAGTTGGTGACATTGTAAGCAAAAATATTAAATGGCAGAAGATTGAGAAACAAATGCTGGCATTTCTTGTTAGTACAAACTGACCTGCAGGCTGATTTGTGTCCTGAGTCACTGCAGCAGACTGAGATTGTACAAAAATAAAGCAGTGAATAAGTTAAACATTACCTTTACACATAGTGTATTTATACAGTATGTAGAGCAACACGAACACAACAAAAAACATAGAAAAATCATTATTCAATTCAATTCAATTGAAAAAAGATCATTATCTTCCTTAACACCATAACATCTGTTATCACACCTTTTTTCTTCTTGAAGAGCAAGAGCAGGATCAGTAAGATCATGATGACAAACAGACAGGCCAAACTTAGTCCTATAAATACACCTGTGAATCCAAGAGCTGAAACTAGAGAAAGAGTGGAACCTGAATATCTATTTAAACATTATATATTTAAATGAATTTTATTACAAATCTAACTAAAGTAAGAAGACATGGTTCTCACCTTTGACTGAAACCCAGCTTTTCGGTGACTCTCCTCTCTCTGGGTGTTTACAATGGTAGAAACCTTCATCTGACTTTGAGACACTACTGATGATCATCTCTCCTGTTGTCTGCTTCTGGAGGATGGAATCATCTTTAAAGAAATCAACTACGAAGTTTGAGATTTTTTGTCTATTTAAACAACGTAAAATCAGAGGTTGTCCCTCAGTCACAGGATGGACAGGACTGTCCAGGATCACAGGATCATCTGCAAGGAAAGATAAAGACGACACTGAAACCAAGAAGTTTGCAATTCTACATTATTACTATAACATGCATGCCTTTATAAGGTTTGGTAAACACATTGAATTCCATATCATTGAGATTTCCATGGGTTGTTGTCTAACATGCCATTTAACAGCAGAAAACACAACAGGGTATTTTATATTCTTAGGGGGGGAAAGGATACTAAACTGAATTGGTATAGATTTTTTAATCTATTACCTGGAAAGATACATGCTGTGATGTGGCACACACAGTTTAAGTTAAATAAAGACCCAATAGAATTTGGCAAGTTCTTTATTTTGTTTGTTTTACTATTGAAGCAGTCACATGAAAGGTGCACATTCCATGTTGACTGCTAGTAACATCCAAAGTAAGGTAAAATCAATAAATGGTTGTATTAATGTGAATATTTGTCTTGCCGATTCAGGAAAGGCCTAAAAGGGAGTGACCCGCGAACAGGAAGCCAGTGTTATAGCATCCTGAAGGGGAGGAGTCATCTGATCAAGCATGCAAAGATTATAAATGTATTGTATGTAGAGATTTCAGTGATTTTGTTAAATGATAATGCCTTTGATTACAGGTAGACTTCATTTTGGGTGTGACTTGTAAAGTGTTAAGATCTAGAAACATAGTGTTGCTAACAGATGGAGTGTTATGATTGGCCCGTTTGAATCTGAAGGGGGGGGGACCAGGATGATTTAAAAGACAAAGGAAATGCTGCAGAGGGAGAGGGGTGTTGGTTGGAACAGTAGCCAACAATTTAGTTATTCCCTTTTGTGTTTTGTTAAGTGTTGAGTTGTACTTTGAATAGTTTTTTTTTATTTGTTTATTTTTTGGTAAATTTTGATTTTTCAATGGAAATTTTGCTTTGGCTTCTTTCACACCTGTCTGAGAATGGTGGCTCACATAAATAAAAAGACACTTCACTGGATTTTTCGAGAGTTTTGCCATTTCTTTTGCTGCCAGTTTGCCACTGCACCGACCATCTTACCACAAATGGTGTCAGAAGAGGGATGTGAAGTCTTTGAGGAGTGACTGACAGTAGAGGGGAGAAATCTCAAATTTCAAGATGGCTGCTAGAGGACATGGAGGTTCTCAAAGGATTACCCGAGCTCATCCAATACTGTTCTCCGAAGAGGAGGAGGACACTGTTGAAGTTAAAGCAGGTGATGTGGAGTTGGAGGCTGTGATAGCAGAGGAGGCTGTGACAGACTTGTTTCATATGAGGAACGTGACATATCCTGAGACTGAACCTGTGGTGAGACCCAAGAGTAATAAAGTGAGTACACCCCGAGGTGAAGCAGAAGGTATTGTGGTGGATCAAGAGTTTCTTTTGGAAATAAGGAACTTTATGAAGCAACAACAAAGAAATGAAAAGTTATTATTTGATGAGTTGAATGGGATAAAGTCTACCATTCTCCAGAAATCCAAGGCAGGGTGGGAATCAGTTGAACAGATAAGTCAACAAACTCACTACCCATTACCTACACCTAGAACACTTCCACAAGCACCAGGAGGAAGAGCCATGTTTTCAGAACCTCATGCAATCCAACCAGAGGATCATCTGCCAAGTATGTCTGTACCACTGGTAGCACCTTTGAGACATTTTCATGAACCTCGAATTCCTGATTTTGTGGAAGGAGAGGATGTGGAGAGCTTCTTTGTGCGGTTCGAACGCATTGCTAGAACGTGGGGATGGCAAACCGATGAGTGGGCAGCACGAGTGGTAACTTTGTTAACAGGCAAAGCTCTGGAGGCCTATGCAGGTATGGATGAACGACGTTCCGGATCTTATGCTGACATCAAAGCTGCTGTGCTGGCCAAGTACAACGTGACTGAGGAGACATATCGTCTGCGTTTCAGGAGTCTGACGGTACCAACTGGAGAAAGTGTAAGAGAGACCTACAACCGCATTAAGGGCTTGTACAAGAGGTGGCTGCGACCGGAAATTAAGAGCAAGGAACAGCTGGGAGAAACCATCATACTGGAACAGTATCTAAGAGTGTTGCGTCCGGACGTGAGAGTATGGGTCAAGGAAAACCAACCACTAACTGGTGAGGAAGCTGCTAGGTTGGCTGAGAGATACATGGCTGCCCATCGAGATCCACCACGAACCAACAAAGGTACTGTGACTTTGGGCAGGGGTAAAGTTGAGGAACCCGTTGATAAGACAATGGGAGTGTTTGGGAAACATTCTAATACAACTTTGATTTGTTTTTATTGTCAGCAACCTGGACATAAGGCTTCCATTTGTCCCCTAAAAAAACCCAAAGTGACTAATATGTGTTATGTTCCCAGGAATGAGTGCTTTGCTGAATCAACATCTACCGAGAAACATAGCCACCTTCTAATGGTAATTGTAAATGGTCAGCCTGCCCAGGCTTTGGTTGATACAGGTAGTACACAAACTTTGGTGAAATCTGACTTGCTAAACTGTGAAATGTTGAACTATAGTGATACTGTATGCTTGGGATGTGTACATGGGGATGAACAAACTTATCCGACTGCTGAAGTCTCTGTTATTGTAGAAGAACAAGCATACTTGTTAAGGGTGGGGGTAGTTGAGAAATTACCGTTTGATGTGGTGTTAGGGGAAGATTTTCCTTGTTTAACTGATTTGGTGACTTCCAAAATGTGTGCAGTAGTTACAAGGTCCCAGGCTAAAGGCTTGCAACCTCTTCCCAATGCGGAAGCTGAATTATTTTCTAATGTGGGGAAGGAGAGAAAAAGTAAAAGACAGAGACGACAGGAAAAACATAAGGGGAAGGATAAGGTGCAAGAGAGGTTAGCACATTTTCCTGACTCTGGGTCTGAGTTGGTTAATTCCCGTTGGCAGGTTCCTGATAATTTTAGGGAGTTACAAAAAGGAGATGTTGCATTACAACCCTTGTTTGCAAAAGTGTGTGAAGTAGATGGTAAGCCAGTTGGGGTACCAAAGTTTGGGGGGGACCGGTACATTTTAAAGAACAACCTTTTGTACCTGGCTGACATAGAGAGTCCTAGATTAGTGGTACCCAAAGCATTGCATCAAATAATTTTACATTTGGGGCATACCATCCCTTGGTCAGGTCACTTAGGCCAACAAAAAACGTATGAGCGTGTCAGTCAACGTTTTTTTTGGCCAAAAATGTACCATGATGTGCAAGAATACTGTAAAACTTGTCCTGAATGTCAAATGGTAGCACCTGTTCGAAAAGCTGATAGAAGTTATCTGCAACCTTTGCCCATTATTGGAACTCCATTTGATCGTATAGGTATGGATATAATAGGTCCTTTGGTAAAGAGTAGTTCGGGTCACCGATTTGCATTGGTGATCTGTGACTATGCTACCCGATATCCAGAGGTCTACCCCTTGCGTTCAGTCCAAGTTAAACATATTGTGAGATGTTTGGTTGACTTGATTTCACGGGTTGGAGTTCCATCCGAAATTATCACGGATCAGGGGACAAATTTTATGGCTAAAGTGATGAAGCTGTTGTATAAACATCTAGGCATTAAGGGAATAAGAACTACACCATTTCACCCTCAAACAGATGGTCTTGTAGAACGCTTTAATGCTACGTTGAAAAACATGCTGAAGAAATTTGTTGATGAGTCTGGGGGAGATTGGGATAAATGGATTCCGTTTCTTCTTTTTGCCTATAGAGAGGTCCCTCAGTGTTCAACCGGTTTCTCACCTTTTGAACTTTTGTTTGGCAGGCAAGTCCGTGGCCCTCTGGACATGCTCAAGGAAGGGTGGATAGCAGAGGAACCAGCCCAGTGCAGTATTGCTTCATATATCTTACAGATGCGGGACAAGTTGGAGAACTTTAGGACTCTGGCTAAAGAAAACCTAGCTGCTGCCCAGCAAAGACAAAAGGTCTGGTACGACACACATGCCAGGGAAAGGGATTTCAAACCAGGACAGAAAGTTCTATTACTATTACCATCAGGTACCAGCAAGTTGTTGGCCAAATGGCAGGGTCCATATGTTGTAACCAGAAAACTGGGTCCAGTAACCTATGAGATTTTGTGTCCAGAAAGAAAACAGCCTAAACAGGTTCTACATGTTAATCTTCTGAGAGAATTTAAAGAGAATGTGTCTGATCTCCAAGGTCTCAAGAAGGTTAAAGACCAAGTGATGATGGTGAGAGCCATAACGGAGGAAGAGGATGAACCAGATATGGATCCAGTTCGATCAATACAAGATGCCCCAGGATGTTGTTCACATTTGAATAACCAACAACAACAGCAGCTAGCTGAGGTACTTCAATCTTTTCCCTCTCTGTTCCAGGAAAGGCCGGGTCGGACTGAGATTCTCACACACAATATCATCCTGAAGGACACTACCCCTATACGACAGAAATCCTATCGAGTCCCGGAGAAGATGGTAGAACAGTTAAAGACTGAGGTTAAGACCATGTTGGAAATGGGGATTATAGAACCATCGAAAAGTGAGTGGTCAAGCCCCATACTGCTGGTCCCTAAAAAGGACGGAGGAATTAGGTTTTGCACTGACTTCAGAAAACTAAATAGTGTATCATGTTTTGATTCCTATCCGATGCCTCGTATTGACGAGTTGATAGAGAGACTGGGCAAGGCGTCCTTTATGACTACATTAGATCTGTGTAAAGGTTATTGGCAGGTGCCCCTTAGTCCCTCATGCAAGCCCTACACTGCCTTTCGATCTCCCTCAGGGCTATACCAGTATACGGTTATGCCGTTTGGATTACATGGAGCACCGGCCACTTTTCAAAGATTGATGGATCGTGTCCTTGTGGGTTGTGATCAGTATGCAGCTGCATACCTTGATGATGTGGTTATATACAGTGGGTCCTGGCAAGAACATCCACGGCATCTTGTGGACGTTCTACAGCGTCTTCAGAAAGCGGGGCTCACCATCAACACCACAAAATGTTCATGGGCTCAGACAGAGGTGAGATACTTGGGTTATTTACTAGGGCATGGACAAATCAGGCCCCAAGTAGAAAAGCTTAAGGCTATCCAAAACATTACTCGTCCTCAAACTAAAAAGCAGGTGAGATCTTTTCTTGGTTTAATTGGCTGGTATCGCAGATTTATTCCCCACTTTGCATCACTGGCTACACCTCTGACTGATCTGACCAAGAAGAGTCCTGCTAAATTTTGTTGGCCGAATGAGTGTGAAGATGCATTCAATGCACTTAAAGATTTGTTATGCCATGAACCAGTATTACAGAGCCCTAATTTCTCTCAGAGATTTATTGTACAGGTGGATGCTTCTGATGTTGGCTTGGGAGCAGTGCTAGTCCAAGGAGAGGCTCATGAAGAGAGACCAGTTCTATTTCTGAGCAGAAAACTCTTTGAAAGAGAGCGGAAATACTCAACAATTGAGAAGGAAGGCCTTGCCATCAAGTGGGCTGTGGACTCCCTGCAGTATTACTTGCTCGGACGTGAATTCACGTTACGGACTGATCACCGTGCCCTGAAATGGATGCAAACCATGCAGAATGGTAATTCAAGGATACTGCGCTGGTGTCTGGCTCTGCAGCCCTATGTGTTTACAATTGAGCACTGTCCGGGTAAGAGAAATTTTGTTGCCGATTATTTATCCCGTATGCCCAATTTAGACCAACCAGAGGGAGAGGGAGGGAGAAAATGTGATGTGGCACACACAGTTTAAGTTAAATAAAGACCCAATAGAATTTGGCAAGTTCTTTATTTTGTTTGTTTTACTATTGAAGCAGTCACATGAAAGGTGCACATTCCATGTTGACTGCTAGTAACATCCAAAGTAAGGTAAAATCAATAAATGGTTGTATTAATGTGAATATTTGTCTTGCCGATTCAGGAAAGGCCTAAAAGGGAGTGACCCGCGAACAGGAAGCCAGTGTTATAGCATCCTGAAGGGGAGGAGTCATCTGATCAAGCATGCAAAGATTATAAATGTATTGTATGTAGAGATTTCAGTGATTTTGTTAAATGATAATGCCTTTGATTACAGGTAGACTTCATTTTGGGTGTGACTTGTAAAGTGTTAAGATCTAGAAACATAGTGTTGCTAACAGATGGAGTGTTATGATTGGCCCGTTTGAATCTGAAGGGGGAGGGGGACCAGGATGATTTAAAAGACAAAGGAAATGCTGCAGAGGGACAGGGGTGTTGGTTGGAACAGTAGCCAACAATTTAGTTATTCCCTTTTGTGTTTTGTTAAGTGTTGAGTTGTACTTTGAATAGTTTTTTTTTATTTGTTTATTTTTTGGTAAATTTTGATTTTTCAATGGAAATTTTGCTTTGGCTTCTTTCACACCTGTCTGAGAATGGTGGCTCACATAAATAAAAAGACACTTCACTGGATTTTTCGAGAGTTTTGCCATTTCTTTTGCTGCCAGTTTGCCACTGCACCGACCATCTTACCACACATGCAGTGTTTTTTTTTTAATATTGCCCCAAAAGCTTTCTATCTTGTACTGAGGGAAAACCAGAAGGAGGGAAAGTTGAATCTTCTGAAAAAATCAGGCTAATGAAAAATGGTGATCAATATGAATTTCCAGAAACTTGATAATTCTGACCTACTACTATTCACATATTCCTTTTTCCAGAATTCTATTTTATTGGTGGATTAACTGCTTATTTTTAACAAGTCAAATATTATGTGGAATTAACAAATGAACTGACTAGAAGCATCTTAATTTACCTCTTTCGCCTTCTTATAGAGGGGTCATACTTCAAGAAATTCCGTCGATAAATCACTCGTAGTTCAAAAAAATGTCCCCTGGACATTTAAATGCACCAACTCAACTGTCCAAAGGATTTTCTTGCTTTATTTTGGCTTTTAAAACGTTGAAATCATGCGGAATGGAAAGCAGCTGGGCTTAAAAAACACAAGAGGTGTGTTTTCAAATCCAGAAAATCGTGCTAAGTTTAACCCCCTCAGACTGGCATACAGTCATGTGCACCGTGTTCTGTAGTTAGAGGTAAGAAGTTATACAATTGATTTCTGGAGTATGTAGGCTTCAATGTGAAGGTTTAGATGGAGCTATTCTATTTTGAATTGAAATTTTTTTTGTCAGAAGGTATTTGTTTAGACTTTTTTTGTGTTCCAGCTTCTATTACTCTGATCTGGTAATAGATATACTTATTTTATATTATTTAGATATACTTATACTTCTGCAGCAATCTCAATTATTACCTTTATTTTGATACCAGAATTATTCAAATACACCTTGTAGTTTTTGAGATATACTCATTTAAAGTAGATCATGTCATTTTCATAAAACAGTCAGGAAAATAGGTTTACAGCTTAAGATGAACATGACAGAAACTTAATAGCTATTTATAAATGTAGCTCATACAGTATGTTAAAGTGTTCCTCATTTACTCAGCTTATAAATATACATAACCATGCAGTTATGTTAACTACGACAGTTTGACTCAGACAGCAAGAAACTACATTAGATGAAGAATCTAACAGTTTGTTCATTTAAAGTAAGAAATATTAAGTAAACATCTGAAATTTATTGAAAATTGTCTGGAATTGTTTTTACTGCACTGCTGTCAATCACAAGATGATAAACTTTTCTTGTGATATTATTACAAGTAAGATATCTTTTAAATTGTTTGATTTGTTTGATTTGGTTTTGTGTATTAAATATTATTGATGAGAACTGATGAAATGACTCACTGTGCACTGTGATGTTAACAGAATTACTGCGTCCTCCAGATTCAGACTGACACCAGTAAACTCCAGTGTGTGATGTAGAGAGGGAGCTGATGTTACATGTAGATCCTGAAACTGATGAACAATCGAACGACGTCTCACTTTGTGTGTATCGTCTCACTGTCCATCCAGTAGAGTCACTCTGGTCCTCACAGCTCAGTGAGAGAGAGTCAGCAGTAAAGTGTTGAGTTCTGCTCGGTCTGATGATCAGAGACACTGGAGAAGATTCACCTGTTAATAATTATATTAATATTATTAGATTTCATTATAGGTCACTATTATATTAACATTTATTATTAAAAAGAAAAAAATAAGTTAATATATTAAACTAAACATATAGGCTAAAAAGATGTTACTAATGACAATTTACTGCATAAAAAGCAGTGATGAGCAGCAAATGAAAGCCTCATCTAGTTCAAAAGATCCCATTAACATACAGTTTGACAAATGACAACACGCTGGCCATTGTTTTTTACCAGTATATGCACACACAGTGGTGTGAAAGTGTGTTTGCCCCTCCTGACTTTTTATTTTTTTGCATACGTCAAAAAAAACTTTGTTTCAGATCAAAGAAATTTAAACATTAGTCAAAGATAACAAGTATAACACAACATGCAGTTTTTATTATTAAGGGAAAACAAAATTCAAACCTACAAAAAAGTGTTTGCAAACCACAGTGAGAGCCATTATCGGTCAAATGGCGAAAACATGGAGCAGTGGTGAACCTTCCCAGGAGTGGCCGGCCGACCAAAATTACCCCAAGACGACTCAAAGATGTCACAAAATACCCTACAACAACATACAAAGAACCGCAGGCCTCACTTGCCTCAGTTAAGGTCAGTGTTCATGACTCCACCATAAGAATGAGACTGGGCAAAAATGGCCTGCATGACAAAGTTCCAAGACGAGAACCGCTGCTGAGCAATAAGAACAAAAGGCTTGTCTCAGATTTGCCAGAAAACATTTTGATGATCCCCAAAACTTTTGGGAATATACTCTGTGGACTAACAAGGCAAGTGTTTTTGGAAGGTGTGTGTCCCATTACATCTGGTGTAAAAGTAACACTGCATTTCAGAAAAAGAACATTATAGAAACACTAAAATATGGTGGTGGTAGTGGTGTGAAGGTCTGGGTTTTTCTGCTTCAAGAACCGGAAGACTTGCTGTGATAAATTGAACTATGAATTCTGCTGTCTACCAAATTTCCTGAAGGACAATGTGCGGCCATCTGTTTGTGACCTCAAGCTGAAGCGAACTTGGGTTCTACCTCTGAATAGTTGAAAAAACAAAACAAAATGAAGACTTGAGTGGCCTAGTCAATGTCCTGACCTGAACCTTATTGAGATGCTGTGGCAACCTTAAAAAGGCGTTTTATACGGTGGCCGAGAAGTGCAAAACAAATGAACAAATCCAAAAACACAACGACAAGTCAGACAACCCGGAAAAGGTAGGTATACAGTAGTTTGAGAATGAAAACTTACCGATCATCGGACGAGACACCGGTCATTCACCTGTATATCTTGAATGACAGGTCTCTTGTACAATGATCGGTAAGTTTCCTTTCACAAACTATACCTACCTTTTCCGGATTGTCTGAATCGTTGCACGAAACACATTCTGAAAAACACAACGACAATTCAGACAACCCGGAAGAGGTTGGTATAGTTTGTGATTGGAACACTTAGCTGTGATCATTGGACAAGACACCCGTCACTCAAGATATACATGAAGTTCAACAGTCTGCCGCAGGGAAAAGTTGGAATGGATGGATGGAATGGATTACTGTAGATTAATTCTGTTATTTTCTTATATTTAAACGGAGAACTTTACACATAATATTCCATACCTGTATATCTTGAGTGAGCGGTGTCTCGTCCGATGATTGGTAAGTTTCCATTCATAAACGATACGTACCGTTTCCGGGTTGTCTGAATCATCGTTGTGTTTTCAGATTTGTTAATGTGTTTTGCATTCTCGGCCACTTGATTGCAGTTTTTCCTGCAAAGATGGTCCAACCAGTTATAAGGTTTAGGGGGCAAGCACATTTTCACACAGGGCCATGTGGGTTTGGATTTTGTTTTCCCTTAATAAAAAAAAAACTTTCATTTAAATGCTGCATGTTGTGTTTACTGGTGTTATCTTTGACTAATATTTACATTTGTTTGATTATTTTAAACATTAATGTGTGACAAACATGCAAAAAAAACATGCTGGCCTTTAGAGAGATATGTTTTTGGTATTACAGAGACTTGTACATTTTCTTTGTCACTAGATATTTGAATACTTTAAGAAAATCAGGATGGTAGTAAACTCTTGCTTAGTATTCATCACACATAGAATTTCTCTCTTCTATCATCCTCTTCTTCCTCCTGCCCTCTTTCTCTTTCTGTTCCCATACACACCACTACATTTGTCAGTTCATAACTCCTCATAGACACAAGTCATTTTGTCACATTTTACAGCCTCTTAAAATCAGTGGTTCATTATAAAAGTTTATCCCTCATCCTCTTCACTCATTCTCACTCTGGCAGGTCTCACTGTGTTTAACTACCAGATCTACTTACTCACCAATAACATTTACCCAGAGTACATCACTGTAGTCTGTGTGGTAGACTGGGTTTCCTCTTCTAGCTCTGCACTTGTACTGACCTCCATCAGAGAGAATAACTGAACTGATGGTGTAGGAGTCTGTTTCATTGTATTTAGTCTCAGTCCAATCTCTCCCTGTGTATTTGTACCAGTAAAACTTCCATCCAGCAGACTGTGGTGTCAGTGTACAGTACAGAGTCACTGAGTTTCCTGTCAGTGCAGCTCCTTTAAGGCTTGATGTGAGTTGAGGTTTTGCTGTTAGAAATGAAAGTTAATGATGTGAAATAGTCTGCAATACTCATTTACAGTGAAACATTATTACTGTCTCTGTGATGAAGCTAAACAACATGCTGAAATTATTTTAGATTTTTTATTTAGACACATGATCAATAAACTGTGATTGAATTTGATGGAGTCAGGAAATAACTGCTGTGTGACGATGCAGGTCTCTAATCTGTCTCTACACTTCAGTAATTTATTATATGTGTATAGAGTATAGATTAATCTGATAAAAAATGAAACAACAAAATGCAAATCTACACAATCTATTTACTGGAAGACAAACTGTAGTGGGAGCATTAAAAAATGGTTTTGTTTTTAAAACTTTGTGTTTTGCCTAAAAATAAATAAATGTATTTGCCACCAAACACAAATGTACATCGTTAATTTTATATGAAAACATTACACTAATTTGAGATCTCATCATTCTCACTAGGAGGTCTAATTAACATTCTGTATTTCCCACTTTAATCACTTGCATATTTACAAAAAAAACAAAACAAAACAACAGAATTAATGCACATATAATCCATCACATGTATCCAAGTACTCAGCTGTTTGGTTTGGCAGGAAAGGCTTCAAGGATGACAGAATAATGACCTGTTCCTCTCCCTCGCCTGATTTAAACCCAACTGAGCACTTCTCAAGTGTGAGATTTACAGTGAGGGAAAATAATTAGACCTTATAACAGTATCTGTGAGGCTGTGGTGTCTGCTTCAGCTAAAATAAGTCATGAACAAATAAAGACACTATTTCTATTAATGAGAGGCTCATGAAAGTCACTAAAAAGAAGGATGTCTATACTGGAAACTGAATACTATGAAAAGACAAAAACATTATTTATTTGATGCTGTACTTTGTTTTCCATTATTGATTTGTTTAATCTTTTCTTGTTTGATATTTCACTTTGAAATAAGTGGAGAAAATCCTTATAATAATATTATAGTGTAATAACTGTTCACACGGATATTTGAGAAAGTTCTAATTCTCCTGGGGGAGACAGATCTCACTTAATTGTTAAAAATGTTTTGTAAAAGGAAACAAAGACCAACTGTTAGCAGTGTATTTCTTCAAAAGTAAAATTATTCAAGACAAATAAATACCCTAATAATTATGTATGCAGTATAGATAATGTTGTTTAAAAAAATTGCATTGTTACACTTTTACATAGTTTATTTGCAGTACATTCAATGAATAAAATTAAAATGATGATCAAACTGTTAATTTGCTGTTGATGATGTTCATAATTTGCATTTTAAATTCTGAGCCATACGCAGACATTAGTGTTGTTTTAAAATCTTATTCAATCATTTAAATCTTTTCTGATAAATCACAGTGAAACTTTGAAATCTATTTTCAATATAAAATCATAGCAGATTCAGATTAAATATTAGGTGAAGAATGATGTGTGGCTCATAAATGTCAGGTTTCTTTAACAATTTAAATAATAGAACAGGAAAAATGTCACAGCATCAGAATATCTAATATTTTGTAGTGATTTTTTAATAAATCAAAAGAATCAGTTACTTAAAAAAAGAAAAAAATAATAATGCTGTAAAAGCATAATAATTTCAAAAGAATTTTGCATATGATACAAAATGGAACAAAATCTAAAACTAGTGATACTTTTTTCCATAAAAAAGTTATAACATTCATTAACAGACTCACCTGATACAGAGAGTGTAACAGAATCACTCATCTCTGACATCTGAGTCTCACTTGTCCTCCTCCCTCTGCAGGTGTATTGACCACCATGTGAGACTCTAACAGACTCGATGCTGAACTCCTTTGTTCTGGGATATGGGTAGAATGTGATACTGTCCCTAAACCAGACGTACGTCCACTCAGTGTCTCTTCCTTCCTCTACATCACACCTGAAAGTCACAGTCTCTCCTATGAACACCTGAGTATCAGGGTTTATAGTCACTGTAGGTTTAGGACTCTCTGTAAGAAACAAACAAATCATTACTGTTTCTATTCTGTAGATTGTCATGCACATGAAACAGGTTAGATCCAAATGCTGGTTTATTAGGCGATTTGGGGCAAGTCGTGGCCTAATGGTTAGCATCTGACTCGTAATCCTAAGGTTGTGGGTTCGAGTCTCGGGCCGGCCACGACTGAGGTGCCCTTGAGCAAGGCACCGAACCCCCCAACTGCTCCCCGGGCGCTGCAGCATAAATGGCTGCCCACTGCTCTGGGTGTGTGTTCACGGTGTGTGTGTGTGTGTGTGTGTTCACTGCTGTGTGTGTGCACTTTGGATGGGTCAAATGCAGAGAACGAATTCTGAGTATGGGTCACCGTACTTAGCCGTATATAACGTCACTTTCACTTTCAAAACAGGCAAGGTTCAAACATCAGGCAAACGACAATGTCACAGGAAATCCAAAAACAGTTGTCAATAATCCAGGCGTGGGTCATGGTAAGTAGCAAACATTCATAAACATGAAAAAAGGCAAAGGTCAAAACAAGGCTAAAAGACGGAACCGATAACACACTCAGAATGCTGACAATACTTCGTGACACGAAAGCGTTCTGAGTGAGCTTAAATAGACCAGGTGATTACAAATAGGAAACAGGTGTGCTGAGCTGGTGGTGCAATGGATTGTGGGAAGTAGAGTCCTGATGATAAAGTGCAGCCAGGTCCTCTGCAGGCCAGCAGAGAGAGCCATCATGGCTCTCATAACATAGATAACCATTCAGTTTATAGATACAGTATATCAGCTCACATGTAAATGATGAAACTCTGTCAGACAACAATCACCACTGATGAAGTAAATGTAGATCACAATTTTAATACAGACTCAGACCTAAAAATAATCAGGTTTCTGTACAGACTGTATCTTCAACACAATTTATTGTCTGAATTACTTTGTGTTTAATAATCCTGTTTATCTTAATAAGACAAGACATCTTCAGAAATTCTGAATGTCAGTATAAATTGATTATTTGATTTTCTTTTTACAAAGTGTACTGAGTGGAAACACACACACACAAACCTGTAATTAGTTCATAACTCCACATACACACTCAGTCCCTAATATCTCTCATTCTATCAGATTCTGTTATTCACTATAAAAGTTGGACCCTCATCCTCTTCACTCACTCACACTCAGTCAGGTCTCGATTCGAGTGTTTTGATGTTACTGAAGCAGTAACTTCATCAAGCCCGTTTACAGCCTCTGAGCAGCATCTTAAAAGAGTTTTACAGGTTTCTACCAAAGTTAAACTAGTGTTTTGTCACTTGCTTACCAGCTCACCTCACACCAGTCCTGCTCAGCCGTGTTCACACTGTCTCTCTTTAACTTTAATAAAATGATTTATCTGAAAGTTTTCTCTGTAAGTAGCTGTGTAAATGTTGCTATATTCTGACTGCATTTAAATGTTTATGTGTTCAGTGTTGTGCAGAATCACTTAACAGATTCTTACTCACCAGTAACAGTTAGTGAGAGTTCATTACTGTAGTCTGTGTAGTAGACTGGGTTTCCTCTTCCAGCTCTGCACCTGTACTGAATTCTGTAAAAGACACTAATTGAACTGATGATGTACTGGTGTGTTTCAGTCTCAGTCTCAGAGCTCTGTGTGGGTTTGGACCAGTAAAACTTCCATCCAGCAGACTGTGGTGTCAGTGTACAGTACAGAGTCACTGAGTTTCCTCTCAGTACATCTCCTTTAAGGTCTGATGTGAGTTCAGGTTTAGGTTTTTCTGTTAGAAATGAAACAGTTCAGAATGTAAAGTAGTCTTTACTACACTAATCACTTCTACAGTGAAACATTATTACTGTCTCTGTAACTTGTTTATTATTGTTTTAGACTTAGTTTTGTTTAATTTGGATAAAACCCCCCCACAAAATTCAAATCTATACATGACCTATTTACTGTTGGATTCTGTTTCCCCATGTACGATGAAACATGAATGACATCATGTCATTTCTATCAAACACTTTTACTGAATTATATCTAAACATTTACACATCTTATTATGTTCTAAGTTCAGTTTTAGGTCTTTCTGTTAGAGATCAAACTCAAATAATGTAAACTTTACTGCCGCTCGTTATTACAGCTAGGGGAATGCAATAAGATACAAAAAAAGATGGAGACAGTGTTATAACCCAGGTCATGTGATTCTGTTGGACTGTTGTTGTTCTGGAGACAAGTGACTACTCGTGTATGTGGTCAACTGCTAGTGGACAGAGACAGATGGACAAATAGAAATTGTTGGATAACCTCCAAACTGGAATACGGTACCACCCACTTCGGCTCCAAGAACTGAATCAGGCCCGCAACGTTTGTGTTTTAAAAAATTTGCCTGCTATATTTAGACATTGAGGTAATTGAGGAGCATTTAAGGAAAGTTTTACAGAGACTCTGTGTTCACTGTGAAAAAAGAAACTGTAACATGTTTGCCAACAATGTACTAAAATGTAAACAACTGTAAATTATATGTAGCCTAAAGTAAAAACATTTATTTCATTTAATTTCACTTTTATTTTAGTTCATTGTGTGTATATAGTTGTATATTATGTAATATATATATATATATATATATATATATATATATATATATATATATATATATATATATATATATATATATAAAACAAACAAAAAACAATAATAATAACAGAGTAAATGTAAAATAATTTATTTTAGAAAAAAGGGAAGAAAGGTCATGATTGGTGGAAGTGTATGCTACTAGAGGGAGAAGATAGATAAAGGGGAGGAAGAGAGGAATGGCGATGGCATGTAAGCATTCTGTGAGTTAGGCAATTAATAAGTTAACACAATAGTTGTAAGTTGTTGACAAGAGAACTAACAAAGCAATGTAAATGTGCCCGTTAGGCTTTTTTTTTAGTAGATTCTGCATCATTCTAGTGTCAGAATTGACTGTTTGTTTGTTTAAACACAAGCGAAGGCGATAGAGCAGGTGTGTCCCATGTGGCTGCATGAACTAGTGGGATTATTATAGGAATGATGTGCTCGTCAACTAAGTAGCATAACAGCAACCAGATAGGACCCAGAGCTAAAGGGAACACTCTGTTGTACCTCTGGCACTGTGGCAATTCTGCCTAAACTCAAAGTCTGCTGAACTGGTTATCAGCCAAGTAGTTTAGATAACACCTCATCACACCACTAACTAGCCACAGCTCAGGCCTGCTACATTATTGGCTTATGGAAATAGTTTTTTAGTGAACTGTTTGATAACTGTTTAAGGGGCCTAGGCATCCCATTTCATATTCGTGCACAACTATGAGACTATTTTGGTTTTATTTTTATTTTTGTTTCGGTTAAATTGGGTACAGTTACAGTAAATTCAATGTTGTTTTGTTGGCTATTGTATATCAAAGGTTGCTGTATAGATAACATTTGTATATGTATTTTAATAATCGAGAATAACATTTACATTTGGTCATTTGGTTGATTCAACATGTAACTAAGTTGAAGAATCCTGGTCAAGAACCCAATCAAGGCAGTTTGGTATCTCTGGGATTAGAACAGACAATCTTCTTATATTTTATTGAACTTTAACTTCACCACAAATACTTTAACTACAGTAGATTGCATTGATTCACTACAGTGTTTTGGTGGAGCTAATTCAATGGTAGAACGATGTGGTGGTGAGTAAGACCATCTCCCACCCATCATTCTGACCATGTTTTACAGGAGGGCCAAACTTACACGTCCTGTGGTGTATTGTGTTTTCTGTCTGCACTGTCCTTGTGTTTGCACTAGGTGCTCACTATGCATTTTATGTGGCTAGGATAACTTACTTTTAAGTCCTTAGCTCTGTGTTTTATGTAGCACCAGGGTAATGGAGAAATGTTTTCATTTCACTGCGACAGTTACGTATATAGGGTTAAAATGACAATAAAAGCTTCTTGACTCTTAAGAAGTAGTTGAATCAGTGCAAGCTAATTGCAGTGTTGTTCTGGTGTAGTTGTTGTGGCTCAGAGGTTAAGGCTCAGATGAACACTTCAGATGCTTGTGTGCTCAAATCCCAGCACCACCAATATGTCATTGGGCAAAACCCTTCAGCTCAATTGTGTCCTACATCATAATACAAAAGTGTACTGGGATACATGTCATTTTATATAACATTAAGGTATCACAGTACTTTATTGTGAATGTGTTTCATTTTCATCACTCAACTAAACATACTGATATTTACTGTGAAGCCACAGCAGTGAATCTCTGAAATCTGTTTTCAAACATACAAACTCATGACAGTAACATCAGCTTTAGATAAAATAAAATTAGAAATTAAATCAAAGAGAAAAGACTGGCTAATAAGTGATGATTTGTGTCTTGACCAGAAATGAAGGGAATTTGAGGTTTTAAGATAGAAAAGTGAAAAGTAAACAGATATGAGGAAGCTCTAAAGTCATTCAAATGAGACTCAGTTACAGTTTAGCTCAATGAAAAATTTGAAAGATGAAATTACTGATATATTTTACTTAGATTATAAAAACAGAAATGATGAGGATAAACTCACAGACTTACCTGATACAGTGAGTGTAACAGGATCACTGTGCTGTGAGAACTGAGAGTCACTGCTCTTCCCTCTGCAGGTGTATGTGCCATTGTTAGTGTCTGTAACTGAGCTGATGATGAACTCTTGTGCATCTTTGTATGGGTTCTTTTTGTAATCTTTCTTATACCAGCTGTATGTCCATTCAGTGACTTTTGCACTCTGTATCTCACATTTCAATGTCACAGTCTCTCCACTGAACACCTGTGGATCAGGCTTTATAATCACCACAGGTTTAGGTTTCTCTGTGTAAAATATATAAAAGTAAAATCATTATTTTAATGATGTAATTACTAATAAATACAATGCAGGTCACAAGTAATTCTGACTCCATGCTAAAAGTGAATCAAGTTACTGTTCTGAATTTGTAAACGCTTTTAACTCGATTCATGTTTTAATTACAGCATTTTTGCTATCCTGTTTTTCCCATTAAACTCTTGGAACATTGAATGTCAGCAAGAGAATTGTTGGCCAGCACACCAGCAACCAGCACCTAATGCTGGACCAGCATACCACCATCCCAAGCTGGACCAGCAATGCTGGTTTTTTAGCAGGGTATTCTGTGCCTTTATTGCACTGAGGTTTTTTGGTTGTTTGTATGTATTTTTGATTAAATGCATCTATGTTCTGTTTTTGAAAAGTGCAGGAACTACATTTACCTTCGTGAACATAGTTGCTTTAAAGGTTGCATAGCAACACTGATGCTGGTTAACATCTCTTCACATTACCGCCAACTTAACATAATCGGCAACTTCTTAAATGAGACAAATGGATTATATATATATATATATGTATGTGTGTGTGTATATATATATATATATATATATATATATATATATATATATATATATATATATATATATATATATATATATGTAGCACTACACTGTACCATAAATACATACATATATATATACACATCTTCTTTCAAAAACCATCATTCTGTATGATTTATATGCTGCTTCCCTCATGGAGCCCTGGGAAGTCAACATTTGTTGGTATTACTATATTTCATTTGTGGAGACACTTTAATCCCTAACGAACGATTTTTAAATGTTTTTATTCTTTGTTATTCAAAGCTTTTTGAGCTTTGTTATTTCAGTTCTTTATTCAAAAGAGGGAGCAAAATAAATAACACACTTAAATTAAAAATTAAATATATTTAATTATATATTTCAGTGTATTTAGTCTCAGTCCAATCTCTCCCTGTGTATTCATACCAGTAAAACCTCCATCCAGCAGATGGTGGTGTTAGTCTACAGTACAGAGTCACTGAGTTTCCTCTCAGTACATCTCCTTTAAGGCTTGATGTGAGTTGAGGTTTAGGTTTTTCTGTTAGAAATGAAACAATTCAGTGAAATGTGAAGTAGTCTTTACATTTCTGTGATGAAGCTAAACAACTTGTTTATTATTGTTTTAGTTCTGTTTAATTTGGATAAAAAAAATAAAAACAAAATGCAAATCTACACATGACCTATTTACTGTTGGATTCTGATTCCCCATGTACGATGGAACATGAATGAAGTCATGTCATTTCTATCAAACACTTTTACTGAATTTACTTCAGTAACTTTTATAATATATTGTATCTAAACATTTACAAATCTTATAATGTTGTGAGTTCAGTTTTTGGTTTTTCTGTTAGAGAAGAAACACAGTTCAGTAGTAATGTAATCTTTACTGCACTAATCAGATTTAAAATAAAAAATTCTGTCTCTGTGATGTTACTGGTCTCAGAAAAACAATAACTAGACCTACATCTTTTCTTAATATTTTGTTACTTTACCAGTATAGCCTAGTTAAATAATAATAAGAAACCAAGAAACATTAAACATACAGTAAATAGTAAACATTTGAAAAAATAGTTTTTCACTACATGATGTGATTCTTCTGTTCATCATAATCGCGTGGTTCATTATCAGTAAATGATTAGTAGTAGTAGTAAATAAGATGTGAAATAAGTGAAATCTTGGTGGGAATCAGAGTTTCTAACATGCTGTGTGTTTCTCAGCAGTTGTATACAAAATACACTTTTACTGTTACAGAAACAGACAATATGTGACATAAAACACACTCACCTGATACAGTCAGAGTAACAGCATCACTTCTCTCTGTGTATTGTGGGTCTGATGACTGTGTTCCTTTACATGTGTAAACACCTTTATGAGACTCTTTAACATCACTGATTATGTAGATTTTCTTTCCATTAGCATCACTGAGTTCCTTATTATCCCTGAACCAGTGATACACCCAGGATCCTCCAGTATTTATCTCACATGAGAAAGTGACAGTTTCTCCAGTAAACACAATGTCATGTACTTTCACTTCAGGCTTTGGTCTTGCTATAGAAAGATCACGAAAATGTAAACATATCCAGAATCAAGTAAATATATAGTTATATTATTACAAATAATTATTAAAACAATAAAATAATTAGGTTTTCATTGTCTTCCTAACATTAAACCTGTAGTGTAAAAGTGTAAAACATGACACACCTCTCACTGTAATTGTGGCTGGTTCACTCATCTCTGTGTTGTAGTTTCCTCTGTGTGCTTTACAGTAGTAATATACTCGTCCTTTATTAGTGACTGTCACAGTGTGTGTGTTGGTGTATGAGCCTTCAGGGGACAGGGGAGTCCATGTCTGTCCTTCATACCAGAAAAAAGTCCATCCAGTGGACATCAGATTACAGCTCAGAGTAACAGTGTCTCCAGTATAGACGGAGCTCTGAGGAGTCACAGTCAAAGTCGGTTTGGGTTTTCCTGTTGATATAAAATGATGAAGAGATGTATTTGATTCACTTTTACAACATAACCAGTAATTTAATCTTTGTACCTAATTAAGCAATTAGTTGCAGTGTTTATAAGATAAGATGTACCTTTATTCATCCCACAATGGGGAAATTTCTTATTTGAATTGTTTTATTTGTAAAGTTTCCTCATTGTTTATATGCAGAAAATTGTTTAAAAATAAGAAAATAAACATTAAACCGATATTGCACCAGTGAATTTATTTTTCACATCTTTTATAAATTTATTCAAATTCTGAACCATATTACACACATTAATGTCTTTTTCTTTTCTTTTTTCTTTCCTTTAAAAAAAGGAAAGAAATATTATTCAGCCATTTAACTGTTCACTGTAAAATCAAAGTCATGAAAGTTTAAAATCATCTTGACAATCAGGTAAAGAAAAATAATGTCAAGTTAATTTAAAATATTTGTAACAATTTAAACATTAACTGTTTCTGTAAATCTATACATTTTCAGGTCAATGTTTTGCAGGTCTCTCAAGTTTTGAAAACAGGCAAGAGGGACATAAAAATTTAGTACATAAAACACTCCAAAACTAGAGGCAACTCTCATTATATGTATATGCAGTTTGTAATATATCCACTTTACAGTTTTAAGGAAATAAATAGTAAAGAATGTTAAAAAAAATGTATGTCATTAGTTAAAACCATAGAAAGGTGAGAGGAAACATATAATTTTGTTTCACTGGGGAATCATTTAATTGTTGCTATCGAGATCGCTTACGGGGGGCGCTAAAGGTAGAAGAGACGCACGAGGTACGCATTAGTAATGTCTGTACGAGTTGCACTTGTAAGAAGTGTTGAGAAGTTATATTGCTGTTCTTTGTTTGAAGAAGAAGAAACTGTTAACCTTCAAGTTTAGTCCTCTTGAGTTAGAGAGGCCAAGGAGGTATGTGTTTGTTGTTAATTGCCTTTTTGTATGTAACTATGTTAATGTATAATCAGTGAATTTAAGTGTATTTTCTTACTTGTTGAATGTGCACTTTATTTAAGACATGTTGAAGACTTGTCCAAAATAAATGTCTGTTAAAACCAAGAACGACCTGGGCCTTTTATTCAACTTGAGGGGAGTAACAGGAAACATATTACATTATACAGTGTAGTGCTGGTGGTTAGTAGCCTTATCTGAGATTTATTCACACAGAATTTATGATAAATTCATTCTTTTATAAAATGTAATAAAGCCGGGGCCCCCTGGCACCATCTCAGGGCCCCCAGTTAAATCTTACCCAGATACAATTGTGCTATTTTCTGATTGGCTTATGTGTAGCCTCTTTCTCTGATTGGCTGATAAGTGACAGGCTCGACCAAGAACTCCAGGGGAGACGCGCTTGATTCCTGCCCGGTTCCATAATGACAGCAGTGTGGACAGATACATTTTGGGTGCTGCGGCATATTAAATATTTGATAAATAGCAGGTTTTTCTGCGTGAGAAATACCATGTGTGGTGGGAGAGTGTGACAAAAGACCCAAATGAGTGAGAGAGAAATAATTATAACAATAAATTATATTGAGTATAATTTGTATTTTATATTCTGAGCCATACTGCAGCCACACATTAGAGTTCATTTAAAATCTCCTTCAATCATTTAAATCTTTTCTGTTAAATCACAGCAGTGAAACTTTGAAATATATTTTCAATATAAAATCATAACAGATTCAGATTAAATATTATTTGAAGAATTATGTGTGGCTCATAAATGTCAGGTTTCTTTCTAACAATTTAAGTAATAGCCCAGGAAAAATGTCACAGCATCAGAATATCAAATATGTTGTATTGATTCTTTATAAATCAAACAGATGTACGTCCACTCAGTGTCTCTTCCTTCCTCTACATTAAACCTGAAAGTCACAGTCTCTCCTATGAACACCTGAGTATCAGGGTTTATAGTCACTGTAGGTTTAGGACTCTCTGTAAGAAACAAACAAATCATTACTGTTTCTATTCTGTAGATAACCATTCAGAGTGTAGATACAGTATATCAGCTCACATGTAAATGATGAAACTCTGTCAGACAACAATCACCACTGATGAAGTAAATGTAGATCACAATTTTAATACAGACTCAGACCTAAAAATAATCAGGATTCTGTACAGACTGTATCTTCAACACAATTTATTGTCTGAAATACTTTGTGTTTAATAATTCTGTTTATTTTAATAAGATGAGACATCTTCAGAAATTCTGAATGTCAGCAAGTGAACAAGAAACTGCACATAAAAGATACAGATCGAGTGACTGAGTATAAATTGTTTATTTGATTTGATTGTCTTTTTACATCTGTACTGAATCGATACACACACAGATTAGATTGCCAATATATAATTTCAGTCTATCTTGCTGATAACTACCAGAAATGAGGTTTGAGCTCAGACGACATGTTTTGTCCTCCTGGTGCAATGTATAACCTCCTGTGCTTCTCAGAATGGTTACAGTACAAAGCATAATGTCAGAGCAGTGACAGTAAGAGCTCAGACAGAGAGTAGATCAGAAGCTCATGTACAGAATTCTTTGTCACCGAAGATCTACCAGATACAATAACACACTATTCGTGATGCCTGCTGTTAGCTAACCAAACATGCTAGGTAAAGTGACACAGTTCGCTTTATGCATTGCTGTGGTTGGCAGGTTGCTTCATTGGGTTGGATTGTTTTCTTACCACAATAAAATGCTCCACAGTTTATTCTGCAATCTGTTTTGATGTCAATACAAGCACAATTTCTGGTTTTATATTTTGCTAAGGAACCGAACCAAGGGAGACAAATGGTGCCGAAACAAACGACTCCAAACTAGTCAGATACCCAAGATTAAACAAGAGGTCAGCAGTGCTCTCAATGAGACTGTGAATTTATTAGATCTCAACTGGAGCTAGCTGCACAAAAACATTTTAATGACATTCATGAACTTTGCATTTATAAACAGTAAAGTCTTTTTTGACCCAACAGAAAGAAACAGTACATTCAACTGGTCTCAGTTTAATGTGAAATAGTTTCCACTTTATTTTCCACTTTTTTTGTAAACATTCAATAAAATCTCTCTCTCTCTCTCTCTCTCTCTCTCTCTCTCTCTCTCTCTCTCTCTCTCTCTCTCTCTCTCTCTCTCTGTAATTAGAGATACCAAATGAACAATATGGTACACTACTATATGTTAAAACATTTAAAAAGAAATTCAAACATAGTGTGAAATATACACTGCATTGTGTCATATGTTTCATTTTAAGTAGAGGACTCAGTGTGTGTCTCCTTGACTTGAGTCTAGCAAAGCTGTTGATTACTCTTCCAGGCTCAATTTAATAAACAGATTATTTTTCAGCTGACAAGACGGCAAGGCTGTGGAGTCTCTCCTGAACTATGTTTCACCTCAAACATATGAGGGCACTAAAGGATCTTTCACATGTACAGATGCTGACAGGATCTGTTGCTGGATGCTGATACTATCCCCTACACTTGAAAACTACTTAAACTGAGCTCACAAATAATCTGATCCTCAGAAGGGAAGTACACATTGCCTCTTCAGATTGCCAAAGTTTACTAAATCAGCACAAACAGCACCACATGTTCAATTAACAACAAACACATGTATTCACTTTTGTTTTTGTTAAGGTAGTGAAGACTGCACATTCATATTATGTTCCTGACATATAGCCATTGCCTCCATGATAGACAGTAAATTTAGAAACATTACCATCATGTAGAAAACAGCAAACCTGCACAATGACATCCTGAGGCCAACAGACACGTGTCCTAGTTTCTTCAAGACAGAGTAAGACAGCGCTGTAATTTTCTAGCATTGCATTAACAGATGCAAGCTGCCAGGACCAAGATGGTTTAAAAGCTAAACAAGTTCATGGCCGTGCAGACCAATCAGCAATCAGCTTCTCGTGGTTTATAAGAAAGGTGTTGAAAAAAGTGTAAACGCCCTCTGGGCAAAAATTTCGCACTTTTTCTTTCAAAGCTCTACCTACATCATCTCCTGAGATTTCAAAATTCTGTTTTTCTCCTATCCTCACAGACTGATCTAGAAAGTAGTGTGTATATATGTACAAATCTGGGATACATGTCACATAAATAGTTTTAATGTTTGCTTGGAGCTAATATTTTGAAAAATAAAACAGTCAAAACAGGGTTTGGTGACAAGTACTATAATGATAGCAGTAAGCATATCTTCTGGCTGCTGCTGATCATCACTGACTGACTGATTTTCGATGCTTGAGCCGACTAAATTAAAGGTTAAAAATATATTCATTTATTTATTACAAACTTTAATTTCTTTCATTGTTTTATTTTTAAAACACATGTGATTTTCCATTTCTAAGTAACTAAAAAGTCAAATTTGGAAGAAAAAATACCCACATTAATTTACTAATCTATCATGGTCATATCATACCTCATGAGTGCCCTATCGTGAGATGATTTCCAGAAACTTTATTTATTTATTTATTTATTAATTTATTTGTTTGTTGGTTTGTTTATTAATTATTTAATTTGTATATGTTAAAAAGGTTGTAATGATGCAAGTATAAATTTAGGATAATTAAAATAAACTGGAAATAAAACTTTGCATGCTTCGATTAATTACAACAGTTAAGTGACGGCGTCAATCCCAATTTACAGCACAACAACATGTGCTAGCTAGATGCACATTTGGTGTTTTGCTAAACAGCGATGAGTCTATTTTGAGATCTAAACTTGATCAAAAGTGAAACGGTGGTTATGAAGTTATAATTGTTCCAAGGCACCAGCCAACGCTGTACGCGTGTTACAGGCCGCTTGTTCGTATTCTGTCTGTAAGCATTTCACAGTTATGGGATGTATTTGTTTTTGTCCATATTTTGTTAATAAATTAGCCTGACTTAGAGATTGTGTTCCTTTTTGTTTTAGCTCTGTCAGTCTGTAACCAAATCACAAATCCTCACAAGCTTTTGGAGGAAAACACAGAGAGGAGAAGGAAGGGGGGGTCACGGGTCGTCAGCAGTCTGATTTTGGGTGTCGCGGTCTGAAAAGTTTGGGAAGCCCTGTACTAAATGAATGAGTGAATGACGACTAAGTTCTAATTAGTTCAGTCGCTAGAGATAAGGCAAATTATTGTTTGTTCGGATACATTTATTCATGGTTAAGAAACACATTATGCAACTATTTATGTGCATTAATAATTGTGAGCATCACGTTTATATGTGTACTAAATTCTGGTCATGTGTCATGATAACATTTGCATGTTAAAGGTTAGCTTATTGTTGAAATTGCCCATAGTAGTACCACTCTCTCTCTCTCTCTCTCTCTCTCTCTCTCTCTCTCTCTCTCTCTCATTTTCTACCACTTATCCGAACTACCTTGGGGGAGCCTGTGCGGGCAGCCTGTGCCGAGGCACGAGGAGAACATGCAAACTCCGCACACACAAGGTGGAGGCAGGAATCGAACCCTGACCCTGGAGGTGTGAGGCAAACGTGCTAACCACTGTATATGTTTGTTGTTAAGCTAAGATATTAGAATATAGACACACATACGTTATTTATAAAGTTTAATCGGATTTATCGCGATTACCTGTGTTAAGTGTTAAAGTTATTGCCCGTAATAGCACCATATATTGGCCAATGGTGAATAATTTACTCTTCATGTTCTATTTCACTGTTTGTTGCCTTAGTCTAGGTGTATACTTTATTATACCACTTGTAAATTCCTGTTAAGTGAATTTATTATTTGTTGTATTTCAGAAACCACATACACACACACCCAAATGGAAACTGAACATGATTCAAGTGTATTTTGCTAAAATAAATCTGAGCATTTGAGCTATATATGTCATGGACATTCCATTATTGCATGAACCTTCTGATCGAGGTTGAGGACAAGTGTTGACACATCAGCATCTCACACGCATACATCTAGAACAGGGGTGCACACACTTTTTCAACCTGAGAGCTACTTATGACATAACCGAGACAAAATGATCTACTGCCCACTAAAAATGCAAAACACATTATTTATAAATATATTGAGAATTATTTTTATATAGTATATGCTGGTGTACCTTGCATTACTGCATCAACCTATATTGCACAATACAACTCTGTAAATTTTTTTTTTTTCATTACCTTACTCTGATGACTTGCACTGAATGGAATCAGGCAGGGATGCATAGTCCGGACAGTAGCTGCTGATAGCCAGCCTCAAGCAGACTTCCAGATGCTCATCAGTCATGGTGGAACGGTACTTGGACTTAATGATGGAAAAGGTGGGACTCACATAAATAAGTGGAGCCAAATAATGCAGTCAAGAAGGTAGCACATTTCCTGATGTTGGGGTACTTGTCCTCTGTGAGTAAGTTCCAGAATTGTCCATGAGCTCTGGCCTTCAGCTGAATGTCGGCTTGAAGTGTCAGAATCTCATCCTCCACTCCAGAAGAGTTCAGGTGAAACAGTGTTGCAACTTTTGATGCCAGTGAAACAACCTCAGCATCTTCCTGGAAAGGGTAGCACATGAATGTAGCTACTGGCTCGAGTACAGCAAAGTCTTGAAAGCGTCTGTCGAACTCTGACAGACAACTGTCAATTTGCTTTGTGTAGCGTGCTCTGTCAAGCTGCGCACATGACTGCTCTTGTGTCTCCAGCTCTGCCACGAGGTTCTGGAAGTTTGCCAAATCATGGCGGTGGAGCTTTGAGGAGAGATATTGCATTTTGCGTTTGAAAGCATTAACTGAGCTGATCATATTGATCACAGTTTTGTCCTTTCCTTGCAGGTCTAGATTAAGGTCATTCAGCATGTTGGTCAGATCAGTTAAAAATGCCAAGTCCAGCAGCCACTGATGGTCATTTAGTTGGCTATAATCTGCATGTTTACCTTCACGGAAAAACTCCTTGATCTCCGGCAACAGCTCTCGAAATCTTTGCAGGAATTTCCCCCGACTTAGCCGTCTCACGTCGGTGTGCAACAACAACTCTGAGTGGTCGCACTCAGACTTCTCCAGATGTGCACGGAACAGCCGTCTTTGAAGAGATCTGGCCCGAATAGAACAGGCGATCTTTGTTGCCACATCCATTATCTCTTTCATGTTGAGCATTTTTGCACATAATGCTTGTTGGTGTATAATACAGTGGTAATTGAGGAAGTCCGGAAAATTATCGTCCTCCCTGCACTTGACGATAAATCCATTCGAGCGGCCAACCATGGCGGGTGCGCCATCCGTGGTGATGGACACCAATTTGCAGACTGGGAGCTGGGTTTTCTCAATATAGTTTTTGAAAGACTGAAATATGTCCTCTCCTCGCGTGTGTTCTTTCATGGGCAGTACTGTTAACAGCTCCTCTTTTGCAGTCATGTCAGTAAACACCATCCGAATAAAAATGCACAATTGTGCTGTGTCACTCACGTCTGTAGACTCGTCCATCTGCAGTGAGAAACACTCACAATCTGCGATGTCCTTCCAAAGTTGCTGGGTCAAATCCTCAGCCATGGCTTCACTGCGCCGTGTTACTGTACTTCTTGATAGCTGGAGAGCTTTGATCGAAGCTAGTATTTCTGGTTTGTTTTTAAAGTCTCTGAACAACGAGTCGGCTGCTTCAACAAATGCTTCTTTTACCATCTCTCCATCCTGGAAGGATTTCTTGTTTTTAACGATGAAGTGACTCACCGGGAACGATGCTTTTACACAGGCACTTTTAATGTTATTTCTATACTGAGCTGGTTGTATTTAGGGGCCTATTTGTGGCAGCAAGTAATAATGTATAATTTAAGAGCATAATTACTCAAAAAAAGTCATACTGTAAGATAAAACTGTAGAGGCTACACTGACATCTAACGTTATATTCCTCTTGTTATCAACTCATTTTATTGAGTATGGGTAGTGTTTTAGTGACTGTTTCCAAAAAACAAACACAAACACAAACACAGACACACACGCATGTGCACACACACACACACACACACACACACACACACACACACACACACACACACACACACACACACACACACACACACACACACACACTCACACACACTTGCACATTCATTTAATTGCTGTTTTGTAAACTTTATTTACCTCATCCATCTGCTGCTATAACATAAGCGTACATATGTTTGCAAGAACCCTCTTGTTTACAGCCCTCTATTTTTGCACAATGTACTGTACAATATACAGTATGCACCCTGGACAGTGCTATCTTGTGTATTTGTCCTGTAGTGTTTTGTATTGTCCGTTTGCACTGATATGTGTCTCACACTGTTTAGACACTAGGTTACACATGATCTACTTTTATGTGACTAGGACTAGAGCTAAGGACATACTTTAAGTCCTTAGCTCTATGTTGTTTAATGTAGCACCATAGTCCTGGGGAAACATTGTTTCATTCTTTAATCCAAGATGGCAGCATGGCAGTAGCACGCAGTGGCCACTCTGGATACAATATGGTGCTATTTATGTTTTTTAGCCCGACCATTGCTAGTACATCATTGGAGTCTTTCTTCCCTTTATCATGGTCATTTACACCACACACTACATTCACAAAGCCAATAGCATTGTGGATGACCCCACACACTCCTCACACACAGTCTTCACAATCCTGCTGTCTGCCAAAAGGTACCTAAGCATTTGGGCCCTCACGATCAGACTGTGGATTAGTTTCTTTCCACAAGCCAGCAGACTCCTCAATAACTGAACTGAACTGTATTGAGCACAATACACACACACACACACACACACACACACACACACACACACACACACACACACACACACACACACACACACACACGCACGCACGCACACACATGCACACGCACGCACACACATGCACACACATGCACACGCGCATGCACAATAAACTGTATGGACTGCAATGACTTCCAAGTCTACAACACCACCATATCAAACTGCTTACATGCTGTTTTACACACTGTTTTTGCTCTTTGCACATGCTGTCTTCCACATTTCAGCTGATTGCTGTTTTGCACTAAACATTACCTCATGTAACTGCTGCTATAATACTAATGTTCATTCCAGTATTTCTGCACATGCAATATTGATTGGACATACAGTACTGGTCTGTGCTGTTTTTGTGTATTGTCTTTGTGTATTGTTTTTGGTGAAACGTCTTTTTTTTTTTGTTTGCACTATTTTTGTCCTGCACTTTTTGTCTTGTCTTGCTCTATTTGCACCAGGTTGCACAGATGCACTCTATGTAGCTAGGACTACTTACTTAAGTCCTTAGCTCTGTCTTTGTTTTATGTAGCACCATGGTCCTGGAGAAATGTCTCATTTCACTGTGTACTGCATCAGCTATATATTGTGATATGACAATAAAAGCTTGTTGAAATGACTTGAAAACCATGGCAAATACTATAGAAAATAGCAGTAGTAGGAAAATGCGGGTTTTGCATTTTAATTTTAATTTTGGCTTTACTGAGAATGTGAATGACAGCATTTCCTCATTTCTCACAGGTTAAAGCCACACTGCTCATCTCGAACAGAAACCAAACCACATTAATGTTTCATGTTTTAACACGACCCTTTTCACACGGGTTTCACATTTCAACATAAACTGTTTTGAGAAGGTGCACATATTCAGGATATACAGATGAGATTATCCACAGCAGCAGGAGGTGAGTCATAATGCAGAAAGCTAGAAGCAGAGCGCTCGTAGAACATCAACAGCAGACCAGCAGGTCCAAACATTTATAAAAATTTTCATAATTTAGTGTCTGCACATCTGAGCTCAAGTGTACCCTGTGTCCTAGTGGCTCTGCATGGTATTGCAAGTAAAAAAAATATGCAATGCAATGAATGTGGCTTTACTAAGGTATGAGAGGCCGTTTAGGCCATAATACATACTTCCTCACACACATTCTGTAATAACCTCGCAGACATACAACTATACTCTCACATGCTCACACACATTATCATGGCGTGACATCTCCACCTTCCCAGCGCCCCCGCAAAGCACCCCCTCCTCAAAAAAAAAAAAATAAATAAAAAAAAAAAGCGGGGACACCCCTCCCAACAACAACAACAAAAAATAATTGGGGTGTTGTTGTGGACCGTAATTTAACCAAATACAAAGTATTTGTTCAATTTCCATTTATTAATTTGTGTGTGTGTATGTGTGTGTGTGTGTGTGTGTGTGTGTGTGTGTGTGTGTGTGTGTGTGTGTGTGTGTGTGTGTGTGTGTGTGTGTGTGTGTATGAGAGAGAGAGGGAAAGAGAGAGAGAGAGAGATTATGACTGGTGTTGTTTATTGTAAGTGTTTTTTGCCTTTTTGGACTTTATGATTTGTAATGTTGCTCCCATTTAAAACAGTTCGGCTCAAGCGCAGACATTTTTAGGGTCATGATTGAGGACAGTGTCACGTCTAGAGACAAGCTGTTTCATGTTGAGCTTTTGTTCAAACTGACCAACAAAAATACCCTCTCTAATGAATGTTTTTTTTTTTTCATTGGTTGTAGCGTTAAATCTTACCCAGATAGTGCTATTTTCTGATTGGCTATTGTGTAGCCTCTTTTTCTGATTGGATGATAAGTGTCAGGCTCGACTAAGAACTCCAGGGGAGACATGCTTGATTCCTGCCCAATTCCATAGAGACAGCGATGCAGTCTGATACATTTTGGGTGCTGCGGTATATTAAATATATGATAAATAGTTTTTTGTATGAGAAATACAATGTGTGGTGGGAGAGCGTGACCAAAGGCCGAAATGCGTGACTGTCACTCTCAATGCCTGACACTTGTCATCCCTGAAATCGTACTCTCACATGCACTATCATAATGTACCCTCACACACATACAGTGCAAGTGAGAGAGAATATAATTAGTTAGAGACTAATTAGTTAGTTTGATCAAACAGGAAGACAGATTAAATCACTGATTGGCTTACAGCTTAAAAAAAAAAAAGAGTGTGTAGCTTAGAGTACAAAGTTGGAGCTACAAGGAGCATTTTTAGCCACAGCATTTTCAAGGACAGTCAATTTTACAGTTTCATTGAAACAGAAGTCATCATGATTTTCCTACTTAATTGGCATCATTTTCAAGGTCAGTTTTTGTTTGTGAAGGTAAATAGTAATGAGGAGGACATTTATGATCTGACACTAAGACATGAGAGCATGATTTTGGACAGATTATACTGTGAGCTTAATGGATACTCGAGGACAGTTTCTTCCTTTCTCTCAATTACCCGGCGGTCAGAAGGGAGAAACCATCAAGATGTTTTAGTGCACTCGAGGCCTTATATGCATTTTATTTCCCATTATAAATTCATAATAAAACTCAAGATTAATGAGAGTGAGACAAAGGGCTAAGTTTAATTCAAGACTACCCCAACAATCAGAAATGGTCATCCTGGACACCCTCAGTACAACATACTACATGAGCAAATTACTCATTGTTTGTCTCTTGGAATAATTTGGCAAAGAATAGCTGAATGCTTTGGAATCAGCAGGAGGACGCTGTACAGGCAGGAGGACACTGTACACGCATAGACAGGAACTTGAAATTGGACCACTGGTCTATACAAGCATGTCTGATGAGGACATGAAAGAGATTATCTGCAAAACCCATACAAGCATTCAGAACAGGGGGCAGGGTGGCCCTAAGAACAGCAAGGTCCAAACTCCCCCAAGCCATCAGAGAAGCAAAGTGTGCCCAAACAATCCATTGCCCTAGGTTGGAATGCTGTTTGACCAAACAACATTCCTGGCAGGGTGCTCAGGGAATGCACAGAACAGCTAGAAGATGTCTTCACTGAAATATTTAACATTTCCCTGAGCAGCACTGTTGTTCCTACGTGCCTCAAGACAACCATCATCGTTCCCGTCCCAAAGAAGTCTACAGTATCATGCCTCAATGACTATTATAACAAACTCACACCCATTGTAATGAACTGCTACAAGAAGCTTGTCATGAGGCACATCAAGACCCAGTTACCAACCTCACCTACGCACTCCTCACACACACTCTTCACTGTCCTGCTGTCTGCAAAAAGGTACCTAAGCATTTGGGCCCTCATGATCAGACTGTGGATCAGTTTCTTTCCACAAGCCAGCAGACTCCTCAATAACTGAACTGAACTGAACTGTATTGAGCAAAACACACACACACACACACACACACACACACACACACACACACACACACACACACACACACACACACACACACACACACACACACACACACACACATGCACAATAAACTGTATGGACTGCAATGACTTCCATGTCTACAGCACCACCATATCAAACTGCTTACATGCTGTTTTGCACACTGTTTTTGCTCTTTGCACATGCTGTCTTCCACATTTCAGTTGATTGCTGTTGTACTAAACATTACCTCATGTAACTGCTGCTATAATACTAATGTTCATTCCAGTATTTCTGCACATGCAATATTGATTGGACATACAGTACTGGTCTGCACTGTTTTTGTGTATTGTCTTTGGTGAAACATCTTATGTTTTTGGTTTGCACTATTTTTTGTCTTTTTGTCTTGTCTTACTCTACACTATTTGCACCAGGTTGCACAGATGCACTCTATGTGGCTAGGACTACTTACTTAAATCCTTAGCTCTGTCTTTGTTTTATGTAGCACCATGGTCCTGGAGAAATGTTGTCTCATTTCACTGTGTACAGCTATATATGGTTGAATTGACAAAAAAAAGCTTTTCTACTCTTGACTTGATTTGACTTCATTCCCAATGTACTGCATCAGCTATATATTGTGATATGGCAATAAAAGCTTGTTGAAATGACTTGAAAACCATGGCAAATACTATAGAAAATAGCAGTAGTAGGAAAATGCAGGTTTTGCATTTTAATTTTAATTTTGGCTTTACTGAGAATGTGAATGACAGCATTTCCTCATTTCTCACAGGTTAAAGCCACACTGCTCATCTCGAACAGAAACCAAACCACATTAATGTTTCATGTTTTAACACGACCCTTTTCACAGGGGTTTCACATTTCAACGTTTTCTAGATTTAACTCAACATACATAGATTTGATCAATAATTTTGTATAAAGTTTTTAATTTTAAAAAAGAAACTTTTTAAATGCTAATTTAATTCTATCACAAATTTTGTGATTTGACTGGCATTAGCTAATTTGTAGTTTGTGTGGTTTTCAAATAAGACTACTAAGTAAAGCAGGTAGGTGAACTGTGGACATAAACTGTTTTGGGAATGTTCACATCTTCAGGATATACAGATGAGATTATCCACAGCAGCAGGAGGTGAGTCATAATGCAGAAAGCTAGAATGGAAAGAATCTATATGTGGATATATGCGCATATATGAAACCTATATGTGGCATATATGCGCATATATGGCAATATATATGCTGCATATATGCGTATATATGCCACATATAGGCAAAAGTGAGGTGCATATACGCATACAGGCAGTGGTGTAGTCTAGTTTTTTGTAGTGAGTATACTGTGACCCCCCCCCCCCCCCCCGCCTCATACGCACCCATCCTAGAGCGACACCCCATAGGCACCACCACACTCACTAATGCATAAAATATGCATCTACATGTAATTGAGAGCATTATTAAAGACTGCTTATCTGTTATCAACATTCCAATTTATTATAAGCAACAAAAGACAGTCAGCTGATAAAACCTGTGGTCCAGGTCCCATATTCATATAACATTTAAGGCTAAATGTAATCAGACAGTTGGCAGCACCCACTGACTTTCACAGTAGGAAAAAATATAGTATGAGTGTTATAATTCTCTAAATATATGCATAGTAGCAGACTCAATTAATTCTCAGATTTTTTTTCTATGTACACAGTGCATACACCATGTATTTAAATCTGTAATAGGGAAGAAAACTGTTTTTGTATAGTTTCACTTCCTGGACTCTTGTTCTCTGCTCATATACCTCAAACTGACTTGCTATTTGTTTATTATTTATTTATTGTTTGTTTGTTTGTTAGTAGTGTTCAGTAATAATGTACATGTTCTTGATTAAAAGTGCTATTGACACTTAGAATTGTACAATATTAGAAGGACAAGATGCTTTAGTAGTGAATTGCATGATTATGTAGATTGTGAGTAATAAATGACCTTCCCACATGGAAAGAACCTATATAAACATACATGTTTCAATATAGGTTTTGATATAGGTTTTTGATATATGTGACATATATAAAATTGGCCGTTTCCCTATATTATATGTACATATATGCGTGCATACATATACCTATATAGGTACATATATGCACGTATATTATGCACCTATATGTTCACCTATATAATAGTAAAATTAAAATCCATAGCTGCTAGGCAACATAAATAAAAGTCCAAAATGTAGAAATGTACATTTATTTACTTCAGATCAATCAAATAGTACAAAACAAAATATAGTACAAGAACAAAAATAAGAAAAAAAAAACCTGCTAGGTGCCATAAATAAAAGTCCAAAATATAGAAATGTACTGTACATTTTGTATTTACAAGAACAATCAAATAGTACAAGAACAAAAATAAGACAAAAAACTGAACAGAAAAAAAATATATATATATCTTTTTGCTCTTCTCAGCTCCGTGAGCTTCGAATTAATAGATGTGACTATCTTCCCTTGGCTGGCTGCCGGCCACTTCTTCAACGTAGCCTCTAGAGAAGACAAAATAATAAGACATTATTATTATTATTATTATTATTATTATTATTATTATTATTATTATTATTATACTATAGGTTTCATCAGGACTTGTGTCTTATAAAAAACACTATACAAATAAGATTCCCTTATCCCCCATAAAAATCTTACTCATCATGAATGTATTGTAATGTAACAACACACACAGGATGCAGACTGGTAGTGTACCTTATTCTTTGAAAGTCTGTCATGACCCTCCTCCTGGTGCTTGTATTTGGAAGCCCCTCCCTTTTTATTGTCAACCTTGAGAGAGAGAAACAAACTGATTAGTCGAACTCTTATTAACTTATTTACACCACCTTGCATATGCATCTTGTCAACAAAGCACAAAATCATCATAGATGACACAATTACAAATCTACACACATGCCTACACATTAAGAAACAAGAGAGAGAGAGATAACCAAGTCATTTACCTTTTTCTTTGAAGCCTTCTCAGTCGGCCCCTAGCTGCTCACTGTACTTTGAGTTTGGGATGTGAGGACATTTTATTTGCCATTGTGTGCCATCTTTCTCCATCTCGATCAGTTTAATTTGGAGAGTTTTTTCAAGTTCTGGTGCAATAAAATTTAAATGTTATCATGAACTGCAAACGTTTGTCTAATCATGTTTACCAAATCTTACATTATTGGACTAAAGTAAATTAGCATACGGCTAACATGAAAGCTAAGCTATATTCAGGTACCTAGCAAGATTCATTTTATACTTCTTTAAGTACGAGCAAAACCATTTAATGTGGTATTTAACTACATAACGTCAAGTAAAGTTTGCGTGTCCTTACTTGCCACGTGAATAATTCTGGCTCGGTGCGTACCGGCCAGTTGGCGGCCTTTTCGCCACTCCAGCTTCTCGGTTTTATCAGTCCTTTCAAAAAAGTCTCTAACTGAAAAATTCCAGACACAGTCGAGGGGCAAAATACTATGGACCCCTCTATCCTCACCCTCAGTCCATTCAAGTAGGACATAGCGGCTCTCCAACGCTTTTATCGCCATTTTACTCCCAGCCACTATCTTTCGGCGCCAAAAATGAAATACAGCGCGCTGGACGCATGCGGATAACGTCATCAACTACGCGACGCTGTAGCGGTCGATCTGAGCTTGCCTGTATAAATAAAGTTATTGAAATAGGACGCAAGAAAAGCATTAGTATGGATCCACAGTTGCCAAAATGAGATATGGGCTACAAAATGATCCTGCCATTAGCTATATAGAAGACATATCTTGTATGTATAGGGCTTATATGTGGATATATGTGAAGCAATAGGAGGCCTGTATATGCATATATGCACCTCACTTTTGCCTATATGTGGCATATATACGCATATATGCAGCATATATGCAATATATATACGCATATATATAAAATATGAATATACATATATGCAGCATATATGCCACATATAGGTTTCATATATGCGCATATATCCACATATAGATTCTTTCCATGTGGGTTATAGAACTTCATACAATTGTCTACAGCAAGAAAAATTTATTTAGTTATTAATTTATTATAACAATCACAAATTATTTGTGCCACATAAGAAGGCCGAGTCAGAGAGGATGCAAGTTGCAGTGGACGGTTTATTAGGAACAGCTCAAGCAAAATATATAAAACTTCAAATGGAATCAAAGTCAACAAACAGGAAAGTGTAAGGTGATCAACAAAAACAGATGCAGGCAAAAACAAAATGAGGTAAAAAAAAAAACTGAATCAATTCAATCAATCAAAATTCAGTCACAATTCAAAAAATCTTTTAACAACTTTTTTTGCCCAAGTATTTACTTAAAAATGAAAAAAGCTTTATTAAATTATATAAATGCTACATTGTGTAAATGCTGTCTTAAAATTATTATTCAATTAAAACAAACTATGCCATATAGCCAGAAAAACATGGTAAAAATACAGTATATCAAGAAATGAAATCACTCAATAAAAAAATCCTTAACACTTTTAGAGAATTTAAAGCGTCACAACCACTCATTACTACATCATGACATGTATATATCTGTTCTCTGTTGCACTGGAACCTGCTGCTATTTAAAAGACAGATGTTTTAGATAATGTTATAACCTGACACTCAGAAAGACGTTTCAGCTTCTATCACTCTGTATGGTCTGTTGTCCTCATCGGGTTCAGCTGAAAAATACATAATTATGAACACTACCAATTAGCCTCTTCGAGCTCTATAACATTTCACTGCCAGAATGATGGTCACCAGCACATACAGGGAGGCTGTTGCTACACTGCTGAGGAGCTTCAGTACAGATGTTGGAGCTTTTCCATCTATAAAAATCATATATAAAGCATTAATGTATTGGACGTACATGACAAAAATGTCTACAACTTAAGATGTTACTTTCTTTAACAACATACAGCCATTTCTCTAACATTTAACTGAACATTAGGACTGTTAATATTTGCTCTTTTATCTGGAACCTGGCAGGTTGTTACAGTCTATGGACAGTTTGTTGACTGTAGAGCTCTAATAAATAAAGTGTTCATGCTTGAAATACAAGCCATTGCAAACCTTTAATAATCACATAGTATGTTTCTCTGGTCTGTATTACTCTAAATACACTATAAATTGTGCTTATTTTATCAAAAATAATGTCATGCTTATTGAGATTTCTACACCTTTATTATCAAAATTAAATTCTTACATTTTTATTCTTTACTTGCAGTCAAGCTGCAAAAAGGTGCAACAAGTCTCAATCAATATTTTTAAAATGCTATTGACTCCAACTGACTAAATATTTCTCACCTCTGACTGAAACCCAGCTTTTCGGTGACTCTCCTCTCTCTGGGTGTTTACAGTGGTAGAAACCTTCATCTGACTTTGAGACACTACTGATGATCATCTCTCCTGTAGTCTGGTTCTGGAGGATGGAATCAGTTTTATAAAAATAAACACGAGACTCTGAGAGTTTTTGGCTATTTAAACAGCGTAAAATCAAATGATGTCCCTCAGTCACAGGATGGACAGGACTGTCCAGGATCACATCACCATCTGCAGGAAACAGAAAGAAGACACTGAAAACATGAAGTTTGCAATTCTACATTATTACTGTAACATGCATGCCTTTATACGGTTTGGTAAACACATTGAATTCCTCTGTGAGATTTCCATGGATTGTTGTCTAACATGCCATTTTACATGGAGCAGAAAACACAACAGGGTATTTTATATTCTTAGAAAAAAAGGACACTAAACTGTGAGTTTCCTTGTCACTGCATTGGTATGGTAATTTATTCTATTACCTGGAAAGATACATGCAGTGATTTATTTATTTTTTTTAAATATTACCCCAGAAGCTTTTCATCTTGTACAACCAGAAAGAGGGAAAGTTCTGAAAAATATTCTGAAAAAATCAGGCTAATGAAAAATGTTGATCAATATGAATTTCTAGAAACTTGATAATTTTGACCTACTATTATTCACTTACACCTTTTTCCAGGAATTCTATTTTATTGGTGGATTCAGGATTATTTTTAACAAGTCAAATATTATGTGGAATCAACAAATGAACTGATAGAAACAGGTGTGTGATCAGTAAATCAGCTTATGGAAAATATCAAGGTCTTGCAGCTGATACTGCTGTCATTCAGGTCTGCATGCTCCCCTGTCTGTCACACAATTATCCTCAAAAGACTTAATTTACCTCTTTTGCCTTTCTATAGAGGGGACAAACTTCGAAAAGTCGAGTTATTGCTGTTCAAATTTCTGAAAAGTTAAATCCCCTGGACATTTTAATGCACCAACTCAACTGTCCAAAGGATTTTCTTGCTTCATTTTGGCTTTTAAAATGCTGAAATCATGCAAAACGGAAAACAGCTGGGCTTAAAAAACACAAGAGGTGTGTTTTCAAATCCAGAAAATCATGCTAAAACTTTTCACCACCTCAAGATAAACTGAACCTTCGGACAGCTTTAAGGTATGTAACGATGGGTCTATTGTGGATTTTTTTAGTTTATTTTGTCATTTTAGAGCTGTTTTGTAAGCAGGAAGCGCAGACTTTTAGCTCTATAGAGGGGAAGTGGCTCAGACTGGCATACAGTCATGTGTACTGTGTTCTGTAGTTAGAGGTAAGAAGTTATACAATTGATTTCTGGAGTGTGTAGGCTTCAATGTGAAGGTTTAGATGGGGCTATTCTCCTTAGAAATTATTTGTCAGACGGAATTTGTTTTGACTTTTTTGTGTTCCAGATTCTATCTGATCTGGTAATAGATATACTTATTTTATATTTTTTTAGATGTAATTATCCTTCTGCAGCAATCTCAATTGTTAGCTTATTCAAATACACCTTGTATTTTAAGATATACTCAACTTTATTGAGTAGTTATGTCATTTTAAAAAAAACAGTCAGGAAAATAGGTTTAGAGCTTAAGATGAACATGACAGAAACTTAATAGCTATTTATAAATGTAGCTCATACAGTATGTTAAAGTGTTCCTCATTTACTCAGGTTATAAATATACATAACCATGCAGTTATGTTAACTACGACAGTGACTCAAACAGCAAGAAACAGAGAACTACATGAGCTGAAGCATCTAACACAGTTTGTTCATTTAACGTAAGAAATGTTAAGTAAACATCTGAAATTGATTGTAAATTTTATTTTAGAGTTTTTACTGCACTGCTGACAATCACTAGAGAAACTTTTCTTCTGAAATTACAACAAGCAATCAATTCAATTGTTTACAGTATCTAAGAAGTGATTTTGTTTTGTGTATTAAATATTATTGATGAGAACTGATGAAATGACTCACTGTGCACTATGATGTTAACAGGATTACTGCATCCTCCAGATTCAGACTGACACCAGTAAACTCCAGTGTGTGATGTAGAGAGGGAGCTGATGTTACATGTAGGTCCTGAAACTGATGAACAATCGAACAATGTCTCACTGTGTGTGTATCCTCTCACTGTCCATCCAGTAGAGTCACTCTGGTCCTCACAGCTCAGTGAGAGAGAGTCAGCAGTAAAGTGTTGAGTTCTGCTCGGTCTGATGATCAGAGACACTGGAGAAGATTCACCTGTTAATAATTAATTAAATCATTCATTATTTTCTACCGCTTATTCGAACTTCTCGGGTCACGGGTAGCCTGTGCCTATCTGTGCCTGTGCCTGTCATCGGGCATCGAGGATGGATGGAGTGCCAACCCATCGCAGGGCACACACACTCATTCACTCACGCAACCACACACCACGGACAATTTTCCAGAGATGCCAATCAACCTACCATGCATGTCTTTGGACTGGGGGAGGAAACCGGAGTTTCCGGAGGAAACCCCCGAGGCACGGGGAGAACATGCAAACTCCACACACACAAGGCGGAGGGGGGAATCAAACCCCCAACCCTGGAGGTGTGAGGCGAACGTGCTAACCACTAAGCCACCATGCCTCCCTGTTAATAATTATATTAATACTATTAGATTTTATTATAGTCACTGTTATATTATCATTTATTATTAAAAAGAAAGAAACTTAAGTTAATATATTAAACTATACATACATAATAATTTACTGCATAAAAATTATTATTTTTTTCCTGTTTGTTTTTTGTCTGAAGTGTTACATTTTACCAAAGCTAAATCAGTAAAAACAAGCACACACCATCATCATCAGTTCACACACTGATTCTCTAATCTCTGCAATTATTCACACTCAGTGGTTCAATATAAAAGTTCAAACTTCTTCCTCTTCACTCTTCTCTGTCTGTAGCAGTGTAAATATATTACTGTGTTTAACTACCCAGCTTTACTGTTAACATGTTGTGTCCAGTGCGGCCTCTTACTCACCAATAACATTTACCCAGAGTTCATCACTGTAGTCTGTGTAGTAGACTGGGTTTCCTCTTCCAGCTCTGCACCTGTACTGACCACCATCAGAGACTTTAACTGAACTGATGATGTACTGGTGTGTTTCTGTCTCAGAGCTCTGTGTGGGTTTGATCCAGTAAAACTTCCATCCAGCAGACTGTGGTGTCAGTGTACAGGACAGAGTCACTGCGTTTCCTGTCAGTGCAGCTCCTTTAAGGTCTGATGTGAGTTGAGGTTTAGGTTTTTCTGTTAGAAATGAAACAGAAATAATGCAATCTTTACTGCACTAATCAACTCTACATGTTGAAAACATGTTTGCTCAGCAGAACAATAACTAGGCCACATCTTTTTCTACTGTTATGTTATTTTATTAGTGTAGCCTAGTTACAGTTATTAAAAAGGGAAACAGCAAACATTGTAGAAATAGTTTGTAACTACATGATGTGTTTATTTTATTTGTAGCCCAAAAATGCTATAGTTATAATAAATATAAAAATACTGACTTCATGGCTCACTACAGAGCAGAGTGTGGGGCAACAACAACACTGTACAGACAAAGCTGCGCTTCCTGAGTGTAAACAATTCAATCATATACATGATATACACTATATATATATATATATATATATATATATATATATATATATATATATATATATATATATATATATATGACCCAAAAAATAATAAGTGAAGGTGAAATGCTTATGATGATGGCGACAGTCCAAAGCGGGGTTCGATCGTGGTGGGACCGCTACACCAGGCAGGTACAGAATAAACATCCGGGATGAGCACAGAAGTGTTAACTCCTTTCTCCACGGAAAAATACAGGTTACTGCTCTGAAACTAAATCAAAATCTTCTTCATTTCGACTTCCTAGTGCTTATTATACCGCTCTGATACGTCTCGCCGCGCTGAAACTCAATCGGAAATTCTTTTCCTAACTCCTATTAGTGTATATATAAGCCACGGCTGCCAACTTTTGAGTTCAGCTTGGAGTGAGTTTTATTGGGGGTGGGGCTTTGTTATGGGGAGGGGCTTATGGAGGCGTGGCTTGGTGTGGAAAAAATACTAACACAAAATCCTTGCATTAGCAGAAGTGTATTATGTATATATTGATTGTCAAAGTATTTGGTATCTGTACAGAATTTCTTGGGAGATTTACATTACATTTAATTTTCACAAACATTTTACAGAAATAGGATTAACATGTGATTAACATCTTCACAGATTAACATGTGCTCTATTGTAAGTGCTGGGGCCCGTTGCACAAAAGTAGAATTAAGACATCCAGGATAAATGTCTAAGCTGAGCTCAATGAATCCAAAACAAGTGCGTCCAGGCTTAATTGGTTGCACAAAGACCAAGCCAGGATGAGCAGACACGGATTCATCAAGCCAGGTGAAACCAATCCTGGATATGTGCGCGCTCACGGCTCACTCAAACAGACCCGCCACCGGATTCACTGATTCACCATGGCAACTAGAGCGGCGTACTTTTCCCCATCGGAGGCACAAATACTCATGGAGGCATACAAGGAGATAAAAGACATAATTAAGAAGAAAGGCAACACCGCCACAGCGATAAAGCAAAGAGAAAAAAGCGTCGCAAATGTAACCCTTCTTCTAATTCCTACAGACACAACAGGTCTGAACTATGGACAATCTCTTTCAGAAGATTTGATTCGACTACTGAGCCCAGGAGCTTCCAACAACAATGAATCACTCACACACTTAAGTTCAACTGAAAATAGATAAATGTATTGAATTGCCAAATAACATGAAATGAAAAGGAAATTAAGAAAATAAACAAAAATAAACCAAAATAATTGTTCTGTTGCTATATTGTAAACAGTATCAAAATTTCCCTTCTATAAATATATAATTTACTCTGTGAAAGTAAATCACCTGAATCACAGTAACACAGGAAAAAATAAAATAAACACTGGTAAGTCAATTCACATTAACACTTCTCAATGTGTATAACGATTATTTCAAAAGGTTAGACTTGAACCTTAGAATTGAACATATAACCCAAAACAAAAACAACAAATTCAGTGTCAGTTCTCACATGCACATTTAAAATGTACATCACACTCATCAAATCAGTAAACCAGTCTTTTACAAAACAGTTAATCAGTCTCTTACAAAACAGTATTGTATCTCAGTCTTTCCTTTAAAATGAATTTCCTCCACAAGAAAAATGGGAAAAATGTGACGAAACTCAGCTGTTCTCACCCTCCTCCCTTGTTCTCATGCACGTCCTCGTGCATGCATGTGGCTGCATTGTCACTGCTGCCAAAGGATCCCCAGGTGCCATAACACATTGGTTCTGAATAATGTTAGAATCATTCTCTGCTTAAGCAAATGCAGTACTTAGACCTTGTAATAAAGACTAACTGAGGATAGTGAAATTTACTGAGGATAGTGTAATTTCTTTGGGGCTTTGGTCACCCTTTTGGAATGTCTAATGCCCTCTTTTTGTGAATTTCCCTTTCTTGACACCATGTCATCCGGTACAGCTTCACAAGTAGGACTATTCCCTTTGCTCTGATCAACATCTGACTCCTCAGCTGGATTCAGCACTACACTTTCCAGCACCTCAGACTGGTCAGTTAACTCAGAGTTATCGCATTCTTCCTCCCATGACACTGCTGTAGGATTTTCCATTCTACCTTCTCCAGGCTCATCTTCAACACTTCTTACAGGTAAGTTCTCATTTACTTCATCACATAATTGTTTTTCAACAACTTCTTGCACCTCTCTTTCCAAGCAAACTTCATTTGGCTGGGCAGCATCCGCTACATCAACCTCAACTGTGTTTGGTACAATCAACTGGCTGTCTATTTGCTGCGAAGAATTTTCATTAGAGAAACCACATCTGGAGATTTTCTAGGCAACTGCGTATTTTGTAAAGTGGTCAGCAATTACTAGAATGTCTTTTGTGTTGCTATTGTCGGGCTCCACGGATAGAAAGTCCACACAAAGCAACTCTAATGGACGGCTGGTCTGTATGTTCACCTGCTTTCTGTACCGGAGCCTTCTGCCTGACACAACATTCACAAGTACTAATCTTCTTTTCTACAGCACTGGCCATTCGGGGCCAATAAAACAAGGCCCTAAGAAGGTCAAGAGTCCTCTCCACCCCTAGTTGACCCATATCATCATGCAAAGAGGTAAGTACTAACTCTCTCAGATCTTTAGGTAATGCGAGTTGCCTTCGCACCCTCCCCTGATCTATATGCTTCTGGTACAATAAGCCACTCAAATTTACCCCACTCATGAAACCACAAAGCCATTTCAAATGAAATATTTTTCATGCTGGGCGGTCTTTTGCTTGCTTCAAGCAGATCAATTATCTCCCTTATTTCAGGGTCGGCTCTTTCTCTACATGCCAAGTCATCCTCTGACAAGGTAGGAATAGTAGGCAAGCCATGATAACACTCATCCAGAAATGCTTGAGGTAAGGAATTTGCACTCACACCTAGAGACTCTGCCAAAACCACTGGAGAATCTGGTGCCTGTTGTAAAAAATCTTAGTAGAAATAATTAAAATATTAGTCCTTACAATACTATAACCAAAGTAAAGTATTAGGCCTTGCAAAATATTACAATTGCTGTCATAAGACATATGTAGGTGATGTTGTAGGCCAAAGATGTTTATTGTAACCAGATTCAGGGCTGTCAGGCCTAGTCAGTCTGAGCACATTTGTAATAACAAATGTAAACATGTTATGTAGAATGGAAAAGACCATTGTTCCCAGACCTTAGCTCATAAATTGTTATGGAAAAATGAAGAAGACCATGGTTCTCAGACCTTGGTCCATAGCGAAAACATGTTATGTAGAATGAAAAATACAGGGGTCCACAGACCTAGGCCCTGAGAACTAAAGGGAGGAAAATCCATAAATGGGCATGTGGTAATCATAAACTTGTTGTGCAGACTGAAGAAGGCCCAGGTGTTTAGTCTGAGGTCATGAAAAATAAGGGGAGGAAAATAAATAAATGGGCATACGGGTGAAAGGTAATGGGAAATAAGGGGAAATTGGGTCAGTGTATTTAGAAAACATAGGAGGTAATGCCGGTAAATAAGGTGATATGGCACCTGGGCCCCTAGGAGTGCCAGGGTATATATTGAGAAGATATCTGAGGCTCTAGGTTCTTCGGGGGTGAAGGTGGGTGTGCGCATGGGTGCATGGGGGTGTGTGTGCACGCGCGGGTGCGTGCCCGTGGGTCAAGGTGGGTGTTTTTATTTTTGCAAGGACGTCGCGAGAGTTCTTGTTTTTCTTGATTGATTTTGCATGACATGCTCTTTTTGGGGGTTTTCATTTGTTACTTTTAATTTGGCAACTTTGTTACTTTTAATTTGGCAATTTCTCTTATAATTTGTTGGCTGATTGACCACAATAAAGAAGTCATTCTCATCCAGGTCTGAGGAGTTTTCTCAGTATTTTTGTAGTAATTATAGAGTTAACAGTTAAGTTTAACTAAAACAGTCTTTAGTAACCAAAAAGTCTAAGTGTGGAGATCACCCTGCGATGCGTCAACTTGGAGACCGGCTCTGAGTTACGACATATTTAATGGCACCCCAGATAGGACTTCAAAGGGGCTAGCGTGACCTTTGTCCGGGACCAGGACCACTCTCTCTGAAGGGTCAGAGAGGCCGGCCATAATATTAAGGTAAGTAGAAGCCTGTTATATTCAAAGTCTATGTATAGTGAATCTGTGACCTGGAAAGGGAGGGGTGGCCCTGGGAGGCGGACAGCTGCCCTTGAAGTCAAGAACTCCTAAGGGTGAAATATAAGAACTGGATAAAGTTGTTTTGATTTGTGACTGTGTGAGTGGCGGGGTAAAATCTCATGAGTGGATTCTGTTGTGAGAGACACACACACACTTAGAAAGAGAGAGAGGTGTGTGTGTGAGACAGAAAAAAATCTCATGAGTGAGTTCTGTTGTGAGAGACACACACACAGAGAAAGAGGGAGAGGTGTGTGTGTGACAGAACAAAAATCTCATGGGTGAATTCTGTTGTGAGAGACACACACACGGAGAGAGCAAGCGAGAGACAGAGTGGGGGGGGGTGACAGAAAAATCTCATGAGTGAATTCTGGTGTATACATTTTGTTACGTATTTATATTTTTGGTATTAAGGATTGAAAATTCCTGTGGCGTACCGCCGGTATGTATATAACTCACAGCCGGGACTGAACGGGCAGGTGGAGAAAACGCGTTGGCCCTAGATACCGCTGTCCGGCGAGGCAGGTCTGCTTGTACGGTAAAGTGCACGGTATTTATATGTATTTATGTGTATTCATACACGTTATCATCATAAGTATACGGCGATACACAATAATAAGTGGATACGGCAACGTACACATTGATTAAGTGGACAGAGCCAAATGAGTATTCATAAATAAGTGTACACCAATAAGTATACATAAATGATACGTGTACGGTGTGTAATGTGTATGAATTGTTTATGTGCACATGTGTATATGATGTGTGATAAAGTACAAACAAGCAATTGTGAAGTGTTGTATGGCACTTATATGATCTTATAAAATGAGTTGCAATGGAAAGAAGCGTTAAGTCACACAAGCAGAACATAACATTTATTTAAGTTACACAAGCATTCAATTATAGCAGAGAACTGTACGAGACACACTGAGTGAAAATAAGATTCACCTGTTTCATCTGATTCACTTTGCGTCGAGTTTTCAATATTTTTTCATAAATCCCCTAGGGTCCAAGAAGTATCTAAGCCTTTTAATCCAAATTGCTGTGCTCGCCTTACAATAGTTATTTTTCTGACCGAACACTGTACAAGGAGTTTACTCCTGTCCATTTTTTTCCCCCGGCTCTCACTTAATAGTTGATGAACTACAAATTTGGTGTCATATTTGTAGTCCAGCCTCACATGAGCCAATAGGTGCCCCATAGAGCAGAGATAGACAGCTTAGAAGCCAATACCCGGAACACCCGCCGTTTGTGTGGCAGTTGGGCCAGCCAGTAACAAGTAGCGAGACCCTGATATCTTTAGCCAATAGGGAGACGATTCCAACGAGGAGCGATAAGGGCCATCTGGCAAGGGGCCAGCTAGCACACTGTGAAAACATGACTGTTATTACTTAATTCCCAAACACACACATACACACACAACAGCTTTCCTGAGTTTTTTTCTCTTTTTGTGATACTAATGCCTAGTGGGAAAAAACATTCATATAAAATTAAATCATTTTAATTTTGTTAAAGAATTGAAACAATTCTTTGGCCATTCTTTTTGTTCATTTTGTTGGGGAAAGTTTTTTTTCAGTACTGTTACACCAGGTGTAAGTTATTTTTATTTTATTTTATTTATTTTATTTTTTGTCTTTGTTTTATTTTATTTTTTGTTGTTTGTGTTTGTTTATATGGATCCCATTAGATGAAAGTCTATGCAATCAGCTATTCTTCCTGGGTCCACACATAGGCATATTCATACATACAAATCTGGTTTTAATTCATAACAGGACTAGACATAAAATACAATATGATTTATGATTACATTAATCAAGACATATAAAAACCTAATGTAGTGTTTTTGTTTCAGTAAAAGAAACCTTCCATTTTAGCCTCTGTAACTCTGTGCCAGTAAGGCCTAGAATCACCTTGACATTTGTAACACACACAGAGAGATTGTTTTGGTTCCAATGAGATTGTTGTTTTTTCTTTCTCTCTTTTCTGAGTGTTAGAGGGTTTAGAAGCTGAAAACGTGGAGCATTATCTAACCAAGTAGAGTTACATGATGTTATAAGTTTTATTTTTTATTTGTATTTTTTCCTTTTTGACAATGTAACAACACTTTAATTATTACAACTTAACAGTTTGATTTGATTATTTATCTAAGTGTTTTAATTGGTAGTTTATTTGATTGATTGATTGATAGTTTATTTGATTTTATTTGATTTATTAGTGAGTTAATTAATTGAACGGATCAATACTTGGTTGAGTATGTAATTATTTGAATGTGCAGTTGATTGATTTTAATCAATTTTAATGTAATTTTCATTTTAATTGAAGTTATACTTATTGGACTTATACTCTGATCTTGATATCTGCCTTGTCTTTCTTGAGAATTATACTAGGAGGAATCCAGCAACCCCGATTACCAGAAAAAGAATAAACTTCAACTGCAATAATTACAGAACCACGTGACAGTGCCACAAGGGCGAGACAAGGGTGCATGATGGAGAAAGGTAAAAGAACTTAATTACTCCAGCTGCAATTGTAATAATAAAGCAAAAGAATGCTGAAAAAGGAATAAAAAGTACATGGCAAGAACGGACAAAAGCAGGATTGCAGTGGCCTGAAGGAGGCACGTTTGATGAGGTAAAATGCAGGAAGATGAGAGTAAGAATAAAGTGCTGAGGAGAAGTAAAAAGAGAAAGCATGAGAAGTTTTTTGTTTAAATTTTTTACATTTTAGTAAGTTTTTTAGGAAAATGCTGTAATATTGCAATGTTGGGCTCTGCTAGGAGCAGAATTTCTGTATTTGTACCCACTTTGTCTGATCAGATACAGAGCATTTAGGCATTCATTTGCAGGGTTGATTGCTTACTGTGCATAATAATATGATGTATGAATGGGCATTTATTGATATGGGTATTGAGAGGAAAATATTTAGGAGAGCCTTTGTTTCTGTTTTGCTTTTGTTTTTGTTCTGTCACTTTTGGTGTGGTTGGAAGTCTGTAATTGGTTGCAGTGATAGGCCCTAAGACAGCTCTTTTTTACTGAAAAGCACAGGCGAACATTGCACTTGCCACACAGTGTGTTTGTGTATCCACAATTGCAGTAAACTGGAAGAATAGACTAACTGAAAGAGAAATCTACATATTATCCAGCATATCCATTTGCACCTGTCCCTGTAATTATGGTCTAATTGAAAATAAGTATAAATTTAACAGAAAAGCACATTTAGAAATGAATTACAATGAATCATCTTACAGTTTAAATTTCGATTTGTGATGATGTAAGAAGTGCAGTGTCTTTATGTAAGGCATAAGGTGCACAGGCTATTTTGACTCCCACTTTGGCCCAAAGTTGTAGAATTACAGCATGGACATAACAAGCTCTAGTTTTCCAAAATAAATATGCCTGTACTGGGACAGGGAGGTGGAGAAAGCTAATGCCCGATGGGAGGAAGGGGACCCCCACTTATCGAGGCAACAAGCAGAGGAGCGTAATATGGAGTGGTTGACTGAATACACACGCCCGCCAGGTTTAAAAAGACACAGCACACCGACTCATTGGGTACGAGAACATATGGAGCCACGAATGGAAGATGTCTGCCAGCCGGAAAGGAGAGGATCAATAAAGACCGGGCAGATGGAACATCATAAGAACCTCAGTGAAGCACAGGGGTCCCTAAGCAAAACAAAGGACCGTGCGACAAAAAAGACCCTCATAGCTGACCAGGAGGAGCAAGAAAAGAAACAACAGACCAAGGCAGATGGGAATTCATCACCCAACGGCAATAAAAAGACAGGGGAGGTGCGGCAACGGCGTCAACAGCTGGAGGAAGGTACAGAGATGCCTGGCGAGAAAATAAAAGGACGGAGTGACCAAAAGTCTCTCACCCCAATGGAAATAGTGAGTGATGACGAAATAAGCTCAAGGGCGGCCCCAGTGGATGTGGAGCCCCAGCACGATATGAGAGGAGTAAGAGTGAGACTGGAGGGAGAAGTGCAGCTGACCCCCCTGGAAACAGAAGGCGTGTGGCAGAATGAAGGGCAGGAAAGAGCAATAAAGGAAGCTCTGGAATGAAGCCAGAAAGCAGATGTGATGATGGAGGAGTTACGAGGTCAGGCATCACGACTGGAGATGAAGGTGGAGGAATTGGAGTTGGAATATAAATACTTGGAGGAAGAACAGAAACGAGTGGAGAAACAATTTAAAAATCTCCAAAGAATAAGGAAAGCACGGAAGAAGTCAGATAAACAAAAATGGGGCGACATCCAAAGAAACAGGCACATGTGGACCCGATCCCAGACAGGAAGAGGCAAAGGTGGGAAGACGCAGCAGGTGGCCCCCGAAAGTGAAAGCTCCAGTGAAGAAGAGGAGGAGACAGAAGCACCGCGAGCAACACAGCTCCCCCTGATAGTTAAAGGAAAGCAAATGCATTATGTGCCATGGAAATTCATGGATGTGACTGGATTGGTAAAAAAGATTGCCAAGCGTGTGCGAAGGAGCACAGAGATGGATCACAAAGTTCGAGGAACAAACGACCGGACAAAGTTTGGCTCTGGGAGATCTGAAGGCAATCCTATGCCAAACCATAGGAAAAGCAAAAATGATGGAAATACTCCACCTTGCTGGATTAGGAAGAGAGGCAGATGATCCAAGGGGAGATGGAATAACCTTCGGCCCATACAGGAATGACCTGTGGGATCAGTTAAGGATGGCCTACCCAACCAAGGCAGACCCAGGAAAAGTGGAAAAGATAAAACTGGATGAGGAAGAAGGAATTGCTCAATTCAAACTGAAACTTCAGGAGTCCTGGAGAGAAGAGATGGGAGCAGCATGGGATGAGACACCGGCAAGTGAGACACTGTTTAAACTCATGTTAAAAAGGGCACTCCCTGAGGAAGTCCAAGACCAACTGGAAACAGTGGTGGGTCTAAACACCATGCCATGGGCCACCTTCAAAGCGAATGTAATACACCATACAGAGTTACACAGAAAGAGGAAGAGGGAGGCAAAGAAGGCTGCAGAAGGTTTAGTAGTGCAATTGCACAAGGCGCAGCTGGGAGAACTAGCAAGAAATAAACAAGAAAGCCATGAAAAGAAGAAGGAAGATAAAGAGTATGCCTCAAAACAGGCGGCAGTCATGGTGGCTCCAACCGCTGCTCAGGCTGTGCCACCTCAAAATGGAGGAGTAGCACAAGTGATGACACAGCCACTGCCAGCAATGATTATGCAATATCCAATGAGATACCCAACGAATTATCCAATGAATCTTCAGTATGCTCCTCAACAGCGTGACTGGTGACCAGGCTGAGGTCGAGGAACAAGAGGACAGCGAGACAGTTGCGCAATATCTCCATTGCCTCACTGACATACAGTACACAACGCGCACAGCGGCCTCATTCCCCCAGCAGGATATGAGTGAGGGGGAAGTGGCAGCGTACGAGGCACACTCGAGAAACAGTTTCATGGATGGACTGATTCCAGAAATATCTGACAAGGTGAAAAACCTATGCATCACTTGGGACACTGGAAAGCTGAGCCTCATCATACAACATGCTCTGCATGCGGAAAATCTGCTCACGCAAAGTATGAAGGAGCGGATTAGGTATGAAAGGCCGGATGAAAATCTGTGCATGAGACACCCAGATTCCCAGATCATGAGAATGGGAGAAATGCCACGTACTCTGACTTCATAATGGAATTACATGAAGCGTAAGGCTTTTTTGTGATGCTTTTACAGGGAAGATGGATATGACAAAGATTGCGCTGTGCACATGGGAAGCCAAGGAAGACAACAGGTGCCTGCACAGATGCCTGCTCCAATGTTTCAACAAGGAGCAGGGCAGTCAGGAATGCAGCATGCACTCGCAGCAACACCACAAGGAGCTGGAAATTGGGCAGGCCAATGGATGGGCCCAGGATCTCAAGGACAATCCCCAGCACCACCTGGAGGGAGCCCATTGGGCCCAGCTCCAGGAGGAATGTGAAGAGGCCTAGAGAAGCCAGAGGGGGAGCTGGTGCAGTGTACCACCTGCTGTGAAGCTAGAGGACCATGGAAAACAATATGATATCAACATGGACAGTATGATGATTGGCCAGCAAGGAGTAGCTACATATGCTGAACTCCCTGAGCAGATTCAAGAATGGTATCAAGTTGGAGACGCAGTCTCCCACATCTCCCTGATGATCAGGCGAGGTTTTGAATCCAAAGATTATGGGCCTAAGATGAAAGAGGCAGAAAGGGTAGTGAAGTAAAACATGACTAAAGACCCTAGAGTACATATGTCTGAAGATAGAGATTTTAAGGATAGATTAGGGGACAACCATGTTATCATGTAATCATACACAACCATGTTAGCAAGTCAGCAAACAAACATAAATTCTGGTAAGAGTAGAAGTAGAGATACAGATGCCACAGATGGCAGATAAGGAGGAGTCAACAGAGAAAGAAGTAGATGAAGCACTAAGTCCCAGAGTAACTGTGGACTAAACATGTAACAGATGTAGGACTAGTTAAGTCAGCAGGATTAGCAAAAATACAGGTTAGACCCAATGTACCATTACTTTATCAGAGACAGTATCCATTGCCTAAACAAGCAGAGGAAGGGATAGGAACAACTATTAAAGGGCTAGTGGAAGCAAGAGTTTTAATCCCCACAAAAAGTCAGTGCAACACTCCGATTTTTTCCGATCAGAAAGCCAAATTCAGATAAATGGAGATTGGTACCAGACCAAGTCAATCAAATAGTGGTGGCTGTGACCCCAGTGGCCCCGGATTCACAAACTTTGTTATCAAATATTCCAGAGGGAACAAAATGGTATACAGTAATTGATCTATGTTCAGCATTTTTTAGTATCCCATTGCACCCTGACTCTCAGCACTTGTTTGCATTCACATATTAAGAGCAACAAGGATATTGTGAAAATCCATCGATATTCAACCAAGTACTGACCAGAGATCTGGTGAATTTACAACTGGAGAGCCTGAGTTATTGAATTGTAGCCAATGGAAAGAGCAATGTGTACAGGATTCAATAACAGTACTGAAGGCCCTAGCAAACAACGGGGACAAGGTTAGTAAAGAGAAGCTACAATTCTGCCAGAGAAAGGTGGAATATTTAGGACGAGTTCTAGAAGGAACAACACGAAGAATATTACCGGCTCATGTACAAGCTATACAGGATACACCATGACCTCACACCGTGCGCCAGATGTTGTCATTCCTGGGCATGGCAGGATTTAGCAGGATTTTAGCGAATTTGCCTTTAAAGTACAACCACTTAGAAACATGATAAAAGCTGCAGATCAGGCTAAGCCCAATACACAGCTGACATGGACACCAGAAGCATCAGCAGCCTTCGAGATGTTGAAGTGCACACTAGCCTCAGCCCCGGCACTGGCTAGTCCAGATTACAGCAAACCATTTCACCTATACGTGTCAGAAAGACAGGGCTTTGCATCGGCAGTACTAATGCAGCAAGGGGTAGGAAAACAACCTATTGCCTACTTCAGCACAGCATTGGATAACGTTGGGAAGGGCATACCGCCATGTTATCGTGCTCTATCAGCAGCAGCATTTGCATATCAAAAAGCTTCTACCATCACAATGGGTCACCCTGTGACCCTGTATACATCACATGCACTGCATGCATTATTGACAAGTCAAGCGTTTGTAATAACCAATGCAAGACGCACAGAGTATGATGTGATACTATCAGCACCAGAATTGACAATTGAAAGATGGGACAGTCAACCCAGCCGAAAGGATGGTGCTGCTGAGTGAAGGGACTCCACACAATTGTACAGAAGAATCTGAAAAGTTCCTGAAAGCTCGACCTGATTTAGAGTCCCAACCTCTCCTAGGGGCACAAAAAATCCCAGATCAGTTGAGTTCAGATAATGGACCTCATTTTGTAAATAAAGTAGTTGAATCCATTGCACAAGCATTGTGCATCAAACAAAAGATGGGATGTGTCTATCACCCAAGCTCACAAGGAAGAGACAACAGTGTGCTAAAAGAGAAAATTGCAAAAATATGCGCCAGCACAAGCCTGAATTGGGTACAGGCTTTGCCATTGGCTCTGATGAAAATGCGTTCACAGACAAATCGTACAATGCACTTGACACCTCATGAAATGGTGACAGGCAGGCCGATGCCCATGGTTTTTACACGAGGACCCTATAAGGGCCCATCGCTTGAACAGATGGAAGGTGAAATGTAAAGCTATGTGAAGCATTTAACCCATATCCATAGACTCTTGTGTTCTCAGGTGAGTCTGGCTACGCATGGCATAGCAGTGGAGGACCCACGTAACCAAGTAGAACCAGGAGACTATGTGTACATCAGAACATTCAAGAGAAAACATTGGAGACAGCCAAGAAGAGAAGGACCTTTTAAAGTGGTGTTAGCTACCCCCACTGCAGTCAAGGTCAAAGGTAAGGAATTCTGGTATCACCTTAATCATTGTTGTTGTGCAACAGCTGTAGCAGATACTGGGGAAGAGCCCCCTTCAGACACTGGGGAAAAACCTTCAACCTCAAAGCTAAATGTGGGCTAAACCTGGGCTAAATGTGGCGGTTCAGGCAATAGTAAATGCGAAAACCCGCCGCTCCAGGGTGCGGGGGGAGTACGAGGCACTTCAGAATTACGTTAAAGTGAACAGTATTAACCAATACAATACCACAGCTGACGGCATCGATGGAAACCTCTATCGATAGTGGCTGACAGAAACCACTCACCAGGTTGCTGCAAACAGTATCTGTGTAATATGCCATGACCGGTCTAATCAAACTCCCTATGTAATGCCACATATTTATGTCCTGCACTTTGCCTGTTGGGGTCAGCAGCCAGAACACATGGGCCGAAATGGATGGGCAACATAAGTAGATCATGTGCGTATCAGCCGGTAGACGCGCCAATCCCTACAGATATGACTGTTCAGATGCGGCCTAACCAGAAGTTTCCACTATGTATTAAGTCAAGAGGATCAGTGTATGTTGGTTTAATTGGATCCAGACTCCCACTGCTGGACGAGAACAATAGTGATTCGGACTGGAACTAGTTGCGCATATACAGGACAGTAACATATTGGTGTGTGTCCCTGTTTGTCTGTACCCCCTATGTGTGTATATCTTTTATAAGTGTTGTGTACATGAGGCACCACATTACTGGTGTTGGCCTTAATGCCTTAATTGTGACTGAATCCAGACTGACTACACACAGACTTTTCTGTACATATGCTTACGTAATGGGTGTTGGTATTTTGTGTCTACTGGTCTATTGCCTGTTTCTGTGTTGTCCGTAAGGCTTTGTTGCAGGCTATGTCGAACCCGCGGAGTGATCAGAGACAAGTCCAGCGACCCCTTACTTGTGCCCGGTTAGAGGCGAGCCCACGGGGTGTCACTTGTTGCCTTGACAACGCTCCTGGTTACTGCTACACGTGCATCCAACTGGATAACGAGGATGACCTGTCTGACTTTATCTTGGGGGACTTCGACCTGGGTGTAGCACCACATCGAACCTGGCTAACATACCCTTCCCCGCCGACGGCTGACACCTGGTTCATGTTGCTTGAGGACACATGCCCTGTGTCACTTATCCTTGCACACGCAGATCTAGTCCTCCCTGAAGGACTGTGGGTTCATCAGTGCCACCAGAATGATTATTCTCTGGACAGGGGATTGTTTTTGCAGGAACACACATATGAGGTACGTCGTTCCTTTTGTGTGGCCTCGACGTATGGACGTGGACGTGCACATGCGTATATTATTACCCGCCCTATACGGCAGGCCGCCGTACGCCAGTACTGTATGTTATTCTTTTGTGTATATAAACTCTGGACATCTCACACCAAAGATGTGCGACAACGTCTACAGGATATGCAAGGGCCACCCACTTTCATGGACTCATGGGCACGGGGTGATTCGGATGCGGTTGTTCCCATAACTCAAGCTTTCCATGCTTATCGCCACAAAGACATTTGGGGATCCCTATATGTGGGCCGTCACATTTGGGCCCCCTTGCCACAGTGGAATTAAACCATGCAGCGCATTGGTGGTGGTCGTAGGGACAGCTAGTTCTCTTATGCCCTGCAACTGTTTTTTGTTTGTTTATTATGTTGTATGTTTATGCTGTATGTTTCGGTGACCCTGGTGACACTGCTTTCACTGTCGCGCTATATATGTGGGCAGAGTGAGAATTTTCCCTCAAATCTGGCATCTAGAGGGTTTTTCGCTCACTCCTGGCTCACCTTCTGAGAAAGAGCACGTGTGAATTTGTTATGTTTTATGTATTAAGGGTTTTTTTGTTTTCATTGTGGGGGAGTAATATTCTGTTTTATGTTATTGTGTTTATGTTTTATGTATTATGGGTTTTTTGTTTTCGTTGTGGGGGAATGTTGTAAGGTTTTGTAAGTTGGGGTAGAGGTCGTCGTGATTAGATAGATATATGGGTTAGTGGAAATCCAGAACACTGCAACATAAGTTTGGTGAGACTTTACAGTCTCACAGGGGGGAATGTTGTAAAAAATCTTAGTAGAAATAATTAAAATATTAGTCCTTACAATACTATAACCAAAGTAAAGTATTAGGCCTTGCAAAATATTACAATTGCTGTCATAAGACATATGTAGGTGATGTTGTAGGCCAAAGATGTTTATTGTAACCAGATTCAGGGCTGTCAGGCCTAGTCAGTCTGAGCACATTTGTAATAAGAAATGTAAACTTGTTATGAAAAATGGGAAAGACAGTGGTTCTCAGACCTTGGCCCATAGCGATAACATGTTATGGTGAATGGAAAAGACCATTGTTCCCAGACCTTAGCTCATAAATTGTTATGGAAAAATGAAGAAGACCATGGTTCTCAGACCTTGGTCCATAGCGAAAACATGTTATGTAGAATGAAAAATACAGGGATACAGACCTAGGCCCTGAGAACTAAAGGGAGGAAAATCCATAAATGGGCATGTGGTGATCATAAACTTGTTGTGCAGACTGTAGAAGGCCCAGGTGTTTAGTCTGAGGTCATGAAAAATAAGGGGAGGAAAATCCATAAATGGGCATATGGGTGAAAGGTAATGGGAAATAAGGGGAAATTGGGTCAGTGTATTTAGAAAACATAGGAGATAATGCCGGTAAATAAGGTGATATGGCACCTGGGACCCTAGGAGTGCCAGGGTATATATTGAGAAGATATCTGAGGCTCCAGGTTCTTCGGGGGCGAAGGTGGGTGTGCGCGTGGGTGCATGGGGGTGCGTGTGCCCGCGGGTCAAGGTGGGTGTTTTTATTTTTGCAAGGACGTCGCGAGAGTTCTTGTTTTTCTTGATTGATTTTGCATGACATGCTCTTTTTGGGGGTTTTCATTTGTTACTTTTAATTTGGCAACTTTGTTACTTTTAATTTGGCAATTTCTCTTATAATTTGTTGGCTGATTGACCACAATAAAGAAGTCATTCTCATCCAGGTCTGAGGAGTTTTCTCAGTATTTTTGTAGTAATTATAGAGTTAACAGTTAAGTTTAACTAAAACAGTCTTTAGTAACCAAAAAGTCTAAGTGTGGAGATCACCCTGCGATGTGTCGACTTGGAGACCGGCTCTGAGTTCTTACATGCCTCTCATAAATGGCTTCTACCACCTATGGCAATATTACTTGCGGCTACATCATACCTAAGCGGACCGTTGGGACGTCGAGACAATCCATCTGCGTCCAGATTTTGAGTTCCTGCTCGGTACTGAATTTTAAAATTGTACGTCGACAAGCTAGAGAGCCCTCGGTAGCTTGCGGCGTCAAGCTTTGCCGAAGTCAGAGTATACGTTAGCGGATTACTATCAGTTACCACAGTGAATTCACTCCCATACAAATAATCACTAAATTTAGAGGTAACCGCCCACTTCAATGCTAAAAACTCCAGCTTATGGGCTGGGTATTTAGCTTCGCTTCGGGTCAACCCTCGACTGGCATATGCAATGACCCTCAGCTGTCCCTCCTGCTCCTGACACAGAGCAGCACCGAGCCCAATGGCATCGGTATGTAACAGGTAAGGGAGTCTGGGATCAGCATAACCCAGAATAGGAGCAGTTGTCAGTTTGTCCACAATTGTGTCAAATGCTCTTTGGCATTCGTTAGTCCATCTTTCCCCCAGTGGATCTCTGGGGTTCAGGTAAGTTTGCTTCACTTCTCTACACTTAGCGCTTCTCCGAACCGGAGGATATCCAGCCGTGAGATCATTCAGGGGTCTAACAATTTTTGAAACATCCTTCACGAAACTACGGTAATAACCGGCAAATCCTAGAAAGGATTTCAACTCTTTAAGAGTCTGCAGTTTCGGCCAGGTCTTTACGGCTTCTATTTTGCTTGGATCTGTACTAACACCGTGTTGAGACACAATATGACAATATGAGTTTCAGCCCGTACTCTTTCAAACGATTTAGAACTTTTATCAGATGGCGCTCATGTTCTTCAAGAGTGTCTGAAAACACAATTAAGTCATCAATGAAAACTAAGACCTCGCTCCTGTTTAGGCTACCCATACAGCGCTCCATAAGCCGCTGAAAAGTACTTGGGGCATTCATTATGCCCTGAGGCATCCTATTAAATTCCCAAAATCCATTTGGGCATAGAAATGCCGTCTTAGCTTTATCCTGCTCATTCATCTCTATCTGATAGTATCCTGACTTCAGATCCAACACGGAGAACCACTTGGAGCCCGTGAGTACCGAAAATGCCTCCTCGAGATTTGGAAGAGCATAGGCATCCTTAATGGTCTGCACATTCAACTTTCTGAAGTCAATACAAAGACGAACAGAGTTATCTTTCTTTCTCACCACTACAATGGGAGATGCAAAGGGTGATTCAGATTCCCTTATTATTTTGGCATCAAACAACTCCTGTAAGTGTTTCCTAACTGCACTAACATCTTGTGGATGTATGAGTCGGGGTCGCTGCTTAAAAGGAGTCTCATTGCTAAGCTTAATATGATGCTTAGCTCTGTCTGTATGGCCATAATCCATATCATGCAATGAGAAAACTTCAGGCATCGTATTCAGCACAGCAGTTATTCGACATTTCCATTCTGTCGTCATGGGTGAATCACCATAGTCAATGTTTATCTGTGGTTCATTTGATTGCTCTCGATCTTGTGAGAAGTCACTTTTCTGAGGAATTTGTCACTTTCTGAACCGAGCAAACATTAGCTAGCACAGTTTTAGGAGATATACTAATGTCAGCTTGAGTTTCGTTTTTTACTAACAGTGGCACACTAAAGGAGCGTTTGCCAGGTAAAGCATGCAAACTACTGGCTACAACTAACCCACCCGGTAAGTTGGACATTTCAGTAGAGTCAATGACCGCTAAATCTTCAATCAGACAATGGTTCAGTTGAACAACCCCATCAAAAACTACAGTACGACCTGCGGGTACAATCTCAGGGTTATTCCCTCTCAGAGTTACATGACCCAGGATTTCAGCACACCTCTGCTTATGCCTGGCACTCAAAAACTTAAGCACAGCTCGATACCCATTGAAAGCTGGGTTAAGCTCAAGATCTCCCTGGGCATGCACATCATACAATGCATCCAAAGAATTGGTACCTATCAATAATCTGCTGCACTCCCTCCAAGTCTGGAACCACTAAAGCTAGTGTGTCAATATTTGCTGTGACCCCTAGAAACTCCTTACGAAATATTAAGGTAAGTTCCACATACCCTAAATAAGGCACTGACTGCCCATTGGCCCCTTCAACCTCTAACAAGGTGTCTAAAGACTTTACAGGGAAATCAGATAAGTGTGCAGTGTGAAATGACAAGGGGATTGTGGTTACCTGAGAACCGGTGTCTAGTACACGATTTTTGGTACCTTTTGGTAACCTCCCTGATACCCTGTCCTTAGAACGATAGTCAAAAGATTTTCTGCACTGTTTAGGGCATTCAAGTTGGGCTCCGATCTCTGTATGCCCTAGTACAGAGTCGGTTTGGAGTTTAACTGCTGAGGCACGACATGATTCTGTGAATCCCAATGAGCTCGGTTCATTACAAATGCAACCAACATTGAGCTATCTTAATTCTTGAATCACATCATGAAAGATCTCCCACTAGCTTTGGCAATTTCTTGAAGTTCATCCAAATACTCTTTTGTGACATCACTTCCAGCCACTTGTGGATAAACACTGCTCAAGGCTTGCACATTGAAAGTGGTGTCTGCTTTAGAAGCGCCCATGATTCTTAAAGGCAACAAAGGTCGCAGCTCGTCCATAGCTGAGCTGTATTGAACTCAATGATAGCATGTCTATGAAACTCAGAAGTTGGGCTATCTATGAGCAAGGTACGTCGTATGCTACCATAACGCATTAGCCACTGCTCTAAATTATCATCATGTTCAGATAACGTTATACCACCCACTAGAATGGCATTGTTAACGTTCACATTTTCTCTTTTCACAATATCCATAATGGTGATCAGTGCACTATGAAACACTCATTTCAGAGATGTCACTGTTGTTGATAAGCACCCAAAGGCTCCTGGCTGGCTCACCAAGTTTTTTGTAACCCTTCTTCTAATTCCTACAGACACAACAGGTCTGAACTATGGACAATCTCTTTCAGAAGATTTGATTCGACTACTGAGCCCAGTAGCTTCCAACAACAATGAATCACTCACACACTTAAGTTCAACTGAAAATAGATAAATGTATTGAATTGCCAAATAACATGACATGAAAAGGAAATTAAGAAAATAAACCAAAATAAACCAAAATAATTGTTCTGTTGCTATATTGTAAACAGTATCAAAATGTCCCTTCTATAAATATATAATTTACTCTGTGAAAGTAAATCACCTGAATCACAGTAACACAGGAAAAAATAAAATAAAACACTGGTAAGTCAATTCACATTAACACTTCTCAATGTGTATAACGATTATTTCAAAAGGTTAGACTTGAACCTTAGAATTGAACATATAACTCAAAACAAAAACAACAAATTCAGTGTAAGTTCTCACATACACATTTAAAATGTACATCACACTCATCAAATCAGTAAACCAGTCTTTTACAAAACAGTTAATCAGTCTCTTACAAAACAGTATTGTATCTCAGTCTTTCCTTTAAGGTGAATTTCCTCTACAAGAAAAATGGGAAAAATGTAACTGTGTGTGTGTTTCACTTGCCGTTTGGCAATGAAAGGGTTAAATCTCACGCATTTACAACTCGATGAAATCTCCTTGTGGCTCGCCAGTCCCAACTCCATTCATTAAAGAGAGAATTGAAACAATTCCAGAAGGCACTATCGTTACCGTAGCACGTTAGCCTCGTGTACAAACCAGCACCCCAACACGCAGCATTCACAGCGCAGGAGCAATGGAGTCGAAGGATCACTTCAAAACAATCACAACAACAACAAAAAAAGCAAAACAAACAAACAAAAAAAAAAACCTGACCTTGAATACACAAGGCCACAAAAGCATCATTAGTTTTCAAAGTCCTTTACATATAAAGCAGATAAGCTTCACATTTCACTCTCAAACTGTAAAGAAAATTAAATAAACTTCTTCACATTGCATATCTAACTTATATACATTTAAACACATTAAATGTAATGTATTTACAAACTTTAACTCACCAAAACCGATGATAAATTAGGTTTCAACTTGTTCAACCGTTACTCTGAAGAGCTTTTAATCTGTACTTCTCTCGAAATTGAGTAAAAGCTCAATATTAAAATAATTTATACACCAAATTTTTCCGGAGTTCTCTAATTATGTCTGCTCTCTATCTATCGCACGTGCACACTACTCAACGCTCTCTCACATGGGCGAGAGAAACCAGGAAGTAAGCAATGCACCAAACAGCCTTCAGACACATCATTGGTCGAACGCGACACTAAACTCTCTTCTCATTGGCTGATTCTCTGACTATAAAATAACTGTAATTAGGGCTTCAATATGAAAAATAATTATATTTTAATAACTTTTGTAACTGGGGTTACACAAAGTATTGCAGTAATGCGTAAGTAGTGCACAATGACACACTCACCGCTCCGCTGAAACACCACAATTACAATCCAAATATTTCATTTACGTCTCCAAAAACGCAGTTGTACTCTGATTATGAATAACAATTAATATGAATAATAATTAATAACCACTTTTTACATCATGGCTGTGTCAAGAATATCACTGTGTTTATGAGGTAGTAATGATGAGACTTTGTGTTGACAGGTGAATTCTCTGGTGTATGGCTGCCAGACTTTTCTCCTGACACCTTTCACAGACCCCCAGGAAGCACAGCAGGCCTACAACCATGCCCATGCCAAGACCAGGGCCAGAGTTGAAATGACCTTTGGCCTCCTGATGGCACGCTTTCACTGCCTTCACAAATTAAGCGTCAGCCCTGTGAGGGCATGTGACATTACTGTGGCTTGTGCTGTCCTCCACAATGTGGCCTGCCTGAGGAAGGAGAGGGCCCCAGAGTGCTTGTGCTGTATACTGTGTGTAATACAAGCTTGCAGGGAGGCTACTGCATCCATTCATTTGCCAGTTCAATTTATGTGTATGGATTTGTCCTATATTTCAGTGCGGCAGGCGTCCTTTATTTTTCTGTATTGAAGGTGGCAACCCTACCTGCCTGCGTTCACAATTCACACGGTGCAGACGGGAGGGAGAACGGCTGACTACACAGTTTATGAGAATAAATTGTGTATTTTCCTCACAATTGTCATAAAAACTGTGGCGTGAGAGCGTGAGATTTGGGTCAATTGCGTGACTCTCGCGCTGAATGCCAGAGAGGTGCAGCCTTGTATAAGCTGTTAGAGCGCTACACGCTCCGATACACTCAAAAAAATGATTTGTTCATCTTACTTAATTCAATTATGGACAGTGGTTCCACACAAGCAACTTGCATTTCATTAACATTAATGGAAGGTTTTGAATCTATGTAAACTTCTTGTGTTGTGACAACACAACAAAATAGGGATGAATCTATGTAAAAAAGTAATGTCCAAACAAATCAATGGAATTGCTTCCTTGTAATTTAAACTGTTTAAGTTAACTGGACATAATTTTGTTTATTTAAAATTGGCCAAACAGGTTTAATTCAGCCAACACAAGGAGATTAGTTTCAAATAACTCAATTAAATTATGGACAGTGGTTCCATCCAATTGGCTTTTGTTACTGTTACTCAATGATTTCGATTTAAAGTTACGCCCTTCAAAACAGCATTTGTTTGTGTGATTGTAAAAAAACCCACAAAGAAATGTAACAATTTATAAAGCTGTATTTGCCAAACTTGCAATAAACAGTGTTTTAAACAGCCTGCTCAGTCAATATATTAAAGAGTCTTTGAACATGTGCAAAATTCTTATGCAAAATATAAGATTATCTAAAATAACTTTGCAGTCTTTTGATTCAAAAATAAAGTCAGAAGGTGAAAATTAGAACTCGGCTAACAAGATAACTACAATTAAATAAAATACATTTACAAGAAGTAAAAAAAAAAAAAGAAAGAAATCAAACATGCAACCAAAATGTCCAGATGGTGGTGTAACGATGTCTAACAATTATTAAATGCCATATATCCTGGATCGCCTCCTCTGCAGTGGCATTGTCTGTATCCTAGAGTGGATATATTTTAAAAAATACATTACTCTTAAATTCCTGTTTATCAGCTTTAAAAAAAAGCATTTAGAATCCATTTTAAAAAGCATATACTCACAAAACACTCCTGAAACAGTCTGGTAGGTTCTTCATTTAGGTAGGCACAAAGAGCTTCGATTATACACACTCTCCTCACTTCGATGTCATCAGTCTAAAGATTTTCAAATAAGGACAAAGTTTTAAAATTCCAGGCTGTTGTGCTGGGGTAAGTTTGAGCTAAACTATGCAGAACATTATCCATATACAGTAGTGTTATACATGAAACATCTGTCTGACTAGGAAACTAGTGGGCACCAAAAGGTGTTTAATTTTTTCTCCAATTACTCCTCCTTTGTTTGCAAAGATTATATGAACCGACAAAAAAAAATCACCTCAGACATATGCTAACGTTAGCAACAAGCACGTGTACATACATACACGCTTGTATGAACCGACGGAAAAAAATAATTACCTCAGACATATGCTAGCGTTAGCAACAAGCACGTGTACATACATACATACATACATACATACATACATACATGCTTATATGAACCAACAGAAAAAAAACTTATGCCAGCAAAACACAAACTTTGTAACTGGGAACATATAACACGGCTAACGTTATTAAATGTGACCTGACAGAAATAGCTCATGTTACTGTGAACGGACAGCAAATGAGAAAAAAATAGCACTTAACATTTAGTAAACTTATTAACATTAAACAAACAACGGTTTTAGAGTAATCATTTATTGTCAGAAAGATTTCTATATATTAGACTATTTATACTCACCGTTTCAAAGTGCTTTCCAAAAACCTCGTCTGACACCATTCACCATCTTCCCTCTTTCGCGCTGTCTTCATCCAATACGTTGGAAATCGTCACTTCCGGTTTTTTGAAGCACGAAATTAAACGCTTTTCGTTAGTTTAACGACTGATTATTAAGTATAGTGGAACATGACACATTTTAAGTTAATTAAACGCAATACAATAGTGTTTTGATGGGGAATGAAATGTATGTGTGTTATTTTAACAAAACATATTTGGGTAAAACAAACAGTGCTACAAAACCATTTTTTTGAGTGTACGTGTCGCCGCTCTACTCTGACACACATTCTGTCCGCATGCCGAGTGCCGAACCTCGGGCTCTTAAATAGAGGCGTGAACACGTGTCACGAGTTGCGCTAATTGCAGCTACGTGACCGAGTGCCTATAAAGAGGCGTGTTGGTGGCCGCGGGTTTGTCTGAAAGACACCCACGATGTTACAGAAACAGACAATATGTGACATAAAACACACTCACCTGATACAGTCAGTGTAACAGCATCACTAGTCTCTGTGTATTGTGGGTCTGATGTCTGTGTTCCTTTACATGTGTAAACACCTTTATGAGACTCTTTAACATCACTGATTGTGTAGATTTTCTTTCCTTTAGCATCAATGAGTTCATTATTATCCCTGAACCAGTGATACTCCCAGGATCCTCCAGTCTTTATCTCACATGAGAAAGTGACAGTTTCTCCAGTAAACACAAAGCCATGGTCATCTGGCTGTACTTTCACTTCAGGCTTTGGTCTTGCTATAGAAAGATCACAATAATGTAAACATATGCAGAATCAAGTAAATATATTATATAGTTATATTATTACAAATAATTTGTAAATCAATAAAATAATTAGTTTTTTCCTAACATTAAACCTGTTGTGTAAAAGAAGAAAACATGACACACCTCTCACTGTAATTGTGGCTGGTTCACTCATCTCTGTGTTGTAGTTGTACTTTCCTCTGTGTGCTTTACAGTAGTAATTTACTTGTCCTTCATTAGAGACTCTCACAGTGAGTGTGTTGGTGTGTGAGCCTTTAGGGGACAGGGGATTCTGTTTCTGATCTTTGTACCAGAGAAACTTCCATCCAGTGGACATCAGATTACAGCTCAGAGTAACAGTGTCTCCAGTGTAGACGGAGCTCTGAGGAGTCACAATCACAGTCGGTTTGGGTTTTCCTGTTGATATAAAATGATGAAGAGCTGCATTTGATTCACTTTTACAACATAACCAGTAGTTTAATCTCTGTACCCAATTAAGCAATTAGTTACAGTGTTTATTTGTAAAGGTTACACATTGTTTATATGAAAAAAATAAATAGTTTAAAAATATAAACATTAAACCGATACTATATACTGAATTGCCTGAGTGAATTTATTTTAATCATCTTTTATGAATTGTATCAAATTCTGAACCATATTACACACATTAATGTCTTTTCTTTTTTCTTTCTTTTTTTCATTTAACTGTTTACTGTAAAATCACAGAAAGTTTAAAATCATGACAGAAATCATCTTGACTATTAAATAAAGAAGAATTAAATGTCAAATTAATTTCAAATATTTGTAACGATTTAAATAATAACTCAGTGAAAATGTGTCACTACAATCAGAATAGCTAATAAGTTCTAAGAGGTCTAAGTAACATTCTGTGTTTCCAGTCATTGAAATTTGGCATGCTGATGTCTTGTCTAGGTCTCTTGAAAATGGGAACATTTTTTTTTATCTCAGTGAAATTTTACCTGGTTCAATAAAGATTAAATCAACTAATCAATAAAACATCTGACCACACCTCTTAAATGATGTCATATAAATGAAGCCATGTCGCTTTTTTTAGTCAAGTCAAGAACCATATATAGCTGTTGCAGTACACAGTGAAATGAGACAACGTTTCTCCAGGATCAACATGCTACATAGAACAAAGACAGGGCTAAGGACATGTAAGTAGTCTTAGCCACATAAAGTGCAACTGTGCAAACAGTGCAGGACAAGACAAACAAGACAGAAAACAGTGCAGACAAAGTTTCAAGACAATACAAAAAGTACAAAAAATGCAATACACAAAAGACAATAAACAGTAACAGAAACAATGCCGACCGACCAGTGTAAATACTGAATGTTCAAACAATATTTCGTGCAGTAAAAGAATGAACATAGTTTCTTAGCAGCAGGTCCTTTGGATTATATATAGAGTTGTGCAAAAAACAGCAGATGACTGAAATATTGTATAGTATGTGCGTAATGGCTGAGATATTGTACCATATGTGCAAAAACAGCTGAAATGTTGGACAGTATGTGCAAAAACAGCAGAAAAGTGTGCAAAACAGTGTGTGTGTTTTGTGAGGGTCTATGCAGTCCATACAGATGATGTGTGTGTGTATGTTGTGCTCAGTATAGTACAGTTCAGTTATTGAGAAGTCTGATGGCTTGTGGGAAGAAACTGTTACGCAGTCTGGTCGTGAGGGCCCGAATGCTTCGGTACCTTTTTCCAGACGGCAGGAGGGTGAAGAGTGTGTGTGATAAATTCCACTGAATTTATCCAATTATATTTACACATTTACATATCTTATAATGTTGTGAGTTCAGTTTTAGGTTTTTCTGTTAGAGAATAAACACACAGTTCAGCAGTAATGTAATCATTACTGCACTAATCAGAGTTTCTGAGAAAGTCAAAAAGCCTTGATGCAATAATCAAATTTATGTGGCACTTTTATGCCACATAAATTTGATTATTGCATCAAGGTTTTTTGACTTTGTCAGAAAACTCTATTTAAACAAAATAAAAATAAAAAAAATAATTTTACTAAATTATCAAATGCTTTGGTGAAAATTATGACCTTTGTGTTGTTGGGGTCGGTTTTGACCCAGTTATAGTATAAGATTGTAATACAATAATTAGTGCCAAATCTGAAATCATAAACAAACTGTCAGCTCACTAATACTGTCAGCAAACAGACCACTGACAGCCAGCTTCTCTTTCAAACCTGTGAGCTTTAGTTAGGGGCTTCTCTCTTCACCTGTTTGTCACCTTCCCTGAACAAACAAACCAAACAAACAAAGACGGACATGTCCAGACATGCAAGGCATGCATAAGACCAATTCAGTTTAGAGTTAGTGACTTGCAGAGTACACATCTCCATTTTGCAGCATACGAAAATGAAAAGAAGATTTACAGCAAGCCAAGCTCTGGATCATATCTTTGCTGAAAATGAGGTAGAGGACACTGAACAGAATAGTGATATGGATGAGCAGGTTTCTGAGGAGGAAGATAATGTAGAGTATCAACCGGAAGACACAGACACATCTGATGAGTCTGATGGGGTGGTTTCCGATGCTGAAGCTGCTCCCGCTCCTGCTGAAACATTCAAATCCAAAAGTGGTAACATCTATTGGAGCTCAGTACCTCCTGACTTACATGGCAGGGCAGCTGCTGCAAATGTCATCAAAATGATCCCCGGAATCACACAGTTTGCTGTGACGAGAGTAAGTGACATCAATTCATGTTTTGATCTGTTTATGCCATTGTCACTAAAAAAAGTCATAATTTGCAGAGAACAAATTCTGAGTATGGTTCACCATACTTAGCCGTATGTCACGTCACTTTCACTTTCATGTTTAATATGATTCTGTTGAACTCTGCTAGTGGACAGAGACATATGGACAAGCAGAAATTGTTGTATAATAGATGCTAGCAGGCTAATGGAGTGGCCATAAGGTGAAAATTCTGAGGTTGTGTGTTTTTACAGCTTGTAAGGACGCAAGGTTTAGATGGTCAGTGAGATAATCTGATACAGTACAGACTTACATGAAAGAATTCCAACTAGAAATTCAGAGCGCTTTGTGTATTTATCCGCTTGTTATTACAGCGAGGGGAATGCAGTAAGAGAGAAAAAAAAGATGGAGACAGTGAGATAACCCAGGTTATGGGGAAGTCGTGGCCTAATGGTTATAGAGTTTGACTCCTAACCCTAAGGTTGTGGGTTCGAGTCTCAGCCCGGCCACGACTGAGGTGCCCCGGGTGCCACAGCATAAATGGCTTCCCACTGCTCCGGGTGTTTGTTCATGGTGTGTGTGTGCACTTTGGATCGTAAATTACAGTAAATTTAAAAGTTGTTGTGGTGGCTATTTTATATCAAAGCTGGCAAGAATGAATGTATAGATAACATATGTATATATATTTTAATAGTAGAGATCCTAAACCCACACACCCAGGGCCCATTCCCTTTAATCTGAGAGGAATAGGGCGTTACATATATTTACAGTACAGTTCTGGACTAAGAGTCACTGCTCTTCCCTCTGCAGGTGTATGTATCACTGTCAGAGTCTGTAACTGAGCTGATGCTGAACTGCTGGGTTTCTTTGTATGAGTTCTCTGTGTAATGATTCTTATACAAACTGTATGTCCACTTAGTGTTTTTTGCGCTCTGTATCTCACATTTATATCGATCACCTCAGTTATATTGAGTCTTTTAGAATGCAGTTAATTTCGACCTCTCATTCTTGATAGTAGATATTAAGTTATTTGCCAATAATTTTGCCCATCCACTGGAATCTATATTACCCTCTATATTACCCTCAGATGACCAAACAGGATTTATTAAAAAACATCATTCTTTAATATATGACAGATATATAATATATTATATGATCCCACCCCTCCTGATACCCCAGAGGTACTAACATCACTTGATCCTGAAATAGCATTTGACTGGGTGGACTGGGATTATCTCTTTTATACTCTGTGGCAGTTCGAATTCGGCCCAAGGTTCAGATCCTGGATTAAATTTCGCACAAGCCCTTATTCAGATCAACAAACATTTTATTTTTATTTTCAAACAACTGAGAAATTGAGGGTTAAGAGCCTTGTAGTGGAAACTTGGTGTATAACCCAACAGAATAATCTTCATTTATTTTCCTTTATAGTTGGTATTTGTCGTCACACGAATTATTTACTCTTACACTTTTGAATGCCAACGCAAAGTTTTGATCTCGCCATGACATCCTCATCGCAGAAGTGTTGGCACCCCTGTTCTCTATCTTCCACATTGCTACTGGTGTATATATAGCTGTGCACCCTTATACACTTTGTTGGATTATTCTGTGCCTTTAGTGACCTGAGGTTTTTTGTTCATTTATTTATTTATTTATTTATTTATTTATTTATTTATTTATTTATTTTTGTTGGTAAAATGGTTCTATTTTCTGTTTTTGACTCTTGTTTTGCCCTTTGTCTTGTGTCACCCTTTGGAATTCTTCTCTGAAGATTTCTGGTTTTATTATCTAGTTTGATTTTCAGGTTTTGATCTCTTTGTGTCCATTCGGGTTTAAACCTTGTTCCTCTCATACTGACTTTACGCTAATGTCATGGACGGCTTGGACTTTTCCCTGTCTGAAGACGAGGGGAATGTTTCTGTTTGTGTATCAGCATGTTTGCACCACCCTATCCTTAATCTGTTCCTCCTCTGCACACCTGTTCCTTGTGTCTCTGTGATTGTTATCCTTATATATACCTTTTGTCTTGTGCTTGTGTGTTTGTGTGGTTTTTGTATGTCATGTTTTTTTATTTTGTTGCCTAGTGTTTTCCATGTAGTTGTAGTTTTATTTCCTTAATAAACCCCTTTTTATATTATCCAAGTAATTGGGTCTAATTCCAGTATCTGAGAGGCTGTGGTGTCTGTTTCAGCTTAAATTAAGTCATGAACAAATAAAGACACTATTTCTATGGATGAGAAGCTCATGAAAGTCACTGAAAAGAAGGATGTCTATACTGGCCACTGAATACTATGCAAACCCAAAAACATTATTTATTTGAAGCTGTATTTTGTTTTCCATTATTGATTTGTTTAAATGATTTGATGTTTGATATTTCACTTTGAAAGAAGTGGAGAAAATCCTTTATAATATAATAGTGTAATAACTGTACACACAGATATTTAAGTTCTAATTCTCCTGGGAGAGACAGATCTCACTTTATTGTTAAACATGTAGTTTTGTAAAACAAAACCCAAAATAACTGTTAGCAGTGTATTTCTTCAAAAGTAAAATTATTCATGACAAACATAAATACCCTAATAATTATGTATGCAGTGTAGATAGTGTTGTATTAAAAATTGCATTGTTGTTATATTTTTACATAGTTTATACGCAGTACGTTGAATAAATAGGATAAAAATGATGATCAAACTGTTCATTTGCTTTTGATGCTGTTTATAAATTGTGTCTTAAATCCTGAGCCATACTGCAGACATTAGTGTTATTTTAAAATCTCTTTCTTTAAATCATTTGAATCTTTTCTGATAAATTGCACCATTGACACTTTGAAATCTATTTTCAATATAAAATCATAACAGATTCAGATTAATATTAGGTGAAGAATTATGTGTGGCTCATAAATGTCAGGTTTCTTTCTAACAATTTAAATAATAACCCAGGAAAAATGTCACAGCATCAGAATATTTAATATGTTGTAGTGATTCTTTATAAATCAAAAGAATCAGTTATTTTTAAATAAGAAAATGAAAAGCAATTGTAACTGCTGCTATAATGTGTCATTTATTTTATTTGTTTACCTTTTGATAATTTTTCATTGAGAATTTAAGCTTTGTTTGTGTATTATTCATTTTATTGTACGTTGTGTGACTTTTATTTTGACACCTCGTTTCAAGAGTGTGCTTAATTAATCAAGAGAAAGCTCAATTAATGTTGCGGCAAACCGCCTGTCGCCCCGCCTTCCCTCATTAGAAGCAGGTGAAACAAATCCGCAATCTGGACCCATATTCCGACGTTCGCGTGTAAACTGACTGTCAGTGCAAGAGGCGTTGTTTGTCGGAATAGAGGTGGGAAGAAGTAAGGCAGCCGTGGGAAGAGTGGTGAACAGTGAAGTGGGCAAGTCAGACCAGCCCTGGACTTGAGATGTGAACACGGCCTGCTGGGGCGGTTCAGGAGACGGAGCGGAGAGAGGCGGAGGGCGACAGCTGGATTGTGACTGGAGCGCTGATGGTAGGAAGTAGCGTAGTATCCGGAAGTGATCCGGAAATGGAGGAAGAATTGGCTGATGAGGATAGTGGAGGTAATGAATGGAAATTGATAGAAACTCGGAAAAGAAAGAAAAATTGGGGACAAATCTCAGAAACGGAAAGTGAAAAGGGAAATCGCCAGACAAGAAGGAGGAAAGAGGAGTATAAAGTTTTGCTGAAGTTTGCTACCGAGTCCGTAAATGTCATAAACCCATTGAAATTAACAAAAGCACTTAAAGAAAAATTAGGAACAGTTGAAAGTATAAAGACATTGAGGGATGGCAAACTGATTTTGTTCTGTACAGATGACTGACAACAAAAAACGGCCCTGGGACTAAAATCACTCCTTGGACACAAAGTAGTATGCTCAATCCCAGAAGAGAAGACTTGGGTTAGAGGTCTGATAACAGGGATCCCAACTGATGTTTCAGCTGAGAAAATATTAAGAAATATATCTGGGGCAACAGTAAAGGATGTCAGGCGGCTCAAGTGCCTTAGAAATAATGAGAAGACTGACAGCCTCTCAGTAATGTTAAACTTTGATGAGAACAAACTGCCTGAGAGAGTATATTTAGGCTTTATGAGCTACAATGTCAGGCCATATGTTCCCCCGCCGCTAAGATGTTACAAATGCCAAAAATTTGGCCACGTAGCGGCAGTTTGTAAAGGAAAACAGAGATGTGCACGGTGTGGAAGTGAGCATGAATATGGTAAATGTGGGCAAGGTATTAAACCAAAATGCTGTAATTGTGGAGGAGAGCACAGTGCAGGATACGGAGGTTGTTCAGTAAGGAAGAATGCAGTGAAAATACAAAATATCAGAGTGGCAGAAGGAATATCATATGCTGAGGCTATAAAGAAAGTAAAACAAGCACCCAAAGTAATTGAAACAAGGACAACAGTACCACAACAAAAGGCAGTGGTGAAAGAGCAAAGTAAAGAGAGTGAAGTGATTGTTGATAAAGTCTCATTCGTAGCATTCATAGCAGAAGTGGTGAATTGTTCCGCCCAAACTGAAAGCAGGACAGAGAGAATTAAAATCATTATTGGAGCGGCAGAAAAGTACTTGGAGTTAGAAGAAGTAACAGTAGATATGATAAATGAAAAGCTTAAGTCACAAACAGTAATCAGTCCGACAGAAAACAGTCAAACATGTGGTGGTACATAATGGTGTTAACAATAATGCAATGGAATGCAAGAAATTTAATTGCCAATGGTCAAGAATTCAAAAAATTTATCGCAAATCAAGAAAATAGTCCAGACATTATATGTGTTCAAGAAACGTGGCTGAAACCTCAATTACATTTTTTAATTCACGGTTACATTTCAATCAGAAAAGATAGAAACGAAGGAAATGGTGGTGGGGTAGCAACATTTATTAAACAAGATATTGGGTATAGAAAAGTTGAGGTAAATGGGGAGCAAGAGGTTGTAGTGGTGGAAATATGGGAAGGTGTATATAGTATTAGAATAATTAACTTTTACAATCCATGTGACAGGTTAAGCAAGGATAAGCTAGAAAATATTGGAGGAAAAGGAAGTAATAAAGTGGTGTGGTGTGGTGATTTTAATGCCCACAACACGTTATGGGGGAGTACAAACACAGATAGTAATGGACTGATTGTAGAAGACATGCTCGATTGGGGAGGATTAGTGTGCATCAATGATGGTGGCTATACAAGAGTTGATTTGTCACAAGGAAAATACTCAATATTAGACTTAACTCTAGTCTCTGAATGTTTAGCAAGAAAATGTGATTGGAAAGTATTGAATCACAGTACAGTTGGGAGTGATCATTTCCCTATCAACAGTACGATCGGTTTAGATGTAGCACAAATTGTGACGGAAAGAATGCCGAGGTGGAAAGTTAAATCAGCCGACTGGGACAAATTTAAAGAGGTGTGCAGTAACAGAATGTCAGAAATTAGTAAGTCTATGGACGATGTAGAGGACTTCAATTTTAAGATATGTGAAGTTCTTCAAAGTACCTCTATAGAGGTAATAGGTAAGAAGAAGGCTGGTATCAGGAAGAAAGCCGTCCCATGGTGGAATGAGGATTGTAGTGAGGCAATTAGGAAAAGGAATAAAGCGTTTAAGAAAGTTAGAAAATCATTCAATTATAATGAATTTATTCAGTATAAAAAAACACAGGCCATAGTGAGAAGAGTAATATGGACATCTAAGAGAAATTATTGGAGGGAATTTTGCAGCAATATTGGGGAAGATATTGAAATAAATGAAGTTTGGAGTATGATAAGGAAAATGGGAGGAAAACAAAGAAATAGCAGTATTCCTGTTTTAGTATATAAAGATAAACTAGTCATATCAGACAGCGAAAAAGCAGAGGTTCTAGCAGAAACATTTACTAAAGTGCACAATAGTTCAAATCTGTCAGATGAAATGAGGAGGCATAGGGAACATATCCTGAATAAGTACCCTCAACTACTGAAAGAAAAAGGACCATCTGGATGTACTTTAGACTCAGAATTTACTCTATATGAGCTGAAGAAAGCACTTGCAGGAGTTAAACAAACGTCCCCAGGAAGAGATGATATCTGTTATGAAATGGTAAAATATCTATCAGAGTCATCATTAAGTATAATCTTAAGTCTTTTTAATAAGGTGTGGGAGTCAGGGAAGTTACCAGCTGACTGGAAGCATGGTGTTATAGTACCAATAGCAAAGCCAGGCAAAGAGCATACACAACCAAATAATTACAGGCCCATTGCATTAACTTCAAACCTTTGCAAACTAATGGAACGTATGGTAATGAGCAGATTGGTGTATATCATCGAGAAGAATAACATTTTATCACCATATCAAAGTGGTTTTCGGAAAGGGCGAAACACTATGGACTCTGTGCTGTGTTTGGAAGCTGAAATAAGAAAGGCACAAGTAAACAAAGAAGTGTTAATAGGAGTATTCTTTGATGTTGAAAAAGCTTACAACATGATGTGGAAGGAGGGACTATTAATAAAATTAGAAAAAATGAAAATACAAGGTAGAATGTATAATTGGATCAAGAACTTCCTGTTTGGAAGAACTATACAAGTTAGGGTGGGGTCTGAATTGTCTCAGATATATCAAATAGAGAATGGAACACCTCAAGGAAGTGTTAGCAGTCCCATTCTGTTTAATCTAATGATTAATGATATCTTTAATCAGATAGACACGGGGATAAGAAGATCTCTGTATGCAGATGACGGCGCACTGTGGAAAAGGGGCCGCAATGTGGGGCATGTGGAAAAGTGTATGCAGAATGCTGTTAAGAAAGTAGAAAATTGGGCTAATGAATGGGGTTTCCGTTTCTCTGTAGCAAAAACTCAGGTGATCTGTTTTACAAAAAGGAATATCAATCCAATAATGAATATTAAAATGTATGACCAGCAATTGGAGCAGGTGTCAGTAATTAGATTTCTGGGAATGTGGATGGACTCAAAATTGAATTTTAGAGCTCATATTCAGAAAATGATAGACAAAGGTAAAAAGGAGATAAATGTAATGAGGTGTTTATCAGGAGTTGAATGGGGGGCATGTCGTCAGTCTCTTAAAATGATTTACTGTGCACTGATAAGAGCAGCTATTGACTATGGCAGTATGGTGTATAGTTCTGCATCTAAAACACACCTGTTAAAGATTGAGGCAATCCAATCACAAGCTATGCAAATATGTTGTGGAGCAATAAGAACGTCTCCAATAACAGCAGTACAAGTAGAGATGGGTGAAATGCCTCTGGAAATCCGAAGGCTCAAATTAAAGATGAGATATTGGATCACTGTAAAGGGACACTTGAATAGTCATCCAGTTAAAAATGTTTTAAAGAATTGCTGGGAATATGAGTATAAAAGACTATCAAGCTTTGGATGGACTGCAAATGAGGAAGCACAGAATATGGGAATTAGTGCCATCAATATTGCTCCTTCTGTAGCAACTTCAGCAATTCCTCCTTGGCTTTTCCCTTTGCCAGTAGTCGACACTAAGCTATACAAAGACAAACATAAAGAAAGAAATATGTTGACAAATATAGCAGTGCAACAATACATCGAACAGTCATATTTCAGCATATTACAAATATACACAGATGGCTCCAAAGATCCTGAATCTGGAAGAACAGCATCAGCAGTATATATTCCCCAATTCAAAGTCAAAATATACAAACGCATTTCAGACCATGTATCGGTTTTTACTGCAGAGATAACAGCAATATTTCTAGCACTCCAGTGGATAGAAGAAGTACAGCCAACAAAAACAGTCATTTGTACAGATTCCCTTTCAGTTTTGAATAGCTTGGTAAGTGGAACATCAACAGCCAGACAAGATATGATCATTGAAGTGATGCAGAGTCTATTTAGAATAAGACAGTATGGAATTATGGTAAAATTCCTGTGGATACCATCACATATGGGTGTGGAAGGAAATGAGGAGGTAGACCATCTGGCTAAACAGGCCTTAAAGCATGCAGAAATTGACATTAAAGTGTCAATGAGTAAAACAGAGGTAAAAGGGATAATTGCAAAAGAAACAAGAAAGAAATGGCAGAAGGAGTGGGATAGTGGAACAAAAGGTAGACACTTTCATCATGTTCAAGAGAACGTAGGGCTAGAAAGAAGAAAGTTTGGCAACAGGAAAGAAGATGTTTTAATGTCAAGACTGCGTCTCTGACATTGTGCATTAAATCAGGGTCTATATAAAATGGGTAAACATGAAAATGGAAATTGTGATAAGTGTGGTCAAGCAGAAACAGTAGAGCATGTACTTATAGAGTGTGATGCATATGCAGGAGCAAGAAATAAATTAATTCAAGCACTAAGATCGTTTGGTATAAATGATTTCTCCCTTCGGGTTCTATTAGGAAACGAATCAAAACAGTTTAGGATATTCCAGGAATTAGTTGTTTTCTTAAAACAAACAAAACTGATCAATAGAATTTAACATACAGTTGTATTAATAATTTTTATTTTATTTTATTTATTTATTTATTTATTTATTTATTTATTTATTTATTTATTTATTTATTTATTTATCTATCTTCCAAACCATTATGCGCTCCACACTCCAGTCCAGTAGGTGGCGGTAAATGCACCTAAAGTTGGTTTGCCATCCGCCAATAAAAATAATAATAATAAGAAGAAGAAGAATCCGCAATCTGTTGCGTGCGCCTCGGCTGGATAAGGAAGCGCGTTTTTGTTTTTATTGTTATGCACTGGGAATTGACGCCACGGCAAAGAGCAGCGCTAACTTAACAAAAAAGGAGGATTAGAGCTTGATAAAAACACTGTGCGGGAGCGGGTACTCAAAGTACTCTGAAGTGACAGGCGGTAAGCTGAAGCTTTGCTGGCTAAAGAACGCTGTGCGTTGTCATGCGTGCTATTGTAGTAATTGCTACCTGAGCGAATGAATGCTGTAGTAATGACGCAATGTAGAGTGCGCTTTTGGTCTGAGTATCTTCAATTCATAAAGTGTTTGTGTAGTGGGTTAATATGTTTTGTATATGTTTATATTTTGTTTAACAATTAGGGTTTGTTAATTATTTACCTAAATTTGAATTATTTGAATTTGATTTAAGTTTGCCTGGTTTCATTTGGTAAATTCATGATTTTTTACTATAAAAATATTGCTTAAAATTCATGTGATTTATAAATGAGTGTATAAAAGTGATCTGACTATACGTAATTAAATATAGATTGTTTAATTATTATAATAGTAACTAATTGATAAATATGATTAAAAGCGTGTAGTTAGAGTTCAGTAAATTAAGCTATACAAATGTGAGATATTTACCAACTCCTAGGACTGGCAAAATATTCATGGTTTAAATGATTCATTAATTTACGGTACTGAATGTTTTGTGTAGAGTTATAATCAAGTCATGTTAAACCTGCTAATTTATGCATTTTATTGAGTTTGCTGGAAATTTACACTGTTTGTATGTTCATGTCTTTAAAGGTTTTTCACCTACATAGGCTACATAGATTAATGCTATGCCAAATAAATGGATGAATGAAATTCACAAGGTCTAATCATTGAGTGGAATCCAGTTTGATCATTCAAATAGTGAGACCTATCCTCTTCAGGTGTGGGAAAGCGCACAGTTGGAAAAAACACTTGACAATTAACGTGAGACTTCTAGTCATTAAGGGCTAGCGGCAAGGACGGACATTTTGTATGCTCCGACGAAAAGTTTGTTCCAGTCAAGAAGGACTTGAAAATGATCACGCCACTGGATGACGAGAGAAGTAAACATTCAGTCCATCATTGATGACAATTAAAGGCTGTTGAACTGTAGCTGGCTGGTGTAAAATACGCAAAAGAGGGGTAGCATCAACTGTGCTGAGACTGGAGAGGATGGAAGCAGGTAGTATGGATGATGATGATTCTTCAGTAATTGTTAGTGAGGGATGGTCACAGATTACGGATTTAACAAACAAAAGGAAAAATAGAGATTCTGAGTCAGATGACAACAATACTAGAGTAGGAATAAACAAAGTAAGGAAACTTGAAGTAGAATACAAAGTAATGGTTGCATTTTCTGGAACAGTTGAAAACATCAATAATCCAATGAAACTTACAAAAATAATCAAAAAATCAAGTGGAAATATTAAATCAGCAAGGTATCTGTCAAACAACCGTGTCCTCCTTTTTCGTGTTGACAAAAAGCAGCAAGAGATTGCATTGAAGATCAAAGATCTTGGAGGTAAAGCAGTCAAATGTTATCTACCAGGAGAACTTGCTAATCTTAAAGGAGTGATTATGGACTGATACCTGTATCCTTATCTGATGAGGTTTTAAAGGCACAGATTGCGAACGAAATGGTGACAGAAGTGAAGCATCTGCTTTCTAGCAGAAATGGTTAAAACGAGAGAAGTGCTACTGTTGTACTAACTTTCAATTGTAAAAACTTACTGTAACGTGTTAAAATTGGATGTGTGTTATACGGTATGACCATTTGTTAGAACAGCATTGAGATGTTTTAAGTGGCAACGATTGGGGCATGTTGCTTCTGTCTGTAAGGGGAAAAAGGGTGTTGCGGATGTGGCGAGGAACATGATTATGGAAAATGTGGAGTGGGGGTTGAACCTAAATGTTGTAATTGTGGAGGGCCACACAGTGCAACGTTTATAGGCTGTAAAGCCCAAAAGCAAGCAACGGAAGCAATGAAACTCAAAACAGTACAGAATATACCATATGCTCAAGCAATCAAGCAAGTACAAGCAACAAATGGAAATCTGAGGGAAAATATCATTAATCAGTCTAAAGACACCTGCAGTCATAAATGTCTTGAGGATGGAAACTTGCTTGTGGTAAATAAAATTAATTTTGTAGCATTTATAGCTGAAGTCATTATTGTTCAGCTCAAACAGACAAAAGAACTGAAAAACTGAAAATTATTATATCTGCAGCGGCTCGACATCTTGGTATTACTGAAGTGTCAGTGGAACAGATTCAAACGATACTTGGACAAACTGAAGGAACAGTAGGGAAGGATGATCCTTTGGGTAGTCAGAGAAGTAAAAGTAAAATATGAAAATATTACAATGGAATGCTCGAAGTTTGAGACTTGGCTTTGTCCGCAGTTAAACTTTTGTATTCCGGGTTACAAATTGGTTAGAAAGGATAGAGTTGGTACAAAAGAGGAGGATGTGGGACATTTGTTAAAGATGGGGTGACTTATAGAGAAATAGTAATAGATATCTTAGGGGAACGTGTTGTTGTAGAGGTGTAGACTCAGGAAGGGGGATTAAAGGTGGTAAACTTCTATAATCCTTGTAATCAGTTAACTCTAGATGATCTAAATATGATAAGAATCAAAGCTGGGGGAAATTTGATATGGTGTGGGGATTTTAATGCACATAATTCACTTTGGGGTAGTACTTGCACAGATAATAATGGTAGGGTAGTAGAAGAGTTTATGGAGGAATATGCTTTAGTGAGTTTAAATAACAGGATGGGTACTAGATTCAATATACGGGACTCTTCGATGGAACTATAGCTTTAGAATATAAATGGGAAGTACTAGAGTAATCTACATTGGGAAGTGATCATTGCATAATATTATGCAATGTGGGATTGGAAATTTATCAACAAAATAAAACAATGCCAAATAGATGGGGATTTGATAAAGCCGCTTGGGATAAATTTAACAGGTTATGTACTGATGGAATGGTGAATTATAGCTTAGATGATGATAGATTATTACAAATGCAGCTGAAGAATCCATTCCTAAAGCAGAAGGTAAAGAAAGATTGAAAATTGTTCCATGGTGGAATGATGAATGCACTAAAGCTGTTAAAGATAGAAATAAGGCTTTTAGAGAGCTTAAGAAAACTTTAATACCTGTAACTTTAATTAGTTATCAGAAGAAACAGGCTCAGGCAAGGAAGATAATAAAGCAAGCTAAAAGAAAGTATTGGCAGTCATTCTGCTCCACAATAGGAAGGGAAACCCAATTAGGAGAGGTATGGGGTGTCCTCAAAAAAATGGTTGGGGTTTACAGAACTCAGAATATACCAGTACTAGTAGATGAAGGGAAAACAGCAGTGATGCAAGAAGATAAAGCGGAAATGTTAGCTTCCACCTTTCAAAAGGCACACAGCTCAGATAACCTAGGAATAAATTACAAGACAGAGAGAAGAAATATTAAAGCAAAATCAAGATATTTTTAATAAAAAAACGGATAGTAAAACAGCTTTGGTTGCTGCCTTTAATTTGTGGGAACTTGAGTCTTAATGAGGGTTAGAAGTACTGCTCCTGGGAAAGATAGAATCTGCTTTATTATGATTAAACAGATGGATGACGTAATACTTAAAGTAATTTTAGATCTTTTTAACAAAATCTGGAGGGAAGGACAATTACCACTATCATGGAAACAAGCAATTGTAATCCTGATTCACAAACCAGGGAAAGATGCTACTATAGCGGGAAATTATAGGCCGATAGCTCTGACATCTAACCTCTGTAAAGGAATGGAAAAAAATTATAGTTGATTGACTATATTATGTATTGGAAAGCAAAGGATTAATGGCTCCTTATCAGTATGGTTTTCGACCAGGTTGATCCACCCTAGATGCACTAACTAGATTAGAAACTGATGTTAAAAAGGCACTAGCAATGAAAGAGGTGTTAGTGGCAGTATACTTTGACATCGAAAAAGCATACGATATGGTGTGGAGAGAAGGATTGCTGTTAAGGTTGCAAAGAATGGGAATTAAAGGAAGATTTTATAATTGGTGTTAAGTTTCTTATTCGGACGATCAATACAAGTCAAAGTAGGAAATACAATTTCTGAGATGGTGACGGTAGAAATGGAACACCACAGGAAAGTGCCATTAGTCCTTTATTATTTAACATAATGATTAATGATGTATTCGAAGGAATTCATCCAGGAACTAGATTTGTAAAGTTTGATGTTGGCTTTGACGGTGCAAGTATTCGGAAAGGCCGGTGCTTTTTGGAGGCGAGTGGAAGCGAGCAGACATGAGCATGTGACATGATCCGAATACTCGTGAGGTAGTTCCCCTCATTGTGCGGAGTGTTTTGATATGTCACATGTCCATGTTGTGCAATTTTTTATTTTCACGTGACATCACGTGACATAGCCAGAATACACGTGAGGCAGTTCCCCTCATTGTGCTGAGTGTTTTGATATGTCACATGTCCATGTTGTGCAAATTTTTAATTTTCACGTGACGTCAAATCACTTCACACTCCAGCACAGGTGGTGGCGGTATGCACCATAAAGTTGGTATGCGACCCGCCAATAAATCCGAAGAAGAAGAAAAGGAAGAATTAAAGACTCTTTCTCATAGCATGCTTTATTTTCTGTATTGTATGTCTGTAAAATGTCACTTTGTATTTGATTTCACTTTTTGTCAAGTTAATGTGATTATTTTGTTGTTAATATTGTTTAGTTTTCAAGGTGGATTTGGAGAAAAGTCTTCAAATAAATTAGGCTTTGGAGAACCGTGTGTGTGTGTGTGTGTGTGTGTGTATGTCTGTGTGTGTTTGGAGGGAGTTATAGCAATATTGAAGCAGCCCTAAGATCATCATAATGAGACTTTCCGCATGTGATACAAACTGGAACAAAATCTAAAACTTGAGACTTTTTACATAAAAGTTATAACATTCATTAACAGACTCACCTGATACAGAGAGTGTAACAGGATCACTCTTCTTTGACATCTGAGAGTCACTTGTCCTCTTCCCTCTGCAGGTGTATTGACCACGATGTGAGTCTGTAAAATAGCTGGTGCTGAACTCCTTTATTGTGGAATATTGGTACAATGTGTTACTGTCCCTAAACAAGTTGTACGTCCACTCGGTGTCTCTTTCTTCCTCTACATCACACCTGAAAGTCACAGTCTCTCCTATGAACACCTGAGTATCAGGGTTTATAGTCACTGTAGGTTTAGGACTCTCTGTAAGAAACAAACAAATCATTACTGTTTCTATTCTGTAGATAAGCATTCAGAGTGTAGATACAGTATATCAGCTCACATGTAAATGATGAAACTCTGTCAGACAACAATCACCACTGATGAAGTAAATGTAGATCACAATTTTAATACAGACTCAGACCTAAAAATAATCAGGATTCTGTACAGACTGTATCTTCAACACAATTTATTCTCTGAAATACTTTGTGTTTAATAATTATATTTATTTTAATAAGACAAGACATCTTCAGAAATTATGAATGTCAGCAAGTGAACAAGAAACTGCACATAAAAGATACAGATTGAATGACTGAGTATAAATTGATTATTTGATTTGATTGTCTTTTTTCACGTGTACTGAATGGAAACACACACACACACACGCACACACACACACCTGTAATTAATTCATAACTCCTCGTACAACTCACTCTCTAATCTAACACGTTCTATCAGATTGAGTGATTCACTCTAAAAGTTCGACCCTCGTCCTCTTCACTCATTCACAATCAGTCAGGTCTCGACATTTTGATGTTTCTGAAAGAGTAAATTCATCAGGACCTTTTTACAGACTGGACATCTTAAAAGCATTTTACGTGTTTTGTTGACATTTTCTACCAAAGTTAAACTAGTGTTGTCACTTTTTTATTTACCAGCTCACCTCACACCAGTCCTGCTCAGCCGTGTTCACACTGTCTCTCTTTAACTTTAATACAATGATTTATCTGAAAGTTTTCTCTGTAAGTAGCTGTGTAAATGTTGCTATATTCTGACTGTAGTCACATGTTTATATGTTCAGTGTTGTGCAGAATCACTTAACAGAAAGTCTCTTACTCACCAATAACAGTTAGTGAGAGTTCATTACTGTAGTCTGTGTAGTAGACTCGGTTTCCTCTTCTAGCTCCGCACCTGTACTGAATTCTGTAATAGACATAATCTGTGCTGATGGTGTAGGAGTTTGTTTCAGTGTATTTAGTGTCAGTCCAATCTCTCCCTGTGTATTTGGACCAGTAAAACTTCCATCCAGCAGACTGTGGTGTCAGTGTACAGGACATGGTCACTGAGTTTCCTCTCAGTACATCTCCTTTAAGGCTTGATGTGAGTTCAGGTTTAGGTTTTTCTGTTAGAAATGAAAGAGTTCAGAATGTGAAGTAGTCTTTACTACACTAGTCACTTCTACAGTGAAACATTACTACTGTCTCTGTGATAAAGCTAAACAATTTATTTATTATTGTTTTAGATTTAGTTCTTTTTAATTTGGATAAAAAAATAAACACAAAATGCAAATCTGCACATGACTTATTTACTGTTGGATTCTGATTCCCCATGTATGATAAAGCATAAATGTAGTCATGTCATTTCTATCAAACACTTTTACTGAATTTACTTGAGTACATTTTATGATTTATTATATTTACACATCTTATACTGTTGTAAGTTCAGGTTTAGTTTTTTATGTTAGAGAACAAACACAAATAATGTAATCTTTACTGCACTAATCAGTTATAAAATGGAAAGCATTTTTCTGTCTCTGTGATGTTACTGATCTCAGAAAAACAATAACTAGACCTACATCTTAATATTATGTTACTTTACTAGTGTAGCCTATTCTTCTATTTCCAGCCCAGTTAAAAATACATAAGGATGTTGTAATAAATAAACAGTTATTGGTCAATTGATACATGCTTAAAATGTTAAATCTGTTTTTTGTTTCTTTTATTAAAGTTGTTCATTTCTGACTGCTCATTTTCTAGAAAATATACATGATTAATTGGGCTTTTATTATTTCTTTAATCCAGATGCTCTCAGGTCGAGGAGAGAAAGAGTGAGAACGAAAAGAAGTGAAGAGAGGAATAGGATGCTAGCGGGCTAATGGAGTGGCCGTAAGGTGAAAATTCTGAGGTTGTGTATTTTTAAAGCTTGTAAGGACACAAGGTTTAGATGTTCAGTGAGATAATCTGATACAATACAGACTTTAATGAAAGAATTTCAACTAGAAATTCAGAGCGCTTTGTGTATTTATCTGCTTGTTATTACAGCGAGGGGAATGCAGTAAGATAACCCAGCTTATGGGGAAGACGTGGCCTAATGGTTAAAGAGTTTGACTCCTAACCCTAAGGTTGTGGGTTCGAGTCTCGGGCCAGCCACGACTGAGGTGCCCTTGAGAAATTCACCGATTTATTGTCACACGAATGATTTACTCTTACACTTTTGAATGCCAACGCAAAATTTTGATCTCGCCACAACATCCTCATTGCGGAAGTCTTGGCACCCCTGTTCTCTATCTTCCACACTCATCGCTACCGGTATATATAGCTGTGTACTATTATACACTTTCTTGGAGTATTCTGTGCCTTTAGTGACCCGAGGTTTTTTGTTTATTTATTTTTTTTAATTTTTGTTGGTAAAATGGTTCTATTTTCTGTTTTTGACCTTGTTTTGCCCTTTGCCTCTGTCTTGTGTCACCCATTGGAATTCTTCTCTGTAGATTTCTGGTTTTAATCTAGTTTGATTTTCAGGTTTTGATCACTTTGTGTCCATTGGGATATAAACCTTGTTCCTTTCATCCTGACTTTACGCTAATGTCATGGACGGCTTGGACTTTTCCCTGTCTGAAGACCAGGGGGATGTTTCTGTTTGTGTATCAGCGTGTTTGCACACGGTTTAACTTAAATGTCGTAATTGTGGAGGGCCACACAGTGCAGCGTTTATAGGCTGTAAAGCCCAAAAGCAAGCAACGGAAGCAATGAAACTCAAAACAGTACAGAATATACCATATGGTCAAGCAGTCAAGCAAGTACAAGCGACAAATGGAAATCTGAGTGAAAATATAATTAATCAGTCTAAAGACACCTGCAATCATAAATGTCTTGAGGATGGAAACTTGCTTATAGCTGAAGTAGCTGTAACTTTATAGTTGAAGTAACTTTATAGCTGAAGTCATTATTGTCCAGCTCAAACAGACAAAAGAACTGAAAAGCTGAAAATTATTATATCTGCAATGGCTCGACATCTTGGTATTACTGAAGTGTCAGTGGAACAGATTCAAACGATACTTGGACAAACTGAAGGAACAGTGGGGAAGGATGATCCTTTGGGTAGTCAGAGAAGTAAAAGTAAAATATGAAAATATTTCAATGGAATGCTCTGAGTTTGATTGCGAATGGGCAAGAACTTAAAAGATTTGTGTACCAGCTAGCAGTTTTACCAGACATTATATGTATTCAGGAGACTTGGCTTTGTCCGCAGTTAAACTTTTGTATTCCGGGTTACAAATTGGTTAGAAAGGGTAGAGTTGGTACAAATGGAGGAGGATGTGGGACATTTGTTAAAGATGGGGTGACTTATAGAGAAATAGTAATAGATATCTTAGGGGAATGTGTTGTTGTAGAGGTGTGGACTCAGGGAGGGGGATTAAAGGTGGTAAACTTCTATAATCCTTGTAATCAGTTCTTGTGATATGTGTGGGGATTTTAATGCACATAATTCACTTTGGGGTAGTACTTACACAGATAATAATGGTAGGGTAGTAGAAGAGTTTATGGAGGAATATGCTTTAGTGAGTTTAAATAACGGGAAGGGTACTAGATTCAATATAAGGGATTCTTCGTTGTCGTGTTGATCTAACAATAGTCTCTGGAACTATAGCTTTAGAATATAAATGGGAAGTACTAGAGCAATCTACATTGGGAAGTGATCATTTCCCAATATTATGCAATGTGGGATTGGGAATTTATCAACAAAATAATGCCTTTCTTAATCTGCTATATTATGATTAAACAGATGGATGATGTAATACTTAAAGTAATTTTAGATCTTTTTAACAAAATCTGGAGGGAAGGACAGTTACCGCTATCATGGAAACAAGCAATTGTAATCCTGATTCACAAACCAGGGAAAGTTGCTACTATAGCGGGAAATTATAGGCCGATAGCTCTGACGTCTAACCTCTATAAAGTAATGGAATAAATGATCGTTAATCGACTGTATTATGTATTGGAAAGCAAAGGATTAATGGCTCCTTATCAGTATGGCTTTCGACCAGGTAGATCCACCCTAGATGCACTAATTAGATTAGAAACTAAGTTGGCCACACTTTGTATTTGATTTCATAACATGAAACATTTCATAACAACATAATTAACAGACTCACCTGATACAGAGAGTGTAACAGAATCACTCATCTCTGACATCTGAGAGTCACTTGTCCTCCTCCCTCTGCAGGTGTATTGACCACGATGTGAGACTGTAACATAGCTGATGGTGAACTTTTTTGTGGAATATTGGTACAATGTGTTACTGTCCCTAAACCAGCCGTACGTCCACTCAGTGTCTCTTCCTTCCTCTACATCACACCTGAAAGTCACAGTCTCTCCTATGAACACCTGAGTATCAGGGTTTATAGTCACTGTAGGTTTAGGACTCTCTGTAAGAAACAAACAAATCATTACTGGTTCTATTCTGTAGATAACCATTCAGAGTGTAGATACAGTATATCAGCTCACATGTAAATGATGAAACTCTGTCAGACAACAATCACCACTGATGAAGTAAATGTAGATCACAATTTTAATACAGACCTAAAAATAATCAGGATTCTGTACAGACTGTATCTTCACACAATTTATTCTGTGAAATACTTTGTGTTTAATAATCCTGTTTATCTTAAGACAATACATCTTCAGAAATTCTGAATGTCAGCAACTGAACAAGAAACTGCACATAAAAGATGCAAATCAAATGACTGAGTATAAATTGTTTCAGGGTGGGTTGAGGGCCTTGCCCAAGGGCCCAGCAGTGGGAGCTTGGCTGTGCCTTGAACCCCGATCCTCCGATCAACAACCTAGAGCCTTAACCAGTTGAACCACCAATGCCCCGGACTACTAAAATATTATTTTGAACATAAATACATTGAAACAAATTAACTTTACACAGGTTTCAGTGAAACACGGCTTGTAACAAAAAAAAAAAATTAGCAGTAAACAGTAGGTCACTATCTTCCTCCTATAAGGCAAGAAGTAGCACCGTGTTAATATAGGATCAGCTTTCCAGCACTGGAGAGAACTGAAGGCACAGGAAGTTGGCCACATATTCACAGATTGGTGTTTCTCGAGTCAATAACTCCTGAGCTAAATGCTTTTACTATACAAATAACACCTCTTTTCTATCGTAGTAATGTAGAGAGGCAGCTACAACCACGTTCTGCTTCTTGCCTTATCGTAAAGCCTTTCTATGCTTTCTTTCTTTGTTTTTATCCTCCATGTCAATGTTAAAACCGCTTTCTGCTAATGTCACACATGCGCACTGAACACTCTCTCCGCACATATTGACAAGACCCGCCCCTGTCTGCTCATTGGCTACACGTTTGTTTTGATTTTTGTTTTGATTTTTAATTTGTAAGCATTTCTCAAACATCGGAGACCCTACCTTTTAACCCGTTTGGCAATTTCAGTGGTCTAATGAAAGCTTCATGCCGGCAAAAAACTGAGCATGTTTTTTTTTTTTTTTTAATTTAAAAATCCATATATTAGCCACCTCATTGTTTAAGCCGCAAGGTTCAAAGCATGGGAAAAAAGTTGAGGCTTATTGTCCGGAAAATACGGTGTAGGAAAACCAATAAAGAACCTACATAAATGTATGTCCATCATGCGAAATATATATATATAAAATATAAAATTTCAGTTTAACTTGCTGATGACATGAGCTCAGAGATCAGACGACATGTTTTGTCCTCCTGGTACAATGTATAACCTCCTGTACTTCTCAGAATGGTTACAGTACAAAGCATAATGTCAGAGCAGTGACAGTAAGAGTTCAGACAGAGAGTAGATCAGAAGCTCATGTACAGAATTCTTTGTCACTGAAGATCTACTATTCATGATGCCTGCTGTTACCTAACCAAACATGCTAGGTAAAGTGACACAGGTCCATTAGGTTGGATTGTTTTCTCACCACAATAAAATGCTCCAGAGGTCTTTTGCAACCCGTTTTGATGTTGCTACAAACACAATTTCTCTTTTCATACTTTGCAAAGGAACCGAACCAAAGGAGAAAATGTGAGAAAACGCTTTAAACTAGTCAGGTGTAAAAAAATCCTCTAAGACTAAACAAGAGGTCAGCAGTGCTCTCACTGAAACTGGGAACTCATTAGATCTTAACTGGAGCTAACTGCACAAAAAACATTTTAATGACATTCAGGAACATGGCATTTATGATGGGTGAAATCATTTCCATGCATTTACCATTTTTTACTAAACATTCAATAACATTTATCACACAGACGCACACAGACACAAACACGCATACGCATGCACACACACACAGTCTCACACACACACAAACACACACACACACACACACACACACACACACACACACACACACACACACACACACACACACACACACACACACACACACACAGATAGCATATCTGATAGATATCTCTGATTTACATGGTAAAAAAGGATGGGAGGCTTATTCCCCTGAGAATATGTCTCACTAAGACAACAGAGAATGATTTTTAAAACATCAAAGACATTTAATATGTAATTAGAGATACTAAATCACCAATATGGTACACTATGTTAAAACATTTAAAAAGAAATTCAAACACAGTATAAAAAATGCACTGCATTGTCTCATGTGTCCTTTGTCTATAAAGAGTTATGTCTGTCTTCTTGTCTCAGTTTTATTTTAATTTACAGCCAATTTCATTTCAAGTGGAGGACTCAGTGTGTGTTTCCTTGACTTGAGTGTAGAAAAGCTGTAGATTACTCTTCTAGGCTCAATATAATTACAGATTATCTTTTTAATTGACAAGACTTCAAGGCTGTGGAGTCTTTCCTGAACCATGCTTCACCTCAACCATGTGTGCAGACATATGAGAGCATTAAATAATCGTTCACATGTACAGCTGCTGACAGGAAGTGCTAGTGCAACCTGCAGAAGTTTATTGAGAGAGGGAAACATGTCACAGCAGGCGATATACAGTGAAAATATCTGGAATGCTACCTTCCTAGTGTTCCTAGAATACTATCCCCTACACTTGAAAACTACTTAGACTGAGCTCATTAATCATCTGATCTACACAAGGGAAGTACACATGCTTCTTCAGATTGTCAAGGTCTACTAGATCAGCAGAATCTGCACCACAAGTTGAATTAATAACAAACACATTTGTGCTGCACGATTAATCATATCGCAATCGCGATAGCAAGCCTATGTGATTATATGATGCAAAATGCTGCGATTTCATGAAATAAACAAATAATAAATAAATGCGTGTGGACGTGACAACCCATTTTCTCTGAAAGCTGTTTGCCTATTTCATACAGTACAATACACCGCTATCCGCTAAAAAAAAAAAAAAGTTTAGGCAGTGGCACGTGTGGCGCGTATGGACATGTGACTTTTTCTGGAGTGCAGCGCGGAATGGGTGAAGATGGATGCCGAGCAGATGGACACTGAACTGGTGGCCAGAAAAAATGCTACCTCTGTTATATGTAGTGTTAATTTCGTCAGATGAGACGAGACGAAATATGTTCAACAACCATTTTTTTCATGACTAAGACGAGACGATGACAAGACTGCATCGCTGTCCAAAAACGCTGACTGACTAAGACTAAATTAACATGCATTATTGTTGACGAAAAAAGATGAGGCGAAAATGTTTTGTATAAAATAAAAACTAAGATAAAATCTCTCTTCATTTTCGTCTACAATTGTCTCTGCTTTTTCATCAGCTGTTACGCCTTTAAAATATTCAGAACGAGTTCGCGGCTTCGCGCTGTTGCTCAAGTTACAGGTCTCATACGTCTGTGGCTGCAACACGAAACTGCTGAACAATTGTATTGCTTCCGCTAAAGAAAATAGTGTGCTCCGTCTCTACGGTTAGAATCCTGTGTGTCCATGGCAATGCTCTGTTTTTCCTGGCAACGGTGTGTTATAGTTAGCACCGGACTGTAATCAGGAAATAAAATAGTGTGTGCATAGAAAGAATTCGTCCACACGCCGCTCAAAAAAAAAAAAAGTCCTGAGTGCAAGTCCACCGTCTAGGCGGCTTTTTGTGTTAAATGATATTTCCTGTCGCTGCGCAGGTGCTTTTATTGTACATGACAGCTTATGTTCAGATGACCGGTCTTTACATTACGATTAAAAGCAGTATCAATAAAGTAAAACATGTGATGTGCAGTCAAGTTCGAGTGTATGCACTGATACTTTTGTGATTCGCGGAGTTTTGACAAGTTTTATAGCCTTGATATTATTTCTTATTCAAAAGTGGTGAAAGAAAAAACTCTTTACCCCCAACCTGAAACCTCTCCCCACGCCTTTTTTCACAATCACATCATAATCAAAAGTAATAATTAGGCTTAAATGCAAATGTATATGTAAGGGAATCAAGTTTAACAATTACATGTAATATTGCTCCAAATATCAGCAATAATGGTGTGTGCAATACGATGTATAACTTGCATTAAGTTGGAAATTTACTTTATTTATATATTTACTGTATTCACTTTTCTTTTCGTTAGGGTAGTGAAGACTATTTTCCTGACAAATTGCCTTTGCCTCCATTATAGACAGTAAAGGAGGCATAGGAGAAAACAGCAAACTGCACAATGACATCCTGAGGCCAACAGCCACATGTGTCCCAGGTTCTTCAAGACAGAGTAAGACAGCGCTATAATTTTCTAGCACTACATTAACAGATGCAAGCTGCCAGGACCAAGATGTTTTCAAAAGCTAAACAAGTTCATGGCCATTCAGACCAAGTTGTTTCTGTACAGCAATCAGCTTCTCATGGTTTATAAGAAAGGTGTTGAAAAAAGTGTAAACGCCCTCTGGGCAAAAATTTCACACCCATGTCATCTTTTTCTTTCAAAGCTCTCCCTACGTCATCTCCTGAGATTTCAAAAATTCTGTTTTTCTCCTATCCTCACAGACTGATCTACAAAGTAGTTTATATATGATGTACAAATCTGGGTACAGGTCACAAATAGTTTTAATGTTTGCTTGGAGCTAATATTTTTATTGAAAAAAAAAAGTCAAGTCAGGGTTTAGTGACAAGTACTATAGTGACAGCAGTAAACATGGCTGCTGCTGATTGTCACTGAACAACTGATCTTCGATGCTTGATCTGACTAAAATAAAGGTTAAAAACATATCCATTTATTTATTACAAACTTTGATTTATTTCATTGCCCTATCTCCTAAACTAACTAACCAAATAACACAAGTTTTTCAATGTATTTATAATGTAAAATACATTTATACTACACTACAAACTTACAAACTGACATTAAAACTGTTCAATTTGGCAGAACAGCTGCATTATTATTACCTCATCAACTCTTTTACTGATTAAATGAATGAATGAGTGAATGAATGAATGACGACTGTCAAGTGGCCATATACTAACAACAGTGCCACCTGCTGACTAGAATTGGAACTGTTCTGTTTAACAGCTCGACGCCTACGTTTAAAAACAGCGCATAGCGGAATGAACGTGTAAAATAAGCTGTGGCTGACTTTCCACTAAAGTCAGAGGTGAATCGTGTCTGGGGAGTGAGCTATTAATTGATGCGTGTCAGTAAAGACAAATGCTCTTTATATGCTGTTGCGTGTCTTTTATTGGAACAAGCATATCATACAGTTACCATAGTTCCATTGTTCATTCATCTACAGTTCATAGTCCACGCCAATCCTGAACATATCACATGTGTAGCTAAACAAACTTCCAAAACGATGAAAGTATATGCTCAAACACAATATATCTCACATATTCGTGATATATGGGGTCAGAATTGTTTCGTTATTCTGAATAAATACACTATGATCCACAAATAAATATATTTTTACAAATTTCACAAAAAGAAATGAAATTCACAAATAAATAAAATGGGATTCACAAATGAGCAGGAACAATTCGCAAATAAATACAATTTATAATGTTTTTTATTTGCAAATCCCATTTTATTTATTTGTGAATTTCATTTCTTTTTGTGAAATTTGTAAAAAAAATATGTGTGAAACTCTTTATATTTATTTGTGGATCATAGTGTATTTATTCAGAATAACGAAACAATTCTGACCCCATAGTAATAAAGATCCAATTCATGGTCATATTTCACGGTCAAAAAACTGTGAGCTTCCCCCGTACACACAAAAACCCTCCCTCTGGCCCAGGTGCACTCATTTATTCATTAAAAGAGATTACCCCCTACTGGTTTAACATGGTATGTTCATATAAGGCTCCTACATAAGCGCTAACGGACATACGGGTTTATTGCACTTGTAAATCTTTATTTGTGGTGTAAAACGTTTTCAGTCCTCAAAAGACCAGGGACTTTTGACAGTACATGAGGGGCTTAAGCCCCCAAAGCCCCACCCTCACAACACCACTGAGTCTTTGTTACATCAGAAAGATTCATTACATTCCACTGGTCTCAGTTTAACATTACATGTGTCACTTGTTATTAAAATTATTTGAATAAATTAAAAAGGTTAATAAATGAAACTTACCTAAATCACCTGTTTGTGTACAGAGGATGAGTTCAGTCAGCACTAAAGGTAGAGAGAGAAACAGACATTAGTTAAGGTTCATTTAGAGCTAAAACACTTGTTGGTGTGCAGTTATTATGATGATGATAAAATAATGAACAGCAGTGTGGTGTGATGTGGCCCACTATGAAGGAGGTTTACTGTAGATTATTGTATTAATTCTTGTACTGTTTGATTCCTGTTTGCTTAAACCCCAAACAGATATATTAAAACAGCATCCAGTCTGTTCTGTTGTTAAACCCAGTGCCATGGCTATTAATATAAATATCATTCATTTAGAAACTGACACTTGATTTCCTCTTTGCTTGCCACAGTCTCCTCCCATATTGTACATCTACAAGATTAACTTTCTTCTCTTTACAGAGTGCAGAAAAGATCTCCAAAGAAATGTAGAATAAAGTACACATTTTAAAATCCTAAACAAATACAGTGTATGAATGTATAACAGCAGTTAAAATAATCAGCTGTAATGTTCTGCACATGTGAGAGACACCAGGATACAATTACTGAAAACAGAGTTTGTTTAATGACTATTTAGTATTTTACAAATAAAATCACTTTGCTCAAAGCTAAACATACCACAAAAATCTGAATTTAATTTCACATAAAATTAAATACCAGACCTTAGCTATAGACAAATTAAAATAATCACACAGAAGATGAAATTAGGTTTGTTCAAACAATCATTTGGTTAAAACAAAACTTAATTCACCACTAATGAAAACTCACAGAAAACATTTACTCACAGAACATCATACAGAGTGGACGGAGCTCCATCATGTCCATCTGATGACTTGCTGACTGACTGAACGACAAGTGTCTGTGTTAATGCCTCGACACTTCCTGTACCCTTAAACACTTCACACTTCAGAGAGAGAGAGAGAGAGAGAGAGAGAGAGAGAGAAAGAGAGATTGAGAGAGATGTCTTTATTTATGTGTTATTTATGTGTTATTGTCAGGTGTTTATTGTAAGTGTTTGTTGCCTTTATCGTTTGTAATGTTGCTCCCATTTAAAACAGTTCGGCTGAAGCCCAGCCATTTTTAGGGTCATGATTGAGGACAATGTCCCGTCCAGAGACAAGCTGTTTGTTTTGTGTTTTTGTTCAAACCGACCATCAAAAATACCCTCTCTACTGAAAATTATTTTTTTCATTGGTTGTTGCATTAACTCTTACCCAGATAGTGTTATTTTCTTATTGGCTATTGTGTAGCCTCTTATTTTTTGATTGGCTGATAAGTGTCAGGCTCGACTAAGAACTGAGATGCGCTTGATTCCTGCCCGAGTCCATAGAGACAGCGGTGCGGACTGATACATTTTAGGTATATTATTAGGTATACGCTGTTTTTCTGCGTGAGAAATACGATGTGTGGTGGGAGAGGCGTGACTGTCACTCTCAATGTGTGACACTTGACAGCCCTGATGTAAGTGAACAGAAAAAAAAACTTGGTGTGCTGTGTGTGTGTGTGTTTTTACAGATCATCAGTTTTACAGTTAGAGCTGTTAGTCCAGGGCCTGAAATGAGATGTAAGTTATAAATGTTCTCTAAGGGAGCAAATATATTGTTTCATGGTCAAATGCTCTGAATGTTGTTGTCTATGTAATGTATTGACATTTTGGCAGTGTTTCTTTAAGTGCTACTTACAGTAGGCCTCCGTAGTTGATGTTATGACTCCTCCTACTTTTGTATATGCACTTCAGTACTGAGTAAAGAACCGAGCATGTCTTGAAGCTGCGTGTCAGTAGCATTACTTTACAGTCTATGTATTATATCTGTCCGTTTCTGATGAGACAGGAACCAGGTGAGTGAACTCGTGTATTTTTTAATAAGCTCAAGCTTCATCATAATTCAAGGCAGAGGTCAAAGTGCAGGAAGCAAAGATTAAGTTATTGGACTTGTTCCTGATTAATTCTGCTTTGTTATAAACTAATTTTATTGAGTACGGGTAGTGTTTTCTGAAAAACAAACACAAACACACACACGTGCACAGAACACACACACACATACACACACACACACACGCACACACACACACACACACACTTTTTTTTACCTCATCCATCTGCTGCTATAACATAAGCATACATACGTTTACAAGAACCCTCTTGTTTACAACCTTCTATTTTTGCACAATGTACTGTACAATATACAGTATGCACACTGGACAGTGCTATCTTGTGTATTTGTCCTGTAGTGTTTTGTATTGTCTGATATTTATCTCACACTGTTTGGACTAGTTTACACATGATCTACTTTTATGTGACTAGGAAAACTTAAATTAAATCCTTAGCACTATGTTGTTTAATGTAGCACCATAGTCCTGGAGAAACATTGTTTCATTCTTTAATCCAAGATGGCAGCATGGCAGTAGCACGCAGTGGCCAGTCTGGATACAATATGGTGCTATTTATGTTTTTTAGCATGACCATTGCTGATACAAGGACACCAAAGACAGCGGTGTTCATGTATACGACCGCCAGAAATTAATACAGAATCGTGCAACAACCAACCTGCACAATGATGTGTTGGAAGCTTTGGCTTGCTGCGGAGACCAGGCCTCCAGTCCTTCCTAGAGCACCACTGGCACTGAGGCTCAGAGTTCTAGACACTGCCATTCAGCTGCATGTGCTCACCTCGTTTCACACCAACAGAAATGCAGCTCTGTGCCATAAGGCTCATGGTGGTGGGGTGTGTGTTTACATCAACACAGAATGGTGCAAGAACTCTGTGCTTGATTCTAGTTACCGCTCATCGCTAGTGGAGTTTGTGACCGGTATATGCAATTTTATTTACCACAGGAATTTATGACAGTTCTTCTTGTCGGAGTGTAAATTCAATACAAATTCTATGTAAACTCTATGGGGCTATTAGTGATCTGCTCACCCCAACGAACTGTTTATCATCGCCAGAGATTTTAATCATGCAAATCTCAAATCAGTGCTCCCTAAATTGCATCAGTATTTGGACTTTGCAACAAGATGTTGTTTACATGAACATTCCTGGTGGGTATTGTGCAGAGCCCCGCCCCCACCTCAGCTACTCAGACCACATCTCTGTTATGCTAATTTCAGCATACAGACCACGTGTCAGATGCACTAAACAGGTTCTGAAGCAGGTGAAAACCTGGCCAGCAGGATCCATCTCTGCAACACTGCTCAGAATAGGGGACAGGGAGGGCCTTAGAGAAGCAAAGCACGCACATGCCCAAACAATTGATTGCCCCTGGCTGGAAGGCTGTTGGACCAAACAACATTCCTGGCAGGGTGCTCAGGGAATGCACAGAACAGCTAGAAGATGTCTTCACTGAGATATTTAACATTTCCCTGAGCAGCACTGTTGTTCCTACGTGCCTCAAGACAGCCACCATTGTTCCCATTCCAAAGAAGTTTACAGTATCATGCCTCAATTACTATCATAACTAACAAACTCACACCAATTGTAATGAAGTGCTTCAAGAAGCTCGTCATGAGGCACATCAAGACCCAGTTACCAACCTCACTGTAGCTCCTACAGTTCATGTAGCCAACAACCTGTCTCTGAATGTTGATAAAACCACTGTCCGCTGTACATTGAGAGATCATCGGTAGATATTGTAAAAAGCACCCAATTCCTTGGTGTTCATCTAGTGGAGAGCTTCACCTGGTCACTCAACACCAGCTCCATCACCAAGAAAGCCCAGCCATGCCTCTTCTTCTTACAAATCCTGAGTAAAGCCTATCTTCATCCACCAATCCTGACTATGTTCTACAGAGGGACCATTGAGAGCATTCTGAGTAGCTGCATCACTGTCTGGTTTGGGAACTGCACCATCTCAGATCGCAAGACCTTGCAGTGGATAGTGAGGACAGCTGAGAAGATCATTGGAGTCTCTCTTCCTTCTATCACAGACATTTACACTACACGCTACATTGCAAAGCCAACAGCATTGTGGATGACCATACACACCCCTCCCATGTCTACAGCCCCACCATATAAAACAGCTTACATGTTGTTTTGCATACTGTTTTTGCTCTTTGTACATGCTGTCTTCTACATTTCAGTTGATATCTGTGTTGCACTATTGTTTATTGTTTATTTATTTATTTGAAAGGGACAATGCACATCAATCAACATTTTTTGCTTACACTCAAAATGTAAATGTGCCAGAATTAGCTGAAGAGCTATTTTTCATCTGCAGTCCCTTGGCAGGTCAACACAGTATCATAGTACAAAAATTAAATACATGAAAAACACAAAACAAATTAAAACACTAGATAGATAATAATAAATATAATACAAAATGGGCAGTACCAAAAATAAAATAAGTTAACTATTGATGATTGCAATTTTAAGTGTTTTTAATCCATTTCTTGAGTTTGAATTTAAATGATGAATAGCTGGTGCTCTTTCTGAGTTCAGTAGGGAGACAATTCCAATAATTTGAGGCCCGTACTGAAAAAACTGTTTGACCGAACTTACTTCGCCTATACTGTATAACACAGTCTCCCCTGGTAGCTGATCTGTTTGCCTTATCACTGTTATTCCTCAGTTTTATAAATTCACGCAGTGGTGGGGGTGCAAGCCCATGTAAAATTTTAAAAATGAGACAGGCATCTTGATAATGTAAGAAATTGTTAAAATTGAATAAATTGTATTTAGTAATAATATTACAGTGGTGATGACTGATAGGTTTTTGATCTAATATTTTTAAGGTTTGCTTATAAAGGGTCTCAATTGGTTTTAGAGTTGTCATATTTGCTTGGGACCAGCTTGTGAAACAGTATAATATGTGAGAAAAAATCATGGCATGCATAAATAATTTGGCTGCCTCTATTGTTATATATGGCCTAATGTGTCTAAAGTTGGCCATATTATATCTGATGATATTAGCCACTTTTTTTTACATGCTTTTTAAAAGTTAAATTAGAGTCCAAAATAATACAGAGGTATTTAAAATTGGACACTTCCATGATTTTTTCTCCTTCTATAAAAACATCTGCCTACAGTACATTTGTGGACCTCTTGGAAAAGAACATACAGACTGTTTTGTTAATATTAAGATGCAGATCTGAGATTTTTAGCCAGGCAGAAACATGCACCAATGCTTTGGTTAGTTCAGTTGCTGCCCGTTTGGTCTTAGTATGCAAATAAATAACCGTATCATCTGCATACATTTGTATATTAACAGATTGACAAACTGAAGGCAAGTCATTAATATACAGGCTAAACAAAATAGGGCCCAATACTGACCCCTGGGGTACACCAATATTACAGTCCAGGTATGAAGAATAAGAATTACCAATATGTACGCACTGTTTCCTGTTAGTTAAATATGACTCCATCCATTTCATAGCCTCATCTGAGAAATTATAAGAAGATAATTTTGATAATAGTGTCTGGTGGTTCACAGTGTCGAAAGCCTTCTTAAGGTCCAAGAACACTGCACCAACTATATCACCCTTATCTAATTTTAACTTGATATTTTCAAGGAGGAAACAGTTTGCTGTCTCTGTAGAGTGGTTTGTGCGGAATCCAAATTCCATTGGGTGTAAAGGTGTGTGGCCCAAGTTTAGATAGTTTTTTAACTGTTCAGCTACCCATTTTTCTTGGATACTACTGATAAAATACTAATGGGTCTATAATTTGACACCATTGTTTTATCACCAGACTTATAAATCGGAGATACAACAAAAGCTTGGAAAAATACTTTGCCTAACTGATAGATTGATCAGATGTGAAAGGGCAAGCGTGTCCTTGTGTAATTTTAAAAATGTGGTATCAAAACCATATGAATCCCTAGCTTTTGAGATTTTTAAGGAGGTTATAATTTTTATGACCTATGATTCAGATATTTCCTTTATTTTAAAAAATGGTTTAGTTCTGAATTCCCCTTCCTTTTCATGAGCTCCATGAAAGCTAGTCAGGGAACAGCAGCAGCTTCGTGGGGGGACAATCTCCCATTAACTGGGAAAGCAGCCAGACAAAATCCCTCCCAAACAGACCATACCAGGCAATCCTCCCTGGCTCTTCATGCTAACTGGAGAGCCAGCAGAGGATTAAAGCAAGCTTTTCACTAGCCAAACTTATTAGCAAAATACAAACAGAGCAGAGGACATGTTATCAGGCACGGAAAGCAGTTCCTTTACCATTTACTAGCAACCACTGACCATTAACCCCCCCCGCCCCCCCCCACCCAAATCCAACGGAAGGCTCTGTGCCTGTATACGATTCAAGGCTGCAGAAGACTCCAGATCATCATGAATATCATGCCATCCCAATTTCCCAAGGAGCAACCAGAACCTTTAATGTTCCACTCCTGGTTCAGCTACCTTAGGGACAGCAGCAGAGAAGGAGAGCTAGCAGCAGCAGAGGAGGAGAGCTAGCATAGCAGCAGCAGAGCTAGCTCAATCACAAACAGAACACGAGAACCAAGTGCCTCCTCCCTGAATATCCCGAGTAGCCATCTCTAGCTCTAGGATCCATCCAACAACCCGAGAAAGGAGCCTTCCAAAAGACTCAACAAGAAATCCAGTCTTAACTTCCTTTTCCAACAATTTCAGGTTCTTTAATGGCAGAAAGCAAATTATAGGCAAACTAATGAGTAGTCAACCAAACACTCCTGCGAAAACCTTGGATAAGTCCAGCTATTAAATATTTGAAGAAGCAGTATCGTTAGGTTAGGATGCTTCTCGGGGCCTTTCCAGCTTTGCATAACAAATTATCCTTTGTTCTTTATTCCTACCAGTTAATTTATTAAGATTTCTCCAAATAAGTTTTCCATCTCCATGAGCTTCATTGATAGTTGTGATAAAAAAATTCAGCCTTAGACTTTCTTAAATTCCTTAATACCTTATTTCGGAGAGTTGTGAAGGTAAGCCGATCACTACTATGTCCTGATTTTAAAGCCCTCTTTAAAGCAGAGTCTCTCTCATTTGTTGCCAGAGCCTATCATTTAGCCATGGTAAGGTGATCTTTTTTCCATGATTACATTTCACCTTTCTTATGAAGGCTGCTCTTATCTCAGTGATAGTCGAAAAAAAAAGTGCTGCAGCTAATCTCAGTATCTTCGCTGGTTAGGAGGTCAGACCAGTTAATTTGATTTATAGCTTTTTCCAAGTTGATTATTTCATTTTTAGGAATTTTCTCATAAAATTGTTTTCTTGGAGTTGGATATACTAATTGTTTTCTGTTTAGTTTCCTTACTAGCAGTGTGATATTATGATCGGACAGACAATTCAAAAAATTATGTGATTTAATTACTCTTTCAGGTCTGTTTGTAAATATCAGGTCAATTTGTGTCTGGGAGGAGTTGGTTATTCTTGTTGGACCTTGTATCAATTGAGAAAAATTTAATTTATTTATCTCTAAGTTTTTTCCTCTCTGTTTTGTTGTCCCATTTTATATTAAAATCACCCATTAAAATCAACTCCTTTTTATCATCACATTGCTTAAGGATATTATGGAGATGTTCATAAAATATATTATTGGTTGATGGTGGTCGGTATAAACAAATTACAATAAAAGACATTTGAGGAGATAGACATGTTCAATCCAATATACTCCATGTCTATTTCCTGTGACCATTCGATGAGGTTACATTTAATTGTGTTTTTAACATATACTAACAGTCCCCCTCCCTTTCCCTTATTTCTATCCCTCCTAAACACATTATAGCCAGAAATGTCAAAGGCTGCCTCAGGTGAGTGTTTATTAAGCGATGTTTCAGAAAGTCCAAAAAAATCCAGATTAGAGTGAGACAACAAATGTTCTAGCTGATTGCTTTTAGACATAATACTTCGTATATTTAAATGTCCACCGAGTAATCCTTTGGGTTTGGACTGCGGATCCCAGATGAATTTTGCATGATTAAGAGTTTTAAAAAAGTTCATTCTTCAATTTTTCCGAATCGCCGGGTTTAATCCCCACTGTTGCCGGTTAAGAAAGGGCTGTTTAACGGAATTGGAACTGTTTTCTTGTGATGGCAGACAAGTCAAGTTTTGAAACTCACTGCTACCTAGCGTTCGTGGACCTAAGCACTCTCCACGCCGCATCCGAGGCAAATCCCCGACAACTGCGTCCGCAACATCCAAAGCTCCAACAGTACACCGTGTGTCGGCACCAGATGAAAGGTTCACGTCGAGAGCACCGCTCCCTAGCACGGACGAAGCAGCCAGACCACTCCATTCGCCGCCGCTTTCCCCATGCCGCGACAGACACCTTCCGTGCATACATCCACTCACTGACGGAGGCATCGCCAAAGCAAGGAGAAAATCCAGAACACCCGAAGAAGGCAGCAAATCACCAACGGAGGCCAGGCCAGGCCCCGGGTTTAGTTGGACATCGCCAGCCAGCAGGAGGATTGCCATGAGGTAGATTATCTTTCTGTGCGGTTGTTTCAGGTTCTGAGTTCCTCTGGTATTTGTCCAGGATGGTGGTTGGATAGCACGGCCATTGTTTAGAATCTTGACAAAGACTACATATTGGCTCCATGGGTTGAGATTGAAGCCGCTACGAGCGTCTTGTTCACAGCCGAATTTTTGTTGTTGATGCTGGCCTGAATAACAACTTTGCACAGATAGTAGCAGTAGTGCAAACACATAGTTTAAAACAAATAATATTTTAACTATGTCAGCTAGTCTGCGTTTTTTGTGTATGTATTTAAAACTCAATCCGTTTTTTTGCAAGAAGGCAATTTTATCAATGTTTTCTGCGTTGTTGGCGTGCGCTTCAGCATGACCTGCCAATCTGCCGTTGCGCACCGCCATCTTGTTTCCTTTACCTTTTCCTTTTCCTGATTACTTCTGTACATTAACTTATACTGTACATTACCTCATGAAACTGCGGTTATAATACTGTAATAATAATAATACTGTAATACTGTTCATTACAGTATTTCGGCACACGCAATATTGATTGGACGTGCAGTACTGGTCTGCACTGTTTTTGTGTAACGTTTTTGGTGAAACATCTTTTGTTTTTGGTTTGCACTATTTTTTGTCCTGCACTTTTTTTTGTCCTGCACTGATTTTTTTTGTCTTGTCTTGCTCCATTTGCACCAGGTTGCACAGATGCATTCTACACTCCCTGACAAAAGTCTTGTCGCCTATCTAAGTTGTAGGAACAACAAATAATAACTTGACTTTTAGTTGATCATTTGGATTCAGAAGTGGCTTATATATGAAAGGCAAAGGCCTCAAGATCATGCTTATTTTACCAAAATAAAATCTTATCATGCCTTGATTTTTAATTATTTAATTAGGACAGAAAGGTCAGACTTACCATATCATAGAAAATAGCAGTAGTAGGAAGGTTTTGCATTTTAATTTTAATTTTGGCTTTACTGAGAATGTGAATTTCAGCATTTCCTCATTTCTCAATGGTCAAAACCACACTGCTCATCTCGAACAGAAACCAAACCACAATAATGTTTCATGCTTTAACACGACCCTTTTCACAGGGGTTTTACATTTCACCGTTTTCTAGATTTAACTCAACATACATAGATTTGATCAATAATTTTGTCTAAAGTTTTTAATTAAAAAAATAACTTTTTAAATGCTAATTTGGCATTCTATCAATTATGTGATTTGACTGGCATTAGCTAATTTGTAGTTTGTGCGGTTTTCAAATAAGACTACTAAGTAAAGCAGGTAGGTGAAATGTGTACATAAACTGTTTTAGGGATGTGCACATCTACAGGATATACAGATGAGATTATCCAGTAGGAGGTGAGTCATAATGCAGAAAGCTAGAAGGAACAGAGCACTCGTAGAACATCAAAAGCAGACCAGCAGGTCCAAGGGTAAGAGGAGCCACAGCAGTAAAAGTGAAGCTCAACAAACTACAAGAACAGATTATTCAATTCAATTCAAGTTTATTTGTATAGCACTTTTTACAATGGACATTGTCTCAAAGCAGCTTTACAGAACATAAACATAAGGATTAAAATAAAGAATTAATATAATAAAAATTCAAGTTATATATAGTTCACAGTGTGTATGTATGTATGTATGTATGTATGTATGTATGTATGTATGTATGTACAGTATGTATGTATGTATATGCATTTATTCCCAATGAGCAAGTTTGAGGTGGCTCAGGCAGCAGTGGCAAGGAAAAACTCCCATAGATGAAAAAGGAAGAAACCTTGAGAGGAACCAGACTCAAAGGCAAACCCATCCTCATATGGGTGACACTAGAGGGTGTGATTTAAAAATATACAGTCAGTGTATTGGTGTAATCTGAATGTTAGCAAGACAAAAGAGCTGTCAGTCCCTCTACACCTCAGCCCCCTATTGTCATTCAAAATCAACCAGTTGAAATAGTGGACAGTTTCAAATGTTGGGGAGTGACACTGGATAACACACTCACCTTTGCTCAGCACATTATGCACATTCAGAAAAGAAGTCATCAAAGACTGTCAGTCATTCGCAAACTCAAAAGACTTAATGTCGCTCCTCGTTTACTATTACTATGTTATCAAAGCATTATTCAGTCAATTTTACTGTATTGTTCAACTTGTTTTTTCGGCATGCTTTCTGTTAAAAATATGGTCAAACTCACAAAGGTGTCCAATATTGCTGCAAAAGTTATAGGTCTTCCAACACCTAACCTTATAGAACTCAATAACACAGTTATCGGACGCTTTGCCATTTCAATACACATCTACTAAATGAGTATCTACCCCCACAGCCCTCAGGGCGCAGGTACAGGGCTCTGAGGTGCAGAAGGGCCCACTTTGGAAGAAGCCTGATTCCCTCAGTCATTAAGTATCTTAACAATAGACATCATTGAGTGTTATTCTGAATGTTTCTTGACATTTATGTATTATGACTGTTTATGTTTATGTTGTGTGTGTCGAACAAGTGCAGTGTTGTGGAAAAGAATTTCCCCTTTGGGGACAATAAAGTAAAGTAAGTAAGTAAGTAAGTATCACAGAGTCCAACTGGAGCTGGTAGATCAATAGATGTCTCGCAATTCTCACAGAGTCGGCCTCATCTCAGTGGAGGTCCAAAATCTTCATTGCACGGAAGACGATCGGACCTGGTACAATGTCTGGATGCCTCGGGATGCGTAGAAAGAGAGAAGCAGCGTAGAGGGATTAACATATTTGCTGTTCATAAAAAATGTGCAAGTCTAATGTAATAGTGCACAATATTGTGTATTATGTGTACGCCTGACTAAAGAGATGAGTTTTTAATCTACATTTAAACTGGGAAAGTGTGTCTGAGCCCCGAACACTATCAGGAAGACTATTCCAAAGTTTGGGAGCTAAATAAGAAAACGCTCTACCACCTTTAGTGGACTTACATATTCTGGGAACTACCAGAAGTCCTGAGTTTTGTGATCTGAGATAGCCCGAAGGATTGTGACGTGTTAGAAGACTAGTTAGATACATAGGAGCTAAACCATCAAGAGCCTTGTACGTAAGTAGCAGCAGTTTGTAGTCAATTCTAAACTTAACAGGTAGCCAGTGTAGAGATGATAAAATTGGGGTTATATGGTCATACTTTCTTGTCCTAGTGAGAACTCTGGCAGCTGCATTTTGGACTAACTGTAACCTATGTATTAAAGATGCAGGACAACCACCTAGTAATGCATTACAATAGTCCAGTCTAGAGGTCATGAATGCATGAACTAGCTTCTCAGCATCAGAGACAGACAGGATGTTTCTCAGTATTTCTAAGGTGGAAGAAGGCTGTTTTTGTGGTATGGGCGATATGATTTTCAAAGACAGGTGGCTGTCTAATATAACACCCAGGGGTCTCATTTATAAAACTGTGCGTAGGATCCCTACTAAAAGTTTACGTGTGCCCAAAAGCCAAAAATGGCGTAGGCTACGCCAAAAAATATTCCGATTTATAAAACCGTGCGTACGCACACCTGTAAGCAATGTTCCCGTAGATGTGCGTACGTGAACCAGCCTCATATCCCGCCCTGTACACGCCCATTTTTACACACCCATTACACGCTCCACAACTGTGCAGGCACGAGAGTGGACCTTGTTATAATGAGTTTCCTCTGCGCTCTGCAGGTTTAAAATGGGGTGAGGAGCCAGCGTCTCAGGGGTAGCCACTGTCGCCTGCAGGTTATAATCATATTAAAAGCAACATTGTTATAATTATATTAAACACAAAATTGTTAAAGTTTCTACTTTTTAATATTGTTAAACATAAGCAAATTCATTTTCATATGGGGCCCTTATAACAACATGAGTGCAGTCAATTGTGTCGATTACATTTGGGAAACCAGACATTTTTGCAAATTGCATTTTAATTTCGGCCTGTTCTCGCACAGTGTAGGGGAACCTGATGTATCGACTACCCATACATGTATTAAGTATACCATTCAAAATGACACATATTGTGGCACTCAGGGACGGCTGTGACATACCAGACCTATAGGGTGAGATGATAGATTCCAATAGAATTATTTCATATACAAAAAGGTCTTAGACCTTATATAAATAATTTACCTGTCTGCCAATTCCCGCTAGAAACAGCCAGTTGCCAAGAACCTCAGAGTGGTGAGGACCTGTCTAATACTGGACCCAATTCAGCACATAGATCCAAGAGTACAACTCTAGGGAATCTAAATCGGCTTATTAGCCAGTCATCATAATGGGCCAGGAAATCATCATGGTCCCTGAAAACTCGTTCTCTCCTTATTCTGCCATTGGCGTAATCCTCCAACAGTGCCAGCATTGCCATCATGAAGCATTACATACCCGGGTCACCGGAGGATTTATATGTTTCTAGCAATTAGACTGATCGTTAACACCTTGACAAAATCACAGAATTAATTTGTGGGAGAAAATTATAACACATGCTTCTTCATGAGGGTTTTGTAATGAACACCGTAATAGTTAGGACCGATGATGAGTAACGATTGTGCTTCATGACTGTATTTGCAGACTTTGACATTTTATGATATATGTACATTAAAGAAAATATTTAGTTTTTACACTGTGCTCTGCAGTTCTCTAATAATAGGGTATTTCATGCTATTCTGTATCACATGTAGTCGCGCCATCTCCTTCTGCGCTCCCGTTGTGGACAATGTGACTGTAAGGCAGCACTGCTTATTAATATTTTTTATTTTTTTGAATACATTTTGAATTATGTTTGGATTTTACTAGATGTATATAGCCTAAAACAATCGGCACAAATAACAAATGTTGGATTTAATTTCATGATAATGTGGATATAACGTATGAAATGGAGTGAAAATTAAATGTCATTAATTCTTATAATCGTTCTTCTCACATTTATTTTCTACAATCTAACTTCAGTTCACGACTTCACCATCTTTGTCGCCAATTCCCTTTGTCTCCAGAATGTGTTACAGCCTAAAAAACAGAGTGTGTAGCTTATAGTACAAAGTTGGAGCTACAAGGAGCATTTTTAGCAACAGCATTTTCAAGGACAGTCAATTTTACAGTTTCATTGAAACAGAAGTGACCATGATTTTCCTACTTATTTGGCATCATTTTCAAGGTCAGTTTTTGTTTGTGAAGGTAAATGGTAATGAGGAGGACATTTATGTTTTTTTTTCACTAATACAGTGCGATTTGTTCATAACATTATAAGAGAATCTGACACTGGGACATGAGAGCATGATTTTGGACAGATTATACTGTGAGCTTAATGGATACACAAGGACAGTTTCTTCCTTTCTCTCAATTACCCGGCAGTCAGAAGGGATAAACCATCAAGGTGTTTTAGTGCTCTATATGCATTTTTTGTCCCATTATAAATTCATATTAAAACTCGATTAATGAGAATGAGACAAAGGGCTATGTTTAATTCAAGACTACCCCCAACAATCAGAAATGGTCATCCTGGACACCCTCAGTACAACATACTGTACTCAACCCAGTCTCGTGGCAGTTCGTTACACAGGTCAACATACTACATGAGCAAATTACTCATTGTTTGTCTCTTGGAATGACTTGGCAAAGAATAGCTGAATGCTTTGGAATCAGCAGGAGGACGCTGTACAGGCATAGACAGCAACTTGAAATGGGACCACTGGTCTATACGTACAAGAATGTCTGATGAGGACTTGAAAGAGATTTTTAGCAAAACCCTTCAAGCCACTCCAACGAAGGTGAAAGGTATGTATTAGGAGGCCTAAGATCACGCCACAGCAGAATATAATGCTGGTGTGTGAGACACTGCCTGCAATGACTTGACCCAGTTGGATGTGCCTTCTGCCGCCACCGTGCAATCCGACAAAGAATATACCATGTTCAAACTTCCAATCAATTATGGTATTGTTTTAATACACTATTTTATCAAGATATGAAGGCACAAACTATTACTTTATAAAAAAAATCTCTACTTGCCAAGAATCCAAAGGGCAACCGCAGAGTTCCGAAATCAGCGGAACAACCACATATTATCTACACAGGGAGGACAGACCCCTCTCCAACTATGGCAGAGAGGGGTTCTTAACAGTGATGGAGCTGGAAACAGTAATCGACAATATTTTTACAGAAAATTAGACCTTGGGATTTAATGAAGACGTGTGTGAGAGTATGATTGTATGTATGAGAGGGTATGATAGGGTGTGTGAGAGTATGATTGTATACACACGATGGTGTGATAGTGTGTGTGTGAGCATATGATTGTATGCATGTGAACAATTGATAGTGTGTGTGTTAGAGTATGCTTAAATGCGTGTGATGGTGTGATAGGGTGTTTAAGACTATGATTGAATGCATGTGAGGGAATGATAATGTGTGTGAGATATAATGATTGTAGGCTTGAGAGGGTATTATAGTGTGTGTGAGAGAGGATGATTGTATGCATGCGAGAGTACGATAGTTTGTATGTGAGAGGATGATTGTATGCATGCAAGAGTATAATAGGATGTGTGTGAGAGTATGATTGTATGTATGTGAGGGAATGATGGTGTGTGTGTGTGTGTGTGTGTGTGTGTGTGTGTGTGTGTGTGTGTGTGTGTGTGTGTGTGTGTGTGTGTGTGTGGGCTAAATAAGAAAACGCTCTACCACCTTTAGTAGACTTAGATATTCTGGGAACTGCCAGAAGTCCTGAGTTTTGTGATCTCATAGAGCGTGAAGGATTGTAACGTGTTAGATACATGGGAGCTAAACCATTAAGAGCCTTGTACGTAAGTAGCAGCAGTTTGTAATCAATTCTAAACTTAACAGGTAGCCAGTGTAGAGATGATAAAATTGGGGTTATATGGTCATGATTAAGCATACAAAGAAAGACCTACTATGAAGCATGGAGGAGGCTTGCTTATGTTCTTTGCTGCATCTAGCACAGGGTGTTTTTGAATCTGCACAGAGTACAATGAAATCTCAAGACTATCCTGGCATTCTGGAGTGAAATGTGCTGCCCAGTGTCAAAAAGCTTGGTCTCAGTCACAGGTCATGGGCAACAGGAAAATGACCCAAATGACACAGCTAAAAACAACAACGAAACAACAAAGAACAAAACATTAGACTACTCTTACATGGCCTTCTTTAAACCCTAATCTAAGTCCTGTTGAACATCTGTGGAAAGAGCTGAAACATGAAGGCACCCTTCAAACCTGAGACAGCTGGAGCAATGCTCATGAGAAGTGGGCAAAAATATACCTGTTAACAGGTGCAGAAGTCTCATTGAGAGATACAGAAGTCGCTTGATTGCAGTTATTGGCTCAAAAGAATCTGCATCAAAATATTAAGTTACGGGTTCCATCATTTTTATCGAGGCCAGGTTCATTACTTTCAGCTTTCAAGTTATTTCAGCGATATATGTGGGCTTTTCTTTCTTTAATGGAAGGGTACCAACAACTTTCTCCCCATCTGTATATATAGGGATTTGTGTTCATATAGCCACAAGGTTACTAATGTCTGGTGTAGGTGAGAAGACTGATGTAGGTGAGGAGGCCTGGGGTGCAGTCAGTGTTCACATTCATCCCAAAGTTGTTCAATAAGGTTAGAGCTCTATAGCAGGTTTTAGACTCCTGGTTGAAGTGAAGAAAAAAATTAATGCTGCCATATTTAAAGATATCAAACTTTGTGCTACCTATTAGGGGAAGAATCACATATAGCAGGAAACGGCAGGGATTCCAATACTTTTGGCCACATAGTGTGCATAGAGACATTTTCAGACTTCTTTTTGCCAAAGTTAAGATGGTTTACTTTAAGTGTTAATATTTGGATGATTATTTCAATCAAATATGGACACAAAACTATTTTGTTACTCATATTAGCTACATATAATGGTTAATCAGTCACACAAAAGTAATCTTAGTAAATATAGATTCAGTGTGATTAGGGCGATATTTCAATGTACCCCTTTCAATGAGGGTGCAAATGAACATATTCAAGTAACTCTATACTGGCATTAGCAAAGTTGAATTTTCAGCAGTGGATTCAGCAGCGATTCAGATGGAACTGTTAAAATCACTGAAAAATATTAACTTTTATATTGATTGAATTATGCATATTTTATAGACATAGTAATATCCTTAACAACCTTTTACTCCTCTGCTAATTACTTACCGATCGTCGACAAATTCAAGGCTTTCCGTTTCAGGATGTAACGCTGATGCTTATCGACATCCTTGGTATATTCTCTCTCTAAAAGAAACTTTTTAAGTTCCTTAACCATGTAAAAATCCATTGTGAACAGATATCACTTATAGATTATGACTCTGTTATTAGTGAATGCTGGTGAAATTGGAGAAACCCATGCGATCAACGTGTAGGATACATGGGGAGATCAGGGAAGACGTTTTAAAAAGTAGTAATAAAAAGTGCATAATAAGCACCAAAAAAGAAAAACCAAAATAAACCTGAGAAAAACCAAAATATTAACTAAAAAAGAAATAAAATAAAAAAAACAATAAAGAGACAAAAAAAAATGCAAGCTTTCTGTGTAAAATGGTGGTGGGGAGGGGGGTAGGGGTGTAGACATTCCTGTTGAAATGAGACCCAAATCTTTTTCAGGATATACTGTAATACAGAGAGGGTTAGCCATCACCAGGGTGAATATGGAGAACAATAAGGAATATTTTATTCAGCACATTATTACCAAATAAAGTTATTTGGAATAAAAAAGTCACACACACTTTGTACAAGGTTAACATAATGAATAAAATAAAATAATATATACAGTGTATACGTACAATTAACAGTCTAAAGCATCCGCATCTGACTACATTTTATTAGCCTTAATCAATAAATAACTTTCAGGGTAAAAAAAAAAAGCAGAAAAAAGCAGTCATGAAAATAGAGAATGCAAAAGTATTTGAATAGCTTTGTTTTTTTAAGTACTGTAAATGAGTCTTTAGTTCATGGCACATGCAACTGTTTCTTTGCAGCTCGACGGCACTGTTCTACACTGCGTTTAATAAACAGGGATGCTGTTTGCATTTACGCTGTTTGCATAGCGAACTTCTCTAGATGATCTATTTTAAGCTGCATTTTAGCAACAGCGCCCTCTATGGTCACAACATACAATAATCAAAGAATCACACCGGCAAGCCCTGTTCTGAGTAATTGATACGGATTAAAACCTTTGTGTAGTCACTGTGCAAACATATTTACAGGATATTTTTCTACCTCTTAGCTCCTGGCTGATGAAGGGCACAAGGTATCGTTTTAATTTCATATCATGAAATAAATTTTGAGAGACTTTTGAAGTGTTTATTTTATCGATATAACCTGAAGCTATTTGCTAACATTTAATGGGTCGTTAACATATTAGGGTTAGAATTTCAGTAATTGGCACTTAATTTGCTATTGTTGTTCTACAAAGTCGAGAAAATGGGAAGTAGAAAGTATGCTGAAGAATGAGGAAGTACAAGAGAGAATATCCTTTAAATATGTTTTACATTTAACTAATCTTCATCAAATATTATAGCATTATCTTATATCATTTTAGCAAACATACGACTTGGTCTATTGGTTTAGTTGCGGAATGTGTAGTCATTCGTTCTCCATAGTTTTTCCTGTTATAAGTGTTATTAGTTCTAATAGCAATTTTTCATTTCAGGCTCTTTACTAAGGGGTGAAACTGGTGAGCATGTAAATTATGTCTGATCATGAAGGGAAGGACAGAACATAAGAGCTGTTGCTGTCTGAATAAAGTAATGTTTATTGATGCGAATTTCAAACATTACACAACACTTTAAAATACTTAAAGTACTGGTAAAAAGTCTGAAAGATTTCTAAGAAATAAAATTTAATGAATTAAAATATTCAACAATGGTACTTAAAAAATTAAATAAAAACTTAAAATATTTTGAAATAGGCCATTATATATATTTAGAATTAAAATAAAAATCCCAAAAGCAGAATAATAAAAAAAGTACAGTCATAAAATACAAAATATAATCATATATATACCATAATTAAAAAAATCCATAATTAAACAGCTAAAGTACTCAAAAAATTACTCAAATAACACATTCTGTAAATCAGTCAGGGGGGCACAGTGGCTTAGTGGTTAGCATGTTCGCCTCACACCTCCAGGGTCCCGCCTCCGCCTTGTGTGTGTGGAGTTTGCATTGTAGCGATTTTGGCTCACGAAGCAAGGTAAATATTTATAAGCAACTATAACGTGTTATAGTGGCTTCTAAATATTTTAACCTAAGTTGAAATTAACGGTACTGGAATTAAGGTTACGCTTATTTGGTCTGTTCGTCCGGCGAACCTTTATCAATTCTATGAAGGCGGTATGTTCCCCGCCAAGAAAGATTCACTTTCCTTTTACTGTATACCGTAATTTAAATTAAATTAACTTAATAGAGCATGTAGTTCAGACCCGATGTTGCAGGTACCTTAATTTGTGAGCGAGACTCAGAGACAAATCACCTGTGGCTCAAAATTATGACATTTAATGAATGAGACAAACACAACATAAAACTAACTACACAAACAAACAAAAGAAATAGGGAAAACGAAAATGAAAATAAAATAAAACAAAAGAAATTAAAATTGGGGAAAGGGAGGAAGAGACTGGAAAGAAGAAACTAGGGAAAGGAAGGAAAGGAAATGGCAAGCTTAGACTCAAAAATTAATCACACCCTAACTGGGAAATCGTCACAGAAACTTAAATTCACCTTAAGATTCAATGAAAGATTCCTACTTAAAATTATGCATCTAAATTGATTGGTAGAGGAACGGCTACTTGCATTGGTTTGCGGCACAAGAATCTGGATGTAACGGAGAAATCTCAGTCAGAGTGGGGTCAGGCATTCTTCCTGGAGGTTCTGGAGAGTGGAGCTTGCCGGAAGTTCTATGAAGGAAGATGGAGTCGTCTCTAAGCAGTTCCGAAAGTCTGACCACGGATTAGTGGTGTTTGTGACAATTTAAAGGTCGCGAACTCCACCCATCTTTGGGGAGATGACCAATACTTCGGTCAGGATTTTGGAGGGGAAAAACTCCCTTTGTTTCAGGTGTCTGTGGGCGTGGTTTAGCTATCAAACTTTTAGATGACTTTAAAGTTTTATCCAGGGTGTATTAAGACGGTATGGCGCCTTCCGTGCTCAAATAAAATACACCAGTGCTTGAAAAATGAGTAACCGATAATTTTGTGGTCATTTGGATACTAAACATGAAGGGTAATGACGGTATGAAGGCAGTGGTACATTACATACATAGATCATTAATCAAAGTATAACTTATTTTAAAATACAATGTTGTTTTCTGACACATGAATAAAATACACCCTTGTCAGGAAATTAAGGAGCAAATAATTTTAAGTCAGGCAAGCCTTAAAAGAACACATTACAAAAAGGGTTATAAGAATGAGAACCTTAGAGTACCTTATCTTCGGGTTTTATTAGTAAAAGGAATGTCTCATTGTGTTGTGTGTGTGTGTGTGTGTGTGTGTGTGTGTGTGTGTGTGTGTGTGTGTTGAGAGCCCCTAATCAGAGAAGCCGCATGGGGTTATCTGGTCTTTGTGTAGGCTCCAGTCATTCTGGAGCCAGGTGTGTGTGTAAAACTGGGTTGCTCATCGGTTAATTGAGGAGTAGATGTTGAAATTTAGGGTGCCTGGGACATGAAATCTAAAATGACTGGTACAAGACGCTACAGCATGTTCTCCCTGTGCCTCCCCCAGGTCCAAAGACATGCATGGTAGGTTGATTGGCATCTCTGGAAAATTGTCCGTAGTGTGTGATTGTGTGAGTAAATGATTGTGTGTGTGCGCCCTGTGATGGGTTGGCACTCCATCCAGGGTGTATCCTGCCTTGATGCCCGATAACGCCTAAGATAGGCACAGGCTCCCTGTTACCCGAGGTAGTTCGGATAAGCAGTAGAAAATGAATGAATGAATGTACATCAGTCTTTGAACCAAGTAATCATTAAAAATTAATGAAAAAGTAATCATATAAAAAGCACAGTGTCAGCTCAATACACAACCAGTACTGCACGAATGGGTTTTAAAGCTAAAATCAAATTACTTTTACAATTCAATAATAAGAAATAAATGAGTAAATAAACAAAAAAATGCATACATAAATTTACAATTTTTACAAAATAATAAAAAAAATACAAAAATATATATAAAATATAATTTTTTTTAAACTATAATACTACTACCACCACTACTAATAATATTAGAATAGCAACCAGTTAACACATTGAATTACCAGTTAATTATACTGGGTTATATGGAATAAATGTTAACCTGGCAACTTACAGTAGTTTAAACGTGATCAAGCCATATTCCATTTAATATGTGTGGATGAATATATTCAGAAGCTGTTCTTCCAGGATTATTCAAATGATGACTTTATAAAATTACTAGATTTGTAAAAAATGCAACAAGGTTTCCAGACACTACACGGTAAAAATTAGATTTCCCATTTTTCTTTTCTTTGAATGTTTCAGCAATTCCTGGTTTGAGAGTTTTCCTCATGGACCTAAAAAGGATGGCATTTTTATTTAATTAATATAAATTAATTAAATTAGTTATTGATGATAAAAACTACTATTTGGTGTGATCATTCATGATGATTGGTGTAAATCATTTTATAAAATTGTTTTTAAAAAGTTCCATAAATACTTTATGTACTCGTGTATATAACAAGAGATCAGCCTGTGTATTGTTTTATACTGTTTAGTCAAGTTGAGTTCTTGACAGTCAGGGCAAGAACTCAACATCGTAAGCCACGCTTTTGTTTTCCCTTAAACAACCCAACTCTCAACTCAGAACACCGGTTGAGTGTAATCTGCCCCCTGCGAGACTGCATGTGGGTCAATTGTAATTAGCTAAAAACAGTGCAAGGATATATACAAGCTCCTTTAATTTCATTTGCATTTCAGATATAACCCCTTCATTTATTATTATTATTATTATTATTATTATTATTATTATTATTATTGTTGTTGTTGTTGTTGTTGTTGTTATTATTAATAACAACAACAACAATAATAATAATAATAATAATAATAATAATAATAATAAAATTCAGATTTTCACTAGCTGTAATTGTGTCCTTTTGTCTCAATCTCCAACACGGTGTTTGCATTGCATACCCACAAATTCCTATGTTTTGCTTTTCCTCTTACCCATCGTCAGTACTACCTCACTGAACAATGAATGGGACAAGCCACAGATATATATGAGCTATTTTGCATTGACCATTTATAGATATTTGTGGGTGGGAAAAGAGACTAATTCACTTGCACATATGTGGAAAGACTGATTTCTAAAGTGTAAATGCTGTGCAGTTTCATATGCAAGGCTTTATACATCTTATATAGCATTTCCTGTTTTTTTATTTGAACATGCACACTTTTATTCTGGAAACACAACCAGCCAGTAATGATTCTAATCTTGGACAAAAAGAAATGTGGGGGATTTGATTTGTTTATTTCCGTATTGATAAATGTTCAATTTATCAACACGGAATAAATTGAAAACTTACTTCCATGACACTCAGTATTTTGTGCATTCAGCCCACAGCACTTGCTTGTCATGTATTGGCAGTAAAGGAGGATGCATGTATATGTATTTATTTAATGAAGCACAACAAAGAACTAAAAACTAAGTACAAAAATGAAGAGCATAATCTGAGGATACAAATCAATAAACAGAACTTAAAGATTGATGCTAATAGAGAGTAAAATGAAACAGTGGCACACGAGACATGGTCATGATGTGCTGGTGCTGAGGGGTAATAAAGTTATATACCACTAATTAGATTCTAGATTGTGGGCAGAAACTGGTAGGGAGTAGAGGCTAATTAACCTGCACACAATTGTAACGATTGTAATTAATAAAGTGTGAATGCCAGTGTTAATACATTTTATTTAATATATTTGTGTGTGAATGTCAAGTCTTGTGTCCTGTTCTTGATGCTTAACCAACTAACACCTTTATTCTAAAATCAACACAAAGTTTAAATAAATGAAACCCAAGGGCTGGTTCAACAAAGGTTCTAATCATGGCTAAGAAAAATACAAATTAATGTGTCAGTCCTGTAAATCTGATTTGTTCAAGTACATTTTGAAATTTCATTCATATACAGATATAACAGATAAATTACTCTCACCTTTCATTTCACCTTTTACCTTTCATTATCTAATGCCATCATATTTATGTCATGTTTAGATGATTTGTATTACTGTGCTTTTGCAAATTTGTGATTCCCTATAAGAGCATCTGTCATATTACTGAGTGAGCAGATCATGATTCCCCATGATTGAGATTCCCCAAATCTGTTTGCAATACTGTGATTTTGGAGAGATTGTTTATCTTTGTGTACAGTGTTTCTCTGATCTCATCTTACCTTTATCTGTGTTCTGCTTCAGTTCTGAGTACACAGTGTCAGCTCCCTCACTGCTCTTTCCTAGTGGGCAACAGTCATTGGTGTTTTTTATCTTAGCAAATGCTAAATCATTTGTATTAACCCCTTAAACTTCAACATCTACATAACATTTGACTCCTCTATTAGTGTGACTGTAGTTATAGAATGATTCATAGCAGTTTCTGAATCTTATGCCTTAAGATGAAAAATTAGCAAATGCTACAAAGTGTTTAGCAAAAGCTTACATTTAATTTACACAGACCTTGTTTTCTCTTTGGTTTCTTTATATGTTTCATGTCAATTTCAGCATAAGTCACATCACTTGGTTTAGCATCAGACTCTATACAATGGAAAAGAAGCACTTTTACAATCCTTTAACAAACTTTGCAAAATATAAAACCTTCACAGTCTACCACAATTGAAGTTTAAAAAGTCCTGTAATTCATGTACAATTTATTCCATTATTTGTTTTCCTTCTATTTCTGTTTCAAAGTGTGCTGGAGAGCAAATTTGTACACACTGCACTAATATATTCAAATATATGTAAACTGTAATGTAAATTGTAATGATGTAATATCTAACAGCAGTTAATCAGTAAAATGTAAGTGTAAAGAAGCTCTTTGCCATCCATCATATCACAGGATATGTGTAAAAAGTAAAATGACACAGTAAGCACAATATGTTACTTTTGGGTTTCATGTTTTTAGATTTAACTGTGGTGTTAACCACATCACTTTGTCTAAAAAATGTCATTTAGTCTGTTTTAATTGGTAAAGAACAGGAGCTAGTGAACATTATTTCTTACAACAAAAAGACTCATGATCAGTTATAACAGTGTACAGTAGATAGCATTACCTTTATTGCACAGTTTCATTTCAATTTGGGAATATAACACATCCTGTGGCCCCCTGGCTGCATCATCTAACACGGAAATCAGTTCAGATTACTGCAATAGGCAAAAGATTAAAATTAAAAGAGTTACGTGGTTTAATGGAGGCCTTACCATTTTGTTTCTTAACCTGTGGGTAGACTGTATTGCTGGAGGCAGCTGCAGAATCATCTTAAATAGAATAAAACACAATATTGTCAGTATTATGCAGTCTTGATTTTAGCCACAGAAATGTAGATTCTATATGATCACCATACCTGTGGTCATCTTAGCAGTATTTGCATATACATTGTCACCAACTATTAAAAAAGAAAATTAGAGATTGTAAGCAAAAAATATTAAATGGCAGAAGATTGAGAAACAAATGCTGGTGTTTCTTGTTAGTACAAACTGACCTGCAGGCTGATTTGTGTCCTGATTCACTGCAGGAGATGGAGATTGTACACCTCAAAAATAAAGCAGTGAACAAGTTAAACATTACCTTTACACATACTGTATTTATATGTGGAGCAACACAAACACAACAAAAAGACCTAGAAAGATCATTATCTTCCTAAAAATTGAAAAAGAAAAGATACACCATAACATCTGTTATCACCTTTTTTCTTCTTGAAGAGCAAGAGCAGGATCAGTAAGATCATTATGATGACAAACAGACAGGCCAAACTTAGTCCTATAAATAAACCAGTTAATCCAGGAGCTGAAACTAGAGAAAGAGTGGAACCTGAATATCTATTTAAACATTATATATTTAAATCGATTTTTATTACAAATCTAACTAAAGTAAGAAGACATGGTTCTCACCTCTGACTGAAACCCAGCTTTTCGGTGACTCTCCTCTCTCTGGGTGTTTACAGTGATAGAAACCTTCATCTGACATTGAGACACTACTGATGATCATCTCTCCTGTAGTCTGGTTCTGGAAGATGGAATCATTTTTATAAAAATAAACACCAGAGTTTGAGAGTTTTTGGCTATTTAAACAGCGTAAAATCAGAGGTTGTCCCTCAGTCACAGGATGGACAGGACTGTCCAGGATCACATCACCATCTGCAGGAAACAGAAAGAAGACACTGAAAACATGAAGTTTGTAATTCTGCATTATTACTGTAACATGCATGCCTTTATACGGTTTGGTAAACACATTGAATTCCTCTGTGAGATTTCCATGGATTGGTGTCTAACATGCCATTTTACATGGAGCAGAAAACACAACAGGGTATTTTATATTCTTAGAAAAAAAGCCTACTAAACATTTACATTTTACGTGTACATTTCCTTGTCACTGCATTTGTATATATATTTTTTCTATTACCTGGAAAGATAGTGTTTTTATAAGATTTTTATCTTGTACAGAGGGAAAACCAGAAAGAGGGAAAGTTCTGACCTTTATTTCTTTATTATCTGACTATTATTCACATACACTTTTTCCAGAATTCTATTTTATTGGTGGATTCAGGGCTAATTTTAACAAGTCAAATATCATGTGCAATCAACAAATGAACTGATAGAAACAGGTGTGTGATCAGTAAATCAGCTTACGGAAAATATCAAGGTCTTGCAGCTGATACTGCTGTCATTCAGGTCTGCATGCTCCCCTGTCTTTCACACATTAACCTCATACAACTTAATTTACCTCTTTTGCCGGTCTAAAAAGGGGTCTAACTTCTAAAATTTCATAGAGAATTAGAGTTATCACTCTTCAAATTTCGGAAAAGTTAAATTCCCTGGACGTTTAAATGAACCAACTCCAACTGTCCAGAGGATTTTCTTGCTTTATTTTGGCTTTTAAAATGCTGAAATCACGTGGAACAGAAATCAGCTGGGCTTAAAAAACACAAGAGGTGTGTTTTCAAATCCCGAAAATCATGCTAAAAGTTTTCACCCCCTCAAGATAAACTGAACTGATTACCTTCGAACAGCTTTAAGGGATGTAACAATGGGTTTATTGTGGATTATTTGAGTTTATTTTGTCATCTTAGAGCTGTTTTGTAAGCAGGAAGTGCTGGCTTTTAGCTCTATAGAGGGGAAGTGGCTCAGACTGGCATACAGTCATGTGCACTGTGTCCTGTTGTTAGAGGTAAGAAGTTATACAGTTGGTTTCTGGAGCATGTAGGCTTCAATATGAAAGTTTAGATTGGGCTATTCTTCTTTAAATTGATTTTTTTTTTTTTGTCAGAAGGAATTTGTTTAGACTTTTTTGTGTTCCAGCTTCTGATCTGGTAATAGATATACTTATTTTATATTTTCTTAGATATACTTATACTTCTGCAGCAATCTCAATTGTTACCTTTATTTTGATACCAGAATTATTCAAATACACCTTGTAGTTTTTGAGATATACTCATTTAAAGTAGAGCATGTCATTTTCAAAAAACAGTCAGGAAAATAGGCTTAGAGCTTAAGATGAACATGACAGAAACTTAATAGCTATAACTTAATAGCTAGTATAAGCACATATATAAAGATATGCACTTTTTTCTCCTCCCTTCCCTCATGTTATGCTGTATTTCTTTTCAATTCCCTGTCTTCCTGTCCTGTCCCCCCTTGTCATGTTGTATGTATTGTATGTATGAACAGGTTGATGGCTAATTTCACGGTACATGTGACCAGTGACAATAAAGGCTACTACTACTATAAATGTAGCTCATACAGTTTGTTAGTGTTCCTCATTTTCTCAGGTTATAAATATACATAACCATGCAGTTATGTTAACTACGACAGTGACTCAGACAGCAAGAATCAGAGAACTAAATGAGCATCTAACACAGTTTGTTCATTTAAAGTAAGAAATGTTAAGTAAACATCTGAAATTGATTGAAAATTGCCTGGGAATTTTATTTTAGAGTTTTAACTGCACTGCTGTCAATCACAAGATGATAAACTTTTCTTGTGATATTATTACAAGTAAGCCATAAATTCAATTGTTTACAGTATGATTTGCTTTTGTGTATTAAATATTATTGATGAGAACTGATGAAATGACTCACTGTGCACTGTGATGTTAACAGAATTACTGCGTCCTCCAGATAGAGACTGACACCAGTAAACACCAGTGTGTGATGTAGAGAGGGAGCTGATGTTACATGTAGATCCTGAAACTGATGAACAATCGGACGATGTCTCACTTTGTGTGTATCGTCTCACTGTCCATCCAGTAGAGTCACTCTGGTCCCCACAGCTCAGTGAGAGAGAGTCAGCAGTAAAGTGTTGAGTTCTGCTCGGTCTGATTATCAGAGACACTCGAGACGATTCACCTGTTAATAATTATATTAATATTACTACATTTCATTATAGGTCACTATTATATTAACATTTATTATTAAAAAGAAAGAAACTTAGGTTAATATATTAAACTAAACATATAGCCTATAAAATATAGTAATGTAGTGTTGCATTGTACCAAAGCTAAATCAGAAAACACAAACAAACACCATCATCATCAGTTCACACACTGATACTCTAATCTCTGCAGTTTTTCACACTCAGTGGTTCAATATAAAAGTTCAAACTTCTTCCTCTTCACTCTTCACCACAGTAAGATATAAATATATCTTACTGTGTTTAACTACCCAGCTTTACTGTTAACATGTTGTGTACAGTGTGATCTCTTACTCACCAGTAACATTTACCCAGAGTACATCACTGTAGTCTGTGTAGTAGACTGGGTTTCCTCTTCCAGCTCTGCACCTGTACTGACCTCCATCAGAGACACTAACTGAACTGATGATGTACTGGTGTGTTTCTGTCTCAGTCTCAGAGCTCTGTGTGGGTTTGATCCAGTAAAACTTCCATCCAGCAGACTGTGGTGTCAGTGTACAGGACAGAATCACTGCGTTTCCTGTCAGTGCAGCTCCTTTAAGGTCTGATGTGAGTTCAGGTTTAGGTTTTTCTGTTAGAAATGAAACAGAAATAATGCAATCTTTACTGCACTAATCAACTCTACACGTTGAAAACATGTTTGCTCAGCAGAACAATAACTAGACCACATCTTTTTCTACTGTTATGCTATTTTATTATTGTAGCCTAGTTAAAATAATCTTTTATTAAAGAGGGAAACAGCAAACATTGTAGAAATAGTTTATAACCACATGATGTGTTCCTTTTATTTGTAGCCCAAAAATGCTATAGTTATAATAAATATAAAAATACTGACTTCATGGCTCACTACAGAGCAGAGTGTGGGGGCAACAACAACACTGTACAGACAAAGCTGCACTTCCTGAGTGTAAACAATTCAATCATATGCATGTACACCAAGTGCGGACAGAGTGTGTGTCAGAGTAGAGCGGTGTTACGTATCGGAGCGTAACACCGCTCTACTCTGCCACACACTCTGTCCGCACGGCAAGTTCCGAACCTCGGGCTCTTAAACAGAGGCGTGAACACGTGTCACGAGTTGCGCTAATTGCAGCTACGTGACCAAGAGCCTTTAAAGAGGCGTGTTGGTGGCCGCGGGTTTGTCTGAAAGACATCCACGATGTTACAGAAACAGACAATATGTGACATAAAACACTCTCACCTGATACAGTCAGTGTAACAGCATCACTAGTCTCTGTGTATTGTGGGTCTGATGTCTGTGTTCCTTTACATGTGTAAACACCTTTATGAGACTCTTTAACATCAGTGATTATGTAGATGTTCTTTCCTTTAGCATTACTGAGTTCCTTATTATCCCTGAACCAGTGATACACCCAGGATCCTCCAGTCTTTATCTCACATGAGAAAGTGACAGTTTCTCCGGTAAACACAAAGCCATGGTCAGCTGGCTGTACTTTCACTTCAGGCTTTGGTCTTGCTATAGAAAGATCACACAAATATAAACATATCCAGAATCAAGTAAATATATTATATAGTTATATTATTACAAATAATTATTAAAACAATAAAATAATTAGGTTTTGACTTTCTTCCTAGAAAAACATGACACACCTCTCACTGTAATTGTGGCTGGTTCACTCATCTCGGAGTTGTAGTTTCCTCTGTGTGCTTTACAGTAGTAATTTACTTGTCCTTCATTAGAGACTCTCACAGTGTGTGTTTTGGTGTCTGAAGCTCCAATGTACTGGGAATTCCATGTTGGTCCTTTGTACCAGAGTAACTTCCATCCAGTGGACATCAGATTACAGCTCAGAGTAACAGTGTCTCCAGTGTAGACGGAGCTCTGAGGAGTCACAATCACAGACGATTTGGCTTTTCCTGTTGATATAAAATGATGAAGAGATGTATTTGATCCACTTTTACAACATAACCAGTAGTTTAATCTCTGTACCTAATTCAGCAATTAGTTACAGTGTTTATTTACAAAAGGTGCCACATTGTTTATATGCGAAAAAATTGTTTAAAAATAAAAAAATATACATTGAACTGATATATAAAGGTCACTGAATTGCCTCAGTGAATTTATATTCCTCATCTTTTATAAACTGTCTCAAATTCTGAACCATATTACACACATTAATGTCTTTTCTTTTTTCTTTTCTTTCTTCCTTTCTTTCTTTCATTCAACTGTTTACAGTAAAATCACAGCAATGAAAATTTAAAATCATGACAGAAATCATCTTGACTATTAAGTAAATAAGAATTAAATGTCAAATAAATTTTCAAATATTTGTAAATAATAATGTAAATAATTTAAATAATAACTCAGTAAAAAAAAGTGTCACTATAATCAGAATAGCTAATAAGTTCTAAGAGGTCTAAGTAACATTCTGTATTTCCAGTCGTTGAAATTTGGCATGCTGATGTAACGAAGCATCAGGAGACGGAGGATCCATATGCACGCTTTATTAGGAGATCGTAGTACAATAGGTGGGGGTCAGAGCCGGCAAACACAACAATGTAGAGAGCAAATGATCAGAATCGGTAAACACGGAAAACAGGTCGGGGCAGGCGGCAAACAATCCGAGAATCAGAATATCAAACAGAGTCAAAAATCAGAAAACAGAATAACAACCAAAAAACGCTCAGAATGACAGTAAACACTAGTCGAGACTTCGCACTGGGGAAAGGTTCAAGTTCAGACTTTATAGGCTCTGATGAAAGGCTCTGACTGCCTCCGGTGACCACTTGAGACGGGATGATGCTTTCTTTATTATAGACGTGAGAGGGCCTGCGATCGTGCTGAAACCATGGATGAAGCGGCGGTAGAATTTGGCGAATCCGAGTAACCGTTGCAGTCAGGCACTTTAGGACAGCTCTCACGTGCTGAATGTGTTCCTCGAACGACTCGGAGTGGATGAGGATGTCGAGGTACACAATAAGCCACCGATCCAGCATATCTCGGAAGACATCATTTATGAAAGACTGAAATACAGACAGACTGTTAGCCAGGCCGAACGGCATGACCAGATATTCATAATGTCCACGGATCATCACCTGGGACGAGACATGCGCACCGTCAAGTGTACGTCAAACTGGGCGCAGCTCTGAATGTTGGCGGCGAGAATGGTCACACTCACGAGTGTGCTCTGCTTCCTGTGCGGCATGACAGGGCAGGATGACAGCCGGTGTCTGGTGTTGCCGCAATACAGGCGAAGCTGGTGATGTATACGACGCGCTCTCTCCTCCGCGGTGAGATGAGTGGAGGCGGGGCATCTGGGGCCAGGCTTCTAAGGTGGCGGCCAGCGCGTGGGTGAATGCCAAGATCTGATCAGCTGATCTATTCGAATGGACAGATTCATGAGTTCCGACAGGTCTGTCCCCTCGTCACAACACGCGAGTTCAGCTTGCAGATTGTGATTCAGGCCCTTGCGATAGAGTAGCTTGAGAGGTTTCTCCTCCCAGCCCGCCTGGGCTGCGAGTGTGCGAAATTCCAACGTGTACTCCGCGGCGCTCTTCGGCACTCTCTCCTCCGGCGAAATGTTCAAACACGCTACAGAACTGAATAAGGAAGTGATTGAAGGAGGCGAACGCGGTGCCGTCCTTCCACACTGCGGTAGCCCACTCTAGAGCCCTTCCGGTAAGTAGCGTGCAAACGAGGGCTATGCGGCTGCCATCCGTGGGGTAGAGAACAGGATGTTGTGTCACAAACAGCGAACACTGCAGCAGGAAACCTCTACACCTCGCGTGGTTCCCCTCGAATTTCTCTGGGAAGGAGAGTCATGGACCTGTGGCTGCAGATAGATTCTGTAGATCTCGAAGTTCTGAAGCGAGTTCCCCTGTGAGCCTGGTGAGGAGCTCCGTTGTACTCGGCAGGACAGCGGCTGGATCACTTAGTGGCGAAGTCTTCTGTAACGAAGCGTCAGGAGACGGAGGATCCATATGCACGCTTTATTGAGAGATCGTAGTACAACAGGTGGGGGTCAGAGCCAGCAAACAACAACAATGTAGAGAGCAAATGATCAGAATCGGTAAACATGGAAAACAGGTCGGGGCAGGCGGCAAACAATCCGAGAATCAGAATATCAAACAGAGTCAAAAACCAGAAAACAGAATAACAACCAGAAAACGCTCAGAATGACAGTAAACACTAGTCGAGACTTCGCACTGGGGAAAGGTTCAAGTTCAGACTTTATAGTGTGGGAAATGGGAAACAGCTGGTGGTGTAATCATGACAGGAGTGGTGGTTCAGTTTTAGGTTCAGTTTTAGGTTTTTCTGTTAGAGAAGAAACACACAGTTCAGCACTAATGTAATCTTTACTGCACTAATCAGATATAAAATGGAAAGCATTTTTCTGTCTCTGTGATGTTACTGGTCTCAGAAAAACAATAACTAGACCTACATCTTTTCTTAATATTATGTTACATTAGTAGTGTAGCCGATTCTTCTATTTCCAGCCCAGTTAAAAATACATAAGGATGTTGTAATAAATAAACAGTTATTGGTCAATTGATACATGCTTAAAATGTTAAATCTGTTTTTTGTTTCTTTTATTAAAGTTATTATTTTCTGAGTGCTAATTTTCTAGAAAATATACATGATTAATTGGGCTTTTATTATTTCTTTAATCCAGATGCTCTCAGGTCGAGGAGAGAAAGAGTGAGAACGAAAAGAAGTGAAGAGAGGAATAGGATGCTAGCAGGCTAATGGAGTGGCCGTAAGGTGAAAATTCTGAGTTTGTGTGTTTTTAAAGCTTGTAAGGACACACGGTTTAGATGGTCAGTGAGACAATCTGATACAGTACAGACTTTCATGAAAGAATTTCAACTAGAAATTCAGAGCGCTTTGTGTATTTATCCGTTTGTTATTACAGCGAGGGGAATTCAGTAAGATACAAAAAAAGATGGAGACAGTGAGATAACCCAGGTCATGGGGAAGTCGTGGCCTAATGGTTAGAGAGTTTGACTCCTAACCCTGAGGTTGTGGGTTCGAGTCTTGGGCTGGCCACGACTGAGGTGTCCTTGAGAAATTCACTGAACCCCCCTCTTCCCTCTGCAGGTGTATGTATCACTGTCAGAGTCTGTAACTGAGCTGATGCTGAACTGCTGGGTTTCTTTGTATGAGTTCTCTATGTAATAATTCTTATACAAGCTGTATGTGCACTCAGTGTATTTTGCGCTCTGTATCTCACATTTATATTGATCACATCAGTTATATCGAGTCTTTTAGAATGCAGTTCATTTCGACCTCTCTCATTCTTGATAGTAGATAGTTATTGGCCAATATTTTTGCCCATCCACTGGAATCTATATTACCCTCTATATTACCCTCAGATGACCAAACAGGAATTATTAAAAAACATTATTCTTTAATATATGAAAGATATATAATATGTTATATGATCCCACCCCTCCTGATACCCCAGAGGTACTAACATCACTTGATCCTGAAAAAGCATTTGATTGGGTGGACTGGGATTATCTCTTTTATACTCTGTAGCAGTTTGAATTCTGCCCAAGGTTCAGATCCTGGATTAAATTTGGCATATGCCCTTATTCAGATCAACATACATTTTATTTTATTTTCATATGACTGAGCAATTGAGGGTTAAGAGCCTTGTAGTGGATGCTTGGTGTATAACCCAACATATTAATCTTCATTTATTTTCCTTTATAGTTGGGGTTTATTGTCAAACAAATTATTTACTCTTACACTTTTGAATGCCAACGCCAAGTTTTGATCTCGCCACAACATCAGAGAAGTAAAAGTAAAATATGAAAATATTATAATGGAATGCTCAAAGTTTGATTGTGAATGGGCAAGAACTTAAAAGATTTGTGTACCACCTAGCAGTTTTACCAGACATTATATGTATTCAGGAGACTTGGCTTTGTCCGCAGTTAAACTTTTGTATTCCGGGTTACAAATTGGTTAGAAAGGATAGAGTTGGTACAAATGGAGGAGGATGTGGGACATTTGTTAAAGATGGGGTGACTTATAGAGAAATAGTAATAGGTATCTTAGGGGAATGTGTTGTTGTAGAGGTGTGGACTCAGGAAGGGGGGATTAAAGGTGGTAAACTTCTATAATCCTTGTAATCAGTTAACTCTAGATGATCTAAATATGATAAGAATCAAAGCTGGGGGAAATTTGATATGGTGTGGGGATTTTAATGCACATAATTCACTTTGGGGTAGTACTTGCACAGATAATAATGGTAGCTTTAGAATATAAATAGGAAGTACTAGAGCAATCTACATTGGGAAGTGATCATTTCCCAAGATTATGCAATGTGGGATTGGAAATTTATCAACAAAATAAAACAATGCCATATAGATGGAGATTTCATAAAGCCGATTGGGATAAATTTAACAGGTTATGTATTGATGGAATGGTGAATTATAGCTTAGATCAGGGGTGTCAAACTCAAATTCACAGTGGGCCAAAATATAAAACTGAGATAAAGTCACAGGCCAAACAGAATATTGTTGAAAAATTAACTACAACTGATATGTAATGTTCAACCTTTTTCATATTGAAAGAAACTTTAGCTTTACAAATACAGGATCTGGAACAACCAGAGCTTGATATTACAAACACATAAGAAATTAAATTAGAAATAAAAGACACATCAGTGGTGTTCATTTGGCAATATTTGACCATACAATTTTTGACCATACTTTTTTTTTTTTTACAAACTCTCCCTCCTCATTAAAGGGCAGATTTTGCAATCTCTGCTGCCACAATAAAGCTTTACAGCCTTTACAGCAGCTTCACTTTTTGATTTTGCTTTCATGAACATAGTTTGAAAGGAAACCAGACTTTTTTTCATCTCCTCCACCTTCTGGAGCTTCTGCTTTATGTCCAGGTCCTTATACTTCTCATAATGTTTCTTTTCATAGTGTCTTCTTATGTTTTTTGTGCCAGCTCCGTTAGCACACAAGACAAACAGGTCTGTCCTTTATATTCGTGAACAGATAATCTGCCTCCCACCTGCCTTGAAAGCTCCTATTGTCCATCTTTTGTTTGGCCATTTTTGTGGAGGGTGAATTAACTTGCCCGGTGTGACTGTAGCATGGTTATTAACAACTGTCAACAGAGAATGACGGCTGCTTGCTGTTCGTGACTACGCGTCAATACAGTGGCAAGGCATTCTGGGATTTGTAGTATTAGCGGAGCATGTGGCTAGCCAGCTGTAATGCACATTTGATATGATCTCATGGGCCAAATATAATTTGTGTTTGACACCCCTGGCTTAGATGATGATATAGATTTGTGTTCTGATCGATTAAATACAATTATTACAAATGCAGCTGAAGAATCCATTCCTAAAGCAGAAGGTAAAGTAAGATTGAAAATTGTTCCATGGTGGAATGATGAATGCACAAAAACTGTTAAAGATAGAAATAAGGCTTTTAGAGAGCTTAAGAAAACTTTACCTATAACTTTAATTAGTTATCAGAAGAAACGGGCTCAGGCAAGGAAGATAATAAATAAAGCAAGCTAAAAGGAAGTATTGACAATCATTCTGCTCCACAATAGGAAGGGAAACCCAATTAGGAGAGGTATGGGGTGTCCTCAAAAAATGGTTGGGGTTTACAGAACTCAGAATATACCAGTACTAGTAGATGAACGGAAAACAGCAGTGACACAAGAAGATAAAGTGGAAATGTTAGCTTCCACCTTTCAAAAGGCACACAGCTCAGATAACCTAGGAATAAATTCTAAGAGATGGAGGGAAAAAATATTAAAGCAAAATCAAGATATTTTTAATAATAAAAAAAAGGATAGTAAAACAGCTTTGGATGCTGCCTTTAATTTGTGGGAACTTAAAAGAGTCTTAATGAGGGTTAGAAGTACTGCTCCTGGGAAAGATAGAATCTGCTATATTATGATTAAACAGAGGGATGACGTAATACTTAAAGTAATTTTAGATCTTTTTAACAAAATCTGGAGGGAAGGACAATTACCATGATAATATACATAAAACCATAAGAGAAAGTAATATGACACTAAACTTAAGTAGAGAGGATCAGGTTTTATCTTATCAAGACTAAGGATGGGACATACTAAACTCAATTATACACTTTATATTATAGGGAAACATAATACAGGATTATGCGAATTATGCCAAGTAAAGGAAACAGTTGAACATGTGTTGGCTTTCTGCCCCAAGTATGATCTGGAAAGGAATGAGTTAATAAGAGAGCTACAGGGAATAGGTTGCAAAGTATTTACAATCAATTAAACATAAAACCTGGATCCGGGAAAATTGTAAGGTTGGTTTTAAAATTCATTAAGCATAGTGGTCTTAGAAATAGAATATAGACATCTTTTGATATACTTTTAGACTGAAATCACTTCACACTCCAGCACAGATGGTGGCGCTATGCACCATAAAGTTGGTATGCGACCCGCCAATGAATCCAAAGAAGAAGAAGAAGAAGAAGAAGAAGAAGAATTAAAGACTCTTTCTCATAGCATGCTTTATTTTCTGTATTGTATGTCTGTAAAATGTCACTTTGTATTTGATTTCACTTTTTGTCAAGTTAATGTGATTATTTTGTTGTTAATATTGTTTAGTTTTCATGGTGGATTTGGAGAAAAGTCTTCAAATAAATCAGTCTTTGGAGAACTGCTTTTGCAGTGTGTGTGTGTGTGTGTGTGTGTGTGTGTGTGTGTGTGTGTGTGTGTGTGTGTGTGTTTGGAGGGAGTTACATTAATATTGAAGCAGCCCTAAGATCATCATCATGATACTTTTTTGCATATGATACAAACTGGAACAAAATCTAAAACTAGTGAGACTTTTTACACAAAAGTTATAACATTCATTAACAGACTCACCTGATACAGAGAGTGTAACAGGATCACTCATCTTTGACATCTGAGAGTCACTTGTCCTCCTCCCTCTGCAGGTGTATTGACCACGATGTGAGTCTGTAACAGAACTGATGATGAACTCCTTTTTTGTGGAATATTGGTACAATGTGATACTGTCCCTAAACCAGCCGTACGTCCACTCAGTGTCTCTTCCTTCCTCTACATCACACCTGAAAGTCACAGTCTCTCCTATGAACACCTGAGTATCAGGGTTTATAGTCACTGTAGGTTTAGGACTCTCTGTAAGAAACAAACAAATCATTACTGTTTCTATTCTGTAGATAACCATTCAGAGTGTAGATACAGTATATCAGCTCACATGTAAATGATGAAACTCTGTCAGACAACAATCACCACTGATGAAGTAAATGTAGATCACAATTTTAACACAGACTCAGACCTAAAAATAATCAGGATTCTGTACTGACTGTATCTTCAACACAATTTATTGTCTGAAATACTTTGTGTATAATAATCCTGTTTATTTTAATATGAGACATCTTCAAAAATTCTGAATGTCAGCAAGTGAACAAGAAACTGCACATAAAAGATACAGATCGAGTGACTGAGTATAAACTGATTATTTGATTTGATTGTCTTTTTACACGTGTACTGAGTGGAAAAACACACACACACACACACACACACACACACACACACACACACACACACACACACACACCTGTAATTAGTTCAGAACTTCTCGTACACACTCACTCTCTAATCTCTCACATTCTCTCACACATCAGATTGAGTGATTCACTATAAAAGTTCGACCCTCGTCCTCTTCACTCATTCACAATCAGTCAGGTCTCGACATTTTGATGTCTCTGAAAGAGTAACTTCATCAGGACCCTTTTACAGACTGAACATCTTCTTAAAAGCATTTTACGGGTTTTCTTGACATTTTCTACCAAAGTTAAACTAGTGTTGTGTCACTTTTTTATTTACCAGCTCACCTCACACCAGTCCTGCTCAGCCGTGTTCACACTGTCTCTCTTTAACTTTAATAAAATTATTTATCTGAAAGTTTTCTCTGTAAGTAGCTGTGCAAACGTTGCTATATTCTGACTGTATTCACATGTTTATATGTTCAGTGATGTACAGAATCATTTAACAGAAAGTATCTTACTCACCATTAACAGTTAGTGAGAGTTCATCACTGTAGTCTGTGTAGTAGTCTGTGTAGTAATCTGTGTTTCGTCTTCCAGCTCCGCACCTGTACTGAATTCTGTCATAGACTTTATCTGAGCTGATGGTGTAGGAGTCTGTTTCAGTGTATTTAGTCTCAGTCCAAACTCTCCCTTTGTATTTGTACCAGTAAAACTTCCATCCAGCAGACTGTGGTGTCAGTGTACAGTACAGAGTCACTGAGTTTCCTCTCAGTACATCTCCTTTAGGGCTTGATGTGAGTTGAGGTTTAGGTTTTTCTGTTAGAAATGAAACAGTTCAGAATGTGAAGTAGTCTTTACTACACTAATCATTTCTACAGTGAAACATTATTACTGTCTCTGTGATGAGGCTAAACAACTTGTTTATTATTTACTCTTACACTTTTGAATGCCAACACAAAGTTTTGATCTCGCCATGACATTCTCATTGCTACCGGTATACTGTATATAGCTGTGTACCCTTATGCACTTTGTTGGATTATTCTGTGCCTTTAGTGACCCGAGGTTTTCTAATTATTTATTTATGTTGGTAAAACGGTTCTATTTTCTATTTTTGACCTTGTTTTGCCCTTTGACTCTGTCTTGTGTCACCCTTTGGAATTCTTCTCTGTAGATTTCTGGTTTGATTTTCAGGTTTTGATCTCTTTGTGTCCATTGGGGTTTAAACCTTGTTCCTCTCGTCCTGACTTTATGTCTATACTGGCCACTGAATACTATAAAAACCTAAAAACATTATTTATTTGAAGCTGTTTGTTTTCCATTATTGTTTTGTTTAAATTATTTGTTGTTTGATATTTCACTTTGAAAGTTCAGTTCAGTAGTGAGGATTTTATGAGATACTTCACTGATAAAATTGAAAGTATCAGGAATAAAATAGGTGACGCTCAACATATGAGAGCAACTAGTGACACAATCTCACCTAAGGCTTTACACAGCTTTACAAGTACAGGACAGGAAGAGTTAGATAAACTTATTACTACAGCTAAATCAACTTGTTCACTAGACCCCATCCCAACTAAACTACTGAAAGAAGTGTTACATAAAGCTGGTGAGCCTCTTCTTAATATCATTAACTCCTCAATATCTTTAGGTTACGTCCTGAAGTCTTTTAAGTTGGCAGTTATTAGGCCACTCATTAAGAAACCTAACTTAGATCCTAATGAACTATCAAATTACAGACCTATCTCATATCTTCCGTTTATGTCTAAAATACTTGAAAAGGTTGTGTCTGTTCAACTGAGCTCCTTCTTACAGGAGAGCAACATCCTTGAAGAGTTTCAGTCAGGTTTCAGGCCCCATCATAGCACAGAACCTGCACTTGTTAAAGTTACAAATGACTTGTTCTTAGCTTCGGACCAAGACTGTATGTCCTTATTAGTTCTACTTGACCTTAGTGCTGCATTCGACACTATAGACCACAACATTCTTCTAGATCGCTTACAAAATTACACAGGTATTCATGGTCAGGCTTTAAGTTGGTTTAGATCCTACCTGTCTGATCTATACCATTTTGTAGAATTACATGGTGAATGCTTCAGTTTATTACCAGTTAATTATGGGGTCCCTCAAGAATCAGTTCTAGGACCTCTGCTTTTCTCGATATACATGCTTCCATTAGGGAACATTATTAGAAGACATGGGATTAGTTTCCATTGTTATGCTGACAACACAGTTATATATCTCATCAAAACCAGATGAAATTGCCACAGTGTCCAAATTAACTCAATGCCTTAGAGAGATAAAAGATTGGATGAACTGCAATTTTCTGTTGTTAAACTCCGATAAGACAGAAATACTGCTTATAGGTCCAAAAACCAGTGCACATAAACTCTCACAACTTAAGTTCCATTTAGAGGGATGTACTGATACTAGTAGCTCGACAGTGAAAGACCTAGGTGTTATATTAGACAGCAACTTGTCTTTTAAAAATCATATCGCCCATACTACCAAAACAGCGTTCTTCCTTAGAAATATTGCCAAGTTGAGCAACATCCTGTCTGTCTCTGATGCTGAGAAGCTAGTTAATGCCTTCATGACCTCTAGACTGGACTATTGTAATGCATTACTAGGTGGTTGTCCTGCATCTTTAATAAATAGGTTACAGTTAGTACAAAATGCAGCTGCCAGAGTTCTCACTAGGACAAGAAAGTATGACCATATAACCCCAATTTTATCATCTCTACACTGGCTACCTGTTAAGTTTAGAATTGATTACAAACTGCTGCTACTTACGTACAAGGCTCTTAATGGTTTAGCTCCCATGTATCTAACTAGTCTTCTAACACGTCACAATCCTTCACGCTCTCTGAGATCACAAAACTCAGGACTTCTGGTAGTTCCCAGAATAGCTAAGTCTACTAAAGGTGGTAGAGCGTTTTCTTATTTAGCTCCCAAACTCTGGAATAGTCTTCCTGACAGTGTTCGGGGCTCAGACACACTTTCCCAGTTTAAGTGTAGATTAAAAACTTTAGTCAGGCGTACACATAATACATCGTATAATATCATGCACCAGTACATCAGACCAGCACATTTTTATGAACAGCAGATATGTTAATCCCTCTCTACTGCTTCTCTCTTTGTACCCATCCCGAGGCATGCAGACACTGTACCAGCTCCCAACGTCCTCTGTGGGACGAAGCCTTTGGACGTCCACTGAGCCGAGGCCAACTCTAAGAATCCTGAGACATCTCCAGTTAGACTCTGTGATACTAAGGAGATCTTAAGTCCATGATCCTTACACCAATACAACATTTGTTTGATGGTATATTACAATCACCCCCAGTGTCACCCATATGAGGATGGGTTCCCCTTGAGTCCGGTTCCTCTCAAGGTTTCTTCTTTTACCAATTTAAGGTTGTTTTTCCTTGCCACTGCTGCCTGAGTCACCTCAGACTTGCTCATAGGGGGATAAATACATACACATTGTGAACTATATATATCTAATAATAATCTTGAATTTTTTATTCAGTTAATTCTTTTTCTTTTATTATTCCTTATTTCTTTTATTATTCCTATGTTTACCTTCTGCTCTATGTTTTTGTTCTGTAAAGCTGCTTTGAGACAATGACTATTGTAAAAAGTGCTATACAAATAAACTTGAATTGAATTGAATTAAGTGGAGAAAATCCTTTATAATATTATTGTAATGAGTCTGTCTCTGTTTGCTGGTTTGCCTTGCTGTTAATTGTTTGCCCTGCCCACTTGTTTGTTGCCATGGACACTAATTGAACTCAATCTTTCCCTCAGGTGTGTTGTCTTAGTCACTGATTGTTTGTGTGTTTGGAGGGAGTTACATTAATATTGAAGCAGCCCTAAGATCATCATGATGATACTTTTTTGCATATGATACAAACTGGAACAAAATCTAAAACTAGTGAGACTTTTTACATAAAAGTTATAACATTAATTAAAACCACTTATCAGGTCGCCGTCGCGAGAACGAGCCACCACCGCTAGGAGGCGAGACTGCATCAACTTCATTGTAACTTCATTGTAACTTTTAATCATTAAATCCTCTAAATACACAGTTAAATTATATACTGTTTGAAAGCTTAGACTCTCAGGATTTTATTAAGCGCACACACAAAGCATAATATGATTTATAGTAATTTAACCAATTGATAGCCACTTGAACTAGGTGGCGCTAGTTTGTTTTGCTCACTCACCTTTAACGCTGGTCTTTAAATTTCCCTTTCTTCACATTGTCACTAATGTTAATGTATTTTCCAAAACAAATGCTTGTAGAAATCCCCAAGAGTCCAAGGAACTGGAATATGTAATCCTTTTAATCCAAAACGCTTTGCTCGCCTCACAAGAATTATGTGTCTAACCGGAAACTGAATTCACTGGTTCGCTTCCGCCATTTGTTCGACTCCTACTTCTCATTGGACGGGTACAACTTTCAAAACGCGTCAGATTTGTAGTCGAGGATCTGACGAATCAAACAAGCCCTCTCATGAGCCAACCAGTGCCTGTGCTGCCGAGATAGGCTGCTAAGAAGCCAATGAAGTCTCTCCATGCTATGTGGGTGACCCTCCTTTTGACTGACAATTGCTCCCTCCAGTAGCGATTTGATGTTTCGCGAGCATCATAGCTCTTTAGCCAATAAGGAGCCGATTCCAACGAGATGCAACATGATACTTCTGGTGAGTTCGGGCTGTGCAATGAGAATGCGCATATTAATTTTTTTCAACTTTATTGCGCAATTCTCAAACGTTTCACACTTTTGAACTAAGCATGCAGTCTTTTTATACAAAGTTATACAGTAAAAAATATAAACAAGAAAAACCTGAACGGACGGACATGTCCGTAGAAAAATATTCATATAAAATCCATTTTTGAGTCTTTTGACTTCATTTTTTTTGGTGAAAGCCAAGACATGTGGCTATGACCCTCAGTTGTTGTTTACCAAAAATCATTAAATACAGCAATGTATGTAATCAGTTTATCAGGTAAACAACTCAGACGGAAATAAAAATCCTCCATTCTAGCCTCTATAACTCTGTGTCAGTAAGGCTTAGAATCACTCTGATACTTGTGTCAGAAACTAGAGACTCTCTTCTTTCCAATGAGACCAAAGTATATGTCAAAGTATATATACTTTGATAAAAAAAAAGGGGGGGGGGGGACAGGTAAGAGGTTTTAACAGACTCACCTGATACAGAGAGTGTAACAGGATCACTCATCTCTGACATCTGTGAGTCACTTCTCCTCCCTCTGCAGGTGTATTGACCACGATCTGAGACTCTAACAGACCTGGTGCTGAACCCCTTTGTTTTGTAATATTGGTACAATGTGATACTGTCCTTAAACCAGCCATACGTCCACTCAGTGTCTCTTCCTTCCTCTGCATCACAAATGAAAGTCACAGCCTCTCCTAAGAACACCTGAGTATCAGGGTTTATAATCACTGTAGGTTTAGGACTCTCTGTAAGAAACAAACAAATCATTACTGTTTCTATTCTGTAGATAACCATTCAGAGTGTAGATACAGTATATCAGCTCACATGTAAATGATGAAACTCTGTCAGACAACAATCACCACTGATGAAGTAAATGTAGATCACAATTTTAATACAGACTCAGACCTAAAAATAATCAGGATTCTGTACAGACTGTATCTTCAACACAATTTATTGTCTGAATTACTTTGTGTATAATAATCCTGTTTATTTTAATATGAGACATCTTCAAAAATTCTGAATGTCAGCAAGTGAACAAGAAACTGCACATACTATAAAAGATATAGATCGAATGACTGAGTATAAATTGTTTATTTGATTTGATTGTCTTTTTACATGTGTACTGAATGGAAAGACACACACACACACACACACACACACACACACACACACACACACACACACACACACACACCTGTAATTAATTCAGAACTCCTCGTACACACTCACTCTCTAATCTCTCATATTCTATCAGATTGAGTGATTCACTATAAAAGTTCGACCCTCGTCCTCTTCACTCATTCACATCAGGCAGGTCTCGACTGCTTTTTTTTTGATGTTTCTGATAGAGTAACTTAATCAAGCCCCTTTTACAGTCTGAACATCTTCTTAAAAGCACTTTATGGGTTTTGTTGACATTTTCTACCAAAGTTAAACTAGTGTTTTGTCACTTTTTTTATTTACCAGCTCACCTCACACCAGTCCTGCTCAGCCGTGTTCACACTGTCTCTCTTTAACTTTAATAAAATGATTTATCTGAAAATTTTCTCTGTAAGTAGCTGTGTAAATGTTTCTATATTCTGACTGTAGTCACATGTTTATTTGTTCAATGTTGTGCAGAATCACTTAACAGAAAGTCTTTCACTCACCAATAACAGTTAGTGAGAGTTCATCACTGTAGTCTGTGTAGAAGACTCGGTTTTCTCTTCCAGCTCTGCACCTGTACTGACCTCCATCAGAGACTCTAACTGAACTGATGAAGTACTGGTGTGTTTCAGTCTCAGTCTCAGAGCTCTGTGTGTATTTAGACCAGTAAAACTTCCATCCAGCAGACTGTGGTGTCAGTGTACAGTACAGAGTCACTGAGTTTCCTGTCAGTACATCTCCTTTAAGGTTTGATGTGAGTTCAGGTTTAGGTTTTTCTGTTAGAAATGAAACAGTTCAGAATGTGAAGTCTTTACTACACTAATCACTTCTACAGTGAAAAAATATTATTGTCTCTGTGATGAAGCTAAACAACTTGTTCATTATTGTTTTAGACTTAGTTCTGTTTAATTTGGATAAAAAAATAACACAAAATGCAAATCTACACATGACTTATTTACTGTTGGATTCTGATTCCCCATGTACGATGAAACATGAATGAAGTCATGTCATTTTTATCAAACACTTTTACTGAATTTACTTGAGTAACTTTTATAATATATTTACACATCTTATACTGTTGTAAGCTCCGGTTTAGGTTTTTCTGTTAGAGAATAAAAATAATGTAATCTTTACTGCACTAATCAGATTTAAAATGTAAAGCATTGTTTTTAACATTGTTTTTTAATAAGAAAAAACGAAGATATAGAGTAAACATTTGAGAAATAGTATGTGACATAATACACACTCACCTGATACAGTCAGTGTAACAGCATCACTAGTCTCTGTGTATTGTGGGTCTGATGACTGTGTTCCTTTACATGTGTAAACACCTTTATGAGACTCTTTAACATAAATGATTGTGTATGTTTTCTTTCCTTTAGCATAATTGAGTTCATTATAATCCCTGAACCACTGATACTCCCAGGATCCTCCGGCCTTTATCTCACATGAGAAAGTGACAGTTTCTCCAGTAAACACAATGCCATGGTCAGCTGGCTGTACTTTCACTTCAGGCTTTGGTCTTGCTATAGAAAGATTACAAAAATGTAAACATATCCAGAATTAAGTAAATATATTATATAGTTATATAGTTACAAATAATTATTAAAACAATACAATAATTTTGTTTTAATTGTTTTCCTAACATTAAACCTGTAGTGTAAAACATGACACACCTCTCACTGTAATTGTGGCTGGTTCACTCCATTCTGAGTCGTAGTTTCCTCTGCTTGCATAACAGTCGTAATGTACTTGTCCTTCGTTGGAGACTCTCACAGTGAGTGTGTTGGTGTATGAGCCTTCTGATTTCTGACTTTCATACCAGAAAAATGTCCATCCAGTGGACACCAGATTACAGCTCAGAGTAACAGTGTCTCCAGTGTAGACGGAGCGCTGAGGAGTCACAATCACAGTCGGTTTGGGTTTTCCTGTTGATAAAAAATGATGAAGAGTTGTATTTGATTCACTTTTACAAAAAAAAAAAAAACAGTAAATTAATCTTTGTGTCTAATCAAGCAATTAGTTACACTGTTTATAAAATAAAATTTATTCGTCCCACAATGGGAAAATTTCTTATTTGATTTTTTTTATTTGTAAAGGTTCCACATTGTTTATATGCAGAAAATTGGTTGAAATTAAAAAAAAAACAAAACATTAAACTGATATATAAATGTCATTGAATTGCCCCAGTGAATTTCACATCTTTTATAAATTTATTCAAATTCTGAACCATATTACACACATTAATGTCTTTTTCTTTTCTTTTTTCTTTCCTTTAAAAAAAAGAAAAATCTTATTCAGCCATTTAACTGTTCACTGTAAAATCAAAGTCATGAAAGTTTAAAATCGTCTTGACAATCAGGTAAAGAAAAATTGTAACAATTGTAACAATTTAAATAAATCTTTCTACATATACACAATATAAATATATGTAAATATCTACATTTTCAGGTCAAGGTTTTGCAGGGCTCTCAAGTTTTGAAGACAGGCAAGAGTGACATAAAAAAAATCATGACATAAAACACTCTAATAATTAATATTTAAATTAAAGAAAACATATTACATTATACAGTGTAGTGTACTTTTTGTATAAATTTAATTACACAGAAGTTTTGATAAATTCATTATTTTATAAAATGTCATAAAGCCAGAGCCCCCTGGCACCATCTCAGGGCCCCTAGTTTGAGAACCACTGACCTAGACCACTTGTTCTGAGCAGGTGTTGTCAGTGAACAGGCTGTAAAACTGTTGGCTAAGTTACAGACACTCATGAAAACCTGATACTGATTATCTGGGAAACGTCTCTAACAGCAGTCACAATGTCATTGTTTGTGTCAAACGAGTTGTGAATTTGTTGTAACATTAAAACAGGAGATCATGACTTACTCTGTGCTCAAAGTGATTGTGAACAAATCCAGGATATGCCTTTTTTATATTGGTTGTTGCATTAAATCTTACCCAATTGTGTAGTCTCTTTTTTTGATTGGCTGATAAGTGACAGGCTCGACTAAGAACTCCAGGGAAGATGCGCTTGTTTCCTGCCCGCTTCCATAGAGACAGTGGTGCGAACTGATACATTTGGGCGCTGTGGCATATTAAACATCTGATAAACAGTAAGTTTAGTGAGAAATACCATGTGTGGTGGGAGAGCGTGACAAAAGACCGAAATGCGTGACTGTCACTCTCAATGTGTGACACTTGACAGCCCTCGTTTTGGGATGCTATGATGCTATGCTAACTCCATTGTATAACTGCTTGTTGATTTGGCATGCTGATGTCTTGTCCAGGTCTCTTGAAATGGGATTTTTAATCTCATTGAGATTTTACCTGAGATTAAATCAATTAATCAATAAAACTTCTGACCACAGCTCTTAAATGATGTCACAGGAATGAAGTCATGTCACTTCTATTAAAAACTTCCACTGAATGTATCTTATATTAAAAATATTTTATTTCATCTTAAAATAAGCGACATAAATTAAAAAAATAAAAATAATAAAATAAAAATTAGTATATCAAGCTTTATAGTCACCACAGGTTTAAGACTGTTGGTAAGATACAAAAAGCATTATTGTTTCCATATATGATTTAATTTTACTTTTATTAAACAAGTAATGACATTTTTAAATTAAATACAGAATGTATATACAGGACTAGATAGGGGGCACGGTGGCTTAGTGGTTAGAACGTTCGCCTCACACCTCCAGGGTTGAGGGTTCGATTCCCGCCTTGTGTGTGTGGAGTTTGCATGTTCTCCCTGTGCCTCGGGGGTTTCCTCCGGGTACTCCGGTTTCCTCCCCCGGTCAAAAGACATGCATGGTGGGTTGATTGGCATCTCTGAAAAATTGTCCGTAGTGTGTGAGTTTGTGAGTGAATGAGAGTGTGTTTGCCCTATGATGGGTTGGCACACCGTCCAGGGTGTATCCTGCCTTGATGCCCGATGATGCCTGAGATAGGCACAGCCTCCCCGTCACCCGAGAAGTTCAGATAAGCGGTAGAAAATGAGTGAGTGAGAGAGTATAAGGACTAGATTTAGGACTGCATATCTGCTCACATATAAATAATTTAACTCTGTCACTACTGATAAAGTAAATGTGTTTATACTCAGAGTCACTGAGTTTCCTGTTAGTACATCTCCTTTAAGGTCTGATGTGAGTTCATGGGTTTCTGTTATAAATAAATCAGTTCAGGATGTGAAGACTTTACTAAAGTAATAATCTCTATAATATCACATAATAGTTATTGTAAGTGCACTATATGATGGACTTTTATTTTGTTTTTGTTTTTTTGGGAATGCATTTCCGGGTCATGGTGTTTCATTGGGGTTCAAGGGTATAAATCTCACTCCATTTCCTGTTTGTCAGTGTGTATGGGAAGAGGGGGGAAGTAAGTAGGAAAGCTTACTTTCTGTTGACTTTATTGACTTTATATCAACTTTATTGATATATTTTAATGTGGCTTTCGTATAGACTTCAACACAATTTGTCAACAATGGTGTCTTTAGTGTTTTGCATCATTGTATGCTTTTTTTGTTTGAGTTAGCGTTTTCGTCAGTCTGTACAACATGTATATCGTGCATTCAATAAATGTGATCAAGGAACATGTGGAACGCGTCAGCAATGCTTCTTCCTGCTACTTCGCCTCTCAGCGGTTATAGGTTGCCGCTATAGTTATAGTAAATTTGTGAGTACAATGTGAGGGACAAACCATAACTGCTGTATGATTATGCAGACCTTCAGTCTCTCTCTTCTCTAGACCAATTTATTTTTATGGGTGAATATAATAAAAATTAAGACCTAAGTTAAGGTCTGCATTTCCCAGTGTATCTTATTCACACAAAGTCCACCAACCTCTCCTTATGCCTCATCTGTGAATATGTACAATTATTTCACAGGAGTAATATAATGAAATAATATTTCTGTGAACAAGGTTATTGTAAACTGCAAATAGATTTTGAAGCAATAAATAACACACAGAAACAGGCTAAGTAACAGACACACAAATAAACAACAAATAACTAAACAAATAAACTATTCTCATGACCAAATATCCTACAGGGGTTGTACAATGAAACAAAATCCCTGATTTTAGACTACACAATAATATATTAGCATGGTGTAAGGCCTCCTTTTGCAGCCAATACAGCATCAATCCATCTTTGCAATGACCGATACAAGTCCTGCAAAGTAGCCAGAAGAATTATTAACCATTTATTTTGCAGAGCACTGGCCAGGTCATCATGTGATGCTGGTATAGAAAAATGTTTCCTGACTCACTCTTATATATCACCGCACAATAATATAAAGATCTTGGGTCTCATTTATAAAGCGTGTGTGCGCACAAAACGGGGCTGGAAACGTGCGTACACCAGTTTTCGTGCAAATTTTGTGATCTATAAAAAACAAACTTGATGGGAAAAAGTGCGCACCTTTAAGCAAACTTTGAGACGTGCGTACGCACATTCTGGAGACAAAGGGAATTGGTGACACAGATGGTGAGGTCATGAACTGAAGTTAGATTGTAGAAAATTCATGTGAGAAGAACGATAATAAGAATTAATGACATTTAATTTTTACTCGATTTCATAAGTTATATCCACATTATCATGAAGATTAAATCCAACAGTGTTATTTGTGCCGATTGCTTTAGGCTATATACATCTAGTAAAATCCAAACGTAATTCAAAATGTATTAAAAACAAAATAATAATAATAAATCAGCGCTACTCCGTCCAGGGTGTATCCTGCCTTGATGCCCAATGACGCCTGAGGATAGGCACAGGCTCCCCGTGACCCGAGTAGTTTTGGATAAGCGGTAGAAGATGAATGAATGAATGAATGAATGAATGAATGAATGAATGAATGAATGAATAATCAGCGCTGCCTTACAGTCACATTGTCCACAACGGAAGCGCAGGAGGAGATGGAGCGACTACATGTGATACAGAATAGCATGAAATACCCTTTTATTTGAGAACTGCAGAACACAGTGTGTAAGCAGCTAAGTCTAACTGGGACACATAATTCTCAACACATACAGAAGAGTCATAAAATAAATACAAATTGTGAGCACAATAAACATACACAATGATTGTAACAATCTCTTAGCCCATAGACTCATTCAAGAAACAAAGTTTTGCTATTGGCCTGTCAAGAACACTGGTCTTAGTTTGTAAACGCACAGAGCGCACCAGCCCTTTCTTATCAGGGAATGTTTCCAAACCTCTTCCAAGTGGCCAGGAGCCTCTAGGAGCCATTGGATCCATAATGACCACAATGTCCCCAGGCTTAAGGTTATTTCTAGTTTGGTTCCATTTCTGCCTCTCCTGCAGCAAAGGTAAATATTCTCTCACCCATCTCTTCCAAAATAGGTCTGAAATGTATTGAACCTGTTTCCACCTTCTCTTTATGTACAAATCATGCACATCAAATAATCCAGGACATAAGGAAGGTTTTCCTTTCAGCATCAAGATATGATTGGGAGTCAGAGCTTCAATATCCATTAGTGATCACCAGGCAACTTGGTGATTGGTCGATCATTCAAGATGGCTTCAGCTTCACACAAGATTGTATGTAGACTATTGTCATCAAGTGTCTGCTGTTGAAGAACTGCAGTGTGGATTTTTCTCAGCATCTGGATGATTCGCTCCCAAACCCCACCATAATTGGATCCAGCTGGAGGATTGAAACTCCACTTAATGCCACTTACTGGTCCAAAATAGTCAACACCTGTATTAGTGAATGGCGGATGGTCTGGCAGGATTCTCTCCTTGGGCAAGTCAGCCATTTTCTGCCCAATCATCCTTGCATTATATTTTTTACAGAAGCAGCACTCTGATATGATCTTCCTTACAGCTGTGGTAGCACCTGTAATCCAATATTTTCTCCTTAATGTTGACAACATATGGTTATGCCCACTATGGCCAAGCCGTTGATGTAAATCCTTCAATAGCCACATGCTGGTCTTTAGTGAGGAGTAGTGGATACTTTGTGTTTTCTGGCAATGAGCCTCGTGTCAACCTCCCTCCAACTCTCAGAAACCCATTATCCAACCATGGGTCCAGCTTATAGATGGTACTGTGTTTGCTTACTGTATTCTTTCCAGAAGACAAAGCAGCAATCTCCTCAGGAAATCTTTGCTGTTGGCAGTAGCAGATTATAGCCAACTCTGCTTCCATAAGCTCCTCTACCGACAGGATTTGTCCTCCTGTTGTACCTTTAGCTATCAGATTTTTTTGTGTCAAGGCATTCTGCTTATTGACATCAATGGCATCAGACCCCCTCCTCATGCGAGCCCTTGTTAATAAGATTCTTTTCAACCTAAGCAACCAGGCAACTGCCACTTCTCCTCAATCTGAAAAGTAAGACATCAGCAGATTTGTACCCTCCATTGCATCTTGGGTATTTACCGCATTCACCAAGGCTTCTTTCTTGACCTTGATGTCATCAACCAATACTGAAGTGTGCACAATGTTTTTGGGCCAATCCTCTTCTGGTTTATACAGGAACTTGGGGCCTTCTATCCATCTGTTGTCCTTAATAAAATCTCCAGCCCTCTGGATGCATCATCCGCTGGATTCTCCTTTGTGCCTACATATCGCCATTGTGCCGTCTTTGTGGCCTCCCTGATGATGGAAACTGTTTGCAACAAAATGTATGAAAACGCTTCTCTTCATTCATGACATACTTGAGCACAGACGTGCTATCTGTCCAGAAAACAGATTCTTGCAGCTGGAGTCTCAGTTGCTTCTTTAAAATTAGGTCTACATGTACAGCAAGCACAGCAGCAGTTAGCTCTAAACGGGGAACAGTCATGGCCTTTAAAGGTGTTACTCTAGCTTTTCCCAAAAGAAAGGCAACATGGATGTCATTGTTGTTATTCTTTATTCTAAGATAAGTGACTGTGCCATATCCTTGTTCGCTTGCATCAGAGAAGTTATCAACTTACTCGTGATTTATGCATCTCTCAACTTTGAATTCAGAGAGTGCATTCAGCTCCTTTAACCACCTCATCCAATCACTCAGAATGTCATGGGGCACAGTCTTATACCATCCAAACTTCCTACTGCTTAGCTCCTGTACCACAATCTTAGCAGGTAACACTACTGGTGCCAAAAATCCAAGTGGATCGTATATTGAACTGGAAACTGACAACATCCCACGTCTTGTGCATAATTTCTCCTGAAGTTCCATTTTGAACATAAATGAGTCAGTTTCTGCACACCATAACAAAGCAAGAGCTCTTTCAACAGGCAGACTGTCTCTGTCCAGATCTAGCTTCTTCCACTCTTTGGCTCCATGTTGCTACTCCATTTCATCAGAATGAAACCTCCTCGCTGACTAAGAATAGAAAGGTCTTTAACTAAACAAGCTGCTGCTTCTTCAGATGCCACACTCTTAAGGCAATCATCCACATAGAAGTTTTCTTTGAGAGTTTGAACCACCTCCTCTCGAAACTCAGACTGATGATCATCTGCTGTTTTTCCTCAAAGCAAAAACAGCACAACTGGAATGTACCACACCATTGCCGTTTTCACCTTTTAGATGTTGAGTGGGAACTTGCTCTGCATACAGAATCCATTGTTGAGCATCTCATTGACAAATGCTACATACTCGTGATAAAATTGCTCATCTCTCTGGAATCTCCTCTTCAAGCCAAGTATACGTTGTTTTGCGACAGAAAGGTTGTTAGGAAGATGGACATTTTCCCTTTTGAATGGCAACTTTAAGGTGTAATGATTATCCTCAAGCTTGGCAGAATCTCCAAGAATCTAATATCCTCTCTTGATAATGCTTGCTCTTCTGCAACTTGCTCGTTGAAATCATTGTTGTATTGTTTAGACAACATCTCCTCCAATCTACACACATAAATCCTGTTGACCACTGCAGAACAGTCTTCATCCTCAAAGTTGCCTGCATGCAAAGGACCATTAATGACCCAACCCAAAGCCATTCTTATGGCATAAGGGCCATCTCCATGGCTGTTTATGACTTACCAAGGCTCCAACATCTTAGGTGCGTTGTTTCCAATCAACAAGTCAACGTTAGCTATTATGCGAGGAACTTTAACCCTTGCCAGGTAAGGCCATTTCGACAACTCTTCCTTAAACATAATGTTGTCAGCACTTACCGGCATTTGTTTCTGTGTAAGCGTTTGTGGAAGCTGATAGAAGATGTTACCATCAATAGCAGAGACTTCCAAACTTGAGAGTACATAAGCTGGTACAACCTTTTCCTATCCCATAGTTTGTAGCAAAAACTGAGTTTTTCTCCCAGAAAGATTATATTGCATAAGGCTTTCGGTACAAAAGGTTGCTGAGCTGCCAGGATCTAGGAATGCATATGTCTGTATTATCTAATCTCCTTTACTGGTTTTAACTTGAACTGGTAAGATAGAAAGCAGACAGCAATCTTTTCCGGCCCCTGTATGACCACATGTTTCAGTAGTTCCTAAGGACTTGCATGCACCTGACTCCTTGTAAATTATGTCTGCATTTCTATCAATATGAAGCACAGTGGGATGGGGCTGATTACATATCTTACAAGTCAACCACTTGCCAGTTACGGCTCATGTGCCCAGCACTTAAGCAACCAAAGCAAAGCTCTTTCTCCCTTAGAAAGTATATCCTTTCCATATATTTCTTCTTCTTAAATTGCATACAGGTCTCCAATACATGATGCTTAGCACAATACACACACAATGAAATCACGTTGGGATTGTTTTCTGGCAGTTTCTTTCTTATATTATTAGAGGTATTATTATCTTGTACTTATTGCTAAAATGTTCCTGTAATAGCTGTTTTGCCTTAGCATAGCCAAAGTCAGGTTTCAAATGTAGACAACTACATACAAGCGCCCTTTCCTCAATTCCCTTTTCAAACGTCCTGATGAATGAAACATACTGAAGAGGACCTCCATCAAATAAAGGAATATCTCTTGATGGTAAAGATCAGAACATTGCTGTTGAACAAGAGCTGCTGTTATTTCTTTTTGTTTTTGCATTATAGTAACAATGTCACCATACTGACTATCAATGTTTGGCCGTGAAATCCTATCCGATGTAAGAGGTCCATGAGGTTGCACTGATGTGTGTCATGGTATATGCTTGGAAATCTGCCTTCCTGAGTCTGTACATTCCTGCAAAGGCTGCTGCCATATGTATGCCATATGATGCCACATACATATGCCATTGAATTTAGGATAGTTGTGGATGCTTTTCTTTGTTCCTTCTTCATTTGAGAACTAATGGAGACTTGCATTACACTGCGATTTTCAGAGGCCTGTAGAACTGAGAGTTTGGCAGTGGATTCTGCAAGCATAGCTTTTAGCTCCAATTGCTCCTTTTTCCTCTTAATCATCTGCTCTTGCTCCTCCAAGGCATGCCTGTCCTTTAATGCTGCCATACGAGCGAGCAGTGCAGCCTTATTTGCCTCAGCTATGACTCTGGCAGAAGAAACACTCTTGCATGTACTTGCTTTACTTGAATGTTTACTCCCAACATTTGAAATACTATCTTCTGGATTAATACCATCAACCTTACCATTCATTACCTCATTCATAGTAATTTCATCATTTTCATTACTTGATACCCACATTTTGACCTCAGAAATAAAATCATGGTTTACAATCATTTTGGCTTTAAACCATGCGTCATGTATTTCTCTCTCACTTTCAGGTAACACACACAACAAAGAGTCATGAATACATTTGGTGTCATCACACAATTTTAAGAAATCATCAAAAACACTTTGCACCTCCTTTATATGTCTTTGTTGCATCAGACCTTGTACCTTTTTTCTTAAATTAGCAATTTTAGTTAGTACAGATTTTCTATTACTCTGCAACCTTTCAACCCTTTCAGCAAATGCTTTTTTCACAGCACGTTTGTTTGTCCATGGGAACATCAACGTCAATACAAACACTATTGTTCAACTGAAGCGCTTCCATTTGCCTATGCTCAGCTTCAGCTGTCTCCATGATCCACAAAATGTTCAAAACACGATGTAAACAATTAACAACAATAGTTTGTAAAGTTAAATTTCGCTTTGACAACCAATGCATTGGATTTATATCCCATAATGTGTACACACATAGCTAAATGGCCATTAAACAATAAGTAGCGCTACTAGACATACCTCTTAATGTTGGTCGCCATTATTGAACAAAAAGCTCTCTGTCTGCGTTTGTAAAACAGCTCCGATGTCCTTGCACTGGTAGATGGTCCTTATACCAGATAAAAAGACGTGCATGTATACTCCACAGATCTGCGTTGTCCTCTTATCGTATTTGCAGCTGATTTCAGATGTAAATTAGGTCGATGCACAGTCAGTCCAATAATCCACTTAATCTTACGCAGCAAATGATGAACTCCAAATACCGTAGGCTAAACACTCTTTTAGGTAAACCAAGTTTTTGACTAATTGTAAGCTAACTTACACTAACTTGAAGCAGCTGAGGGTTGCTGGACGGTGTATATTTGTACGCGCTCACTTGGCTTTCTTCAACTTTCATTAAATCAATGTCCACTCACCACTGATTGCTCAGAGTATCCATTTTATTTAATGTGTTGGGTTGCATGGTTGTTTACAGCATTGCCTCGTGATACGGTCAAAAACTGTGTTATTACCCTCAGTAATAACACAGTGGCCCCTAGTGGACACCTTTACAAAGACAAAATGGCTCTTACATAGTGTAAAAACTAAATATTTTCCTTAATGTACATATATCATAAAATGTCAAAGTCTGCAAATACAGTCATGAAGCACAATCACTACTTATCATCGGTCCTAACTATTATGGTGTTCATTACAAAACCGACATGTGTTCACTATAACATTTTCGTCTTACATTTTCGCCCCTCAAATTAATTCTGTGATTTTGTCAAGGTGTTAACGATCAGTCTAATTGCTAGAAACATATAAATCCTCCAGTGACCCAGGTATGTAATGCTTCATGATTGCACTGCTGGCACTGTTGGAGGATTACGCCAATGGCAGAATAAGGAGAGAATGAGTTTTCAGGAACCATGATGATTTCCTGACCCATGATGATGACTGGCTAATAAGCCGATTTAGATTCCCTAGAGCTGTGCTCTTAGATCTATGTGTTGAACTGGGTCCAGTATTAGAGAGGGCAACATGCCGGAACCATGCCATCCCTGTACAAATACAAGTCCTCACCACTCTGGGATTCTTGGCAACCGGCTGTTTCCAGCGGGAATTGGCAGACAGGTAAATTATTTATATAAAAAAAACTATAAGTAATCCTCAGCTTCGTCTCTAAGACCTTTTTGTATATGAAATAATTCTATTGGAATCTATCATCTCACCCTATAGGTCTGGTATATCACAGCCGTTCCTGAGTGCCAAAATATCTGTTGTTTTGAATGGTATACTTAATATGGGTAGTCGATACATCAGGTTCCCCTACACTGTGCGAGAACTGTAGGTTGAAAACAAGCCGGGCAGCTGCATTTTGGATCATTTGCAGAGGACGGATTGCGTTCATAGGTAGACCTGCCAGCAGTGCGTTGCAGTAATCCAGTCTAGAAATGACAAGAGACTGAACAAGTACCTGAGCAGTCTGTGTGGACAAAAATGGGCGAATCCTTCTAATGTATCTTCAATTCATAAAGTGTTTGTGTAGTGGGTTAATGTGTTTTGTATATGTTTATATTTTGTTTAACAATTAGGGATTGTTAATTATTTACCTAAATTTGATTTACTTAAAATTGATTTAAGTTTGCCTGGTTTAATTTGGTAATTCATGATTTGGATAGTTTAAATACTTTAAATACTATAAAAATATTGCTTAAAATTCATGTGATATAAATGAGTGTATAAAAGTGATCTGACTATATGATTAAATATGGATTGTTTAATTATTAAAATAGCAACTAATTGATAAATATGATTAAAAGCATGTAGTTAGAGTCCAGGAAATCAAGCTATACAAATGTGAGATATTTACCAACTCCTAGGTCTGGTGAAATATTCATTGTTTAAATGATTCATTAATTTAGGGTACTGAATGTTTTGTGTAGAGTTATAATCAAGTCATGTTAAACCTGCTAATTTATGCATTTTATTGAGTTTGCTGGAAATTTACACTGTTTGTGTTCATGTCTTTAAAGGTTTTTTAACTACATTAATACTATGCCAAATAAATGGATGAATGAAATTCACAAGGCCAAATCATTGAGTGGAATCCAGTTTAATCATTCAAATAGTGAGACCCATCCTCTTCAAGTGTGCGCACAGTTGGAAAAAACCCTTGACAATAATAGTGTAATAACTGTACACACAGATATTTAAGTTCAAATTCTCCTCAAAAGTAAAAAAAAAATTCTTCAAAAGTAAAATTTATCATGAAAAACAAATACCCTAATAATTATGTATGCAGTGTAACGATTTTGGCTCGCGAAGCAAGGTAAATATTTATAAGTTTATATTATAACGTGTTATAGTGACTCCTAAATATTTTAACCTAAGTTGAAATTAACGGTAATGGAATTAACGTTACACTTATTTGGTCTGTTCGTCCGCCGAACAGGCTGTGTAACCTTTATTAATCCTATGAAGGAGGTATCTTCCTGGCCAAGGAAGGTTCACTCCCCTTTTACTTTACACCGTAATTTGATTTAAATTAACTTAATAGAGCATGTAGTTCTGACCAGATGTACCAGATGGTACCTTAAGTTTGTGAGCGATACTCAGAGACACTCACTTGTGGCACAAAAATATGCCATTTAATGAATGAGACAAACACAACATAAAACTAACTACACAAACAAACAAAAGAAATAGGGAAAGCAAAGATGAAAATAAAATAACACAAAAGAAATTAAAATTGGGGAAAGGGCGGAAGAGACTGGAAAGAAGAAATTAGAGAAAGGAAGGAAAGGAATGGCAAGCTTAGACTCAAAAATTAATCACACCCTAACTGGGAAATCGTCACAGAAACTTAAATTCACCTTATGATTCAATGAAAGATTCCTACTTAAAAATACGCATCTAAATTGATTGGTAGAGGAAACGGTTACTTGCATTGGTTTGCGGCACAAGAGTCTGGATGTAACGGAAAAATCTCAGTCAGAATGGGGTCAGACGTTCTTCCTGGAGGTACTGGAGAGTGGAGCTCGCCAGAAGTTCTATGAAGGAAGATGGAATCGTCTCTAAGCAGTTCCGAAAGTCTGACCACGGATTGGTGGTGTTCGTGACAATTTAAAGGTCACGAACTCCACCCATCTTTGGGGAGATGGCCAATAATACAGCCTGAGATTTCGGAGGGAAAAACTCCCTTTGTTTCAGGTGTCTGTGGGTCAAACTTTTAGATGACTTTAAAGTTTTATCCAAGGTGTATTAAGACGGTATGGTGCCTTTCGTGCTCAAATAAAATACACCATTGTTTGAAAAATGAGTAACCGATAATTTTGTGGTCATTTGGATACTAAACATGAAGGGTAATGACGGTATAAAGGCAGCGGTACATTACATACACAGATCAGTAATCAAAGTGTAACTGATGTTACTACAGTGTTGTGTTCTGACACATGAATAAAATACACCCTTGTCAGGAAAGTAAGGAGTAAATAATTTTAAGTCAGGCAAGCCTTAACAGAAGAAACACATTACAACAGGGTTATAAGAATAAGAATCTTAGAGTATCTTATCTACTTGTTTTATTAGTAAAAGGAATGTCTCATTGTGTTGTGTGTGTTCTGGTTGAGGGCCCCTATGAGTTCAATCAGAGCAGCGGCAGGGGTTATCTGGTCTTTGTGTAGGCTCCAGTCATTCTGGAGCCAGTTGTGTGTGTGTGTGTAAAACTGGGTTGCTCATCGGTTGATTGAAGATTAGATGCCGAAGTTTAGGGTGCCTTGGACATGAAATCTAAATGACCTGTACCAAACGCTACAGCAGTATAGATAGTGTCGTTTTAAAAATTGCATTGTTGTTCCATTTTACATAGTTTATATGCAGTACTTTGAATAAATAGAATTAAAATGATGATCAAACTGTTAATTTGCTGATGATGTTTATAAATTTTGTCTTATATTCTGAGCCATACTGCAGACATTAGTGTTGTTTAATCATTTAAATATTTTCTGTTAAATGACAGCAATGAAACTTTGAAATTTATTTTCAATATAAAATCATAACAGATTCAGATTAAATATTAGGTGAAGAATTATGTGTAGCTCATAAATGTCAGGTTTCTTTCTAACAATTTAAGTAATAGCCCTGGAAAAATGTCACAGCATCAGAATATCTAATACAGTATGTTGTAGTGATTCTTTATAAATCAAAAGAATCGGTTACTTAAAAATAGGAAAAATAAGAAAAAAATCTGTAAAATCATAATAATGAGACTTTTTCATATGATACAAACTTGAACAAAATCTAAAGCTAGTGAGATTTTTTACACAAAAGTTATAACATTCACTAACAGACTCACCTGATACAGAGAGTGTAACAGAATCACTCATCTCTGACATCTGAGAGTCACTTGTCCTCCTCCCTCTGCAGGTGTATTGACCACGATGTGAGTCTGTAACATCGCTGATGCTGAACTCCTTTGTTGTGGGATTTGGGTAGAATGTGTTACTGTCCCTAAACCAGTCGTACGTCCACTCGGTGTCTCTTTCTTCCTCTACATCACACCTGAAAGTCACAGTCTCTCCTATGAACACCTGAGTATCAGGGTTTATAGTCACTGTAGGTTTAGGACTCTCTGTAAGAAACAAACAAATCATTACTGTTTCTATTCTGTAGATAACCATTCAGAGTGTAGATACAGTATATCAGCTCACATGTAAATGATGAAACTCTGTCAGACAACAATCACCACTGATGAAGTAAATGTAGATCACAATTTTAAAGACATCTTCAGAACTTGTCTTGAAATTGGCGGGGCTTTAACCGGTATGTTATTTTAAGCATGCAATTGATATGGGTTGATCAGAAATTGTTATATTTATTGCTGATTAGAAAAATATTTACAGGACAGCATCAGGACTGAGCTGCAGATCAATGGTTTTGATCACGATTACAAACAAACTATATTACAGAACAAGTTTTTCAACAATGAAAACAAAACAATGCAGTGCAGTTATGAAGTAAAATGTAATGAAAAACATAACATTCTTTTTTAGCTTTTTTTTATGATCACTGTGATTTTATTTTTTTTTTTTTTGGTTCTTTTTTATTTTTTTATTTCCACACCAGGTGTGTGTGTGTAGCTTAATAATTATTTGTAATATTATAAGTAATAATTTGTAATATTTATAACACTAGCTTACTACCTTTTATGTTTTTATGAAATATAGCAAAAACGTGTCAGACACTCAGTGACTGGTTACTGGTTAGAGACAGCTAAAGGTTTAAAAAAGAAAAAAAAAATGTCCGACAGGCAGAGACGCAATGCGAGTCGCATTCTACCAAGCAAGCTCTACGTCTGAACGAACCCACGTTTACCAGAACTCTACTGGTTAGTAAGTACGTATTATTAACGTTACAACCCGAAGTAAAAAGCTGAAGAAACCCTAAACGTTAACGGAAAAGCCCTGCGAACCTGAGTGACTGAGGGAGAGACAGAGAGCTGTTCTGTGTGTGACTCAAAATATGCGTCATAACTGCCGAAATCTGACAAAGGGAAGCAGGCACATTTTTGGTTTGCTGCATCCGCATTGAGAGTGACAGTCACGCATTTCGGTCTTTTCTCACACTCTCCCGCTGCACATCATATTCTCACGTTGAAAAACTTTTTGACTATCATATATTTAATAAGCCGCAGCGCCCAAAATGTATCAGTCTGCACTGCTGTCTCTGTGGAACCAAGGAATCAAGCGTGTCTCAGTTCTTAGTCGAGCCTGACACTTATCAGCCAATTAAAAAAGAGGCTACACAATAGCCAATCAGAAAATAGCACTATCTGGGAAAGATTTAACGCAACATCCAATGAAAAAAGCGAGGGGTTGGAGATGTCACGCTTGCCTGTCTTCAAAACTTGAGAGCCCTGGTCATGATTACGAAGGACTCAATTATACATTAAACATTTTATTTGAAAGTAAACTTCAACCCAGCGTCTTTTTTCTTAAGGTCAGTTCAAACTGTTCAAAATATTTTTGTTTGCCTGCAGAAATAAAATTGCGTTTACTCGGTAGCAGGTCATTGATTTCATAAATGCAACACACTACAGTTTTTTCTACACGTTCCATAAAGGTAAAAAACGATATCTGCAGTGTTATCTTCATTTTAGATGTCAAAAGAATTTTGTGGCTCCGTGGTATTTTTTCTGTGGGAAACGGGTCCAAATGGCTCTTTGAGTGTTTAAGGTTGCCGACCCCTGGCCTAAACTAACTAACCAAATAACAAAAGTGTATTAATTTATTTATGATGTAAAATACATTTAATGGATTAAGGTTATTTAATTTTAGCAGAACTACACAGCAAAAACTGGAGAGTTGAAATTTTGGTGTTAAACATTTCAGAGTTGATTTCAACACCCAAAGAGTAACTTTAACACATTCAGAGTAAAATGGTGTTTGGTGTTGGAGTCATTTCACAGAGTTGATCATCAGTGTTAAACCAACTTCATGGAGATGTAATTGGACTCATTTTCAATTGTCGCTAATGAAATCCATGAAGACGCCACCCGCCATTATCCTCGCGTTGGTTAAGGTAAGTTAAATGAAATGAAATAATACTCAAACATTTATGATTGGTGCTAATTCAATAACAGCATGTACAATATTACGTGCCGTGGAGCACTGCACTGCACAAGCCAATGCATAAACAAAACCTATAGGCCTATGTACATCGCCACGTTTTACAATGCTCACTCGTTACGATTCAACTAAATCAAGCAATCAAATTATTACAGCGTGGCCACGATTTAATTAAAATGATGGAGCGAATTAATAAAATGAATGAGAATGATCTTTTACAAAGCCTTATTTATTGCTAGGACTGGCATTTTCAATGTACACCTAGCTAAGTTAGCTACGGAAGATATGTATTTTTTATTTTTATTTTTTTTAAAGTATTAGTCTTACAAGCGTACACACACAGTGTTTCCCGCAGCACTTTGCAGTTCGGGCAGCCCGCCTAAGCTGGGAAACCCTACCGCCTTAACTAGGTCATCCAAAAAAAAAAAAAAAACAAATTCCGCTGCATCTTGGAGAATAGCGAGGACGCGCTTCACACACCGCCACACGGCCGAAATGAGAGAAAGACGTGGTCCGTCACTGTCTGGAGGATAACTAGCCAGTTAGGTGGTGATTTTGTTGTTTGAGTTCTTCACCTGTTAGCTAGATTGCACGTGCCTGTTTTTAATAATTGTTAAATGTAGTACAGAGTCTGTGGTCTATCTCACAAGAAGCACCGGGCCCCTCCCAACCCTACCGCCTTAACTAACAAATTTTCTGCGGGAAATACCACTGCCTGCTTTCCCAGTTCATCTCACCTACTCTGCACACACTTGACACTGGAGGAAAAAAGTACGGTGCAGTTTTCTGTTATGTCTGCAACGTAAATATTGCACATCTGTACATTGTGATATTAATCTGGTTAATGGGAAACGAAATGACGTGCAGCCAACATACTTTCATTTACAACAATTTACAATGTCAAACGTTTTAGGTAAAATGTTGGTCCAGGTCAAGTACAACGAATAGCAGAAGTATGTGAAGCTGGATTGCATTGAAGAGAGGTTCGACTTCATGCAATTTCATCTAAAAGGTTGTTGTTGTTTTTTTCTTCACTATTAAAATAAATAAGAATTTGACTAAAATCTGATAAATTCTTTGTATTGTCCAAGCTGTCATGTTGTTGACTCATTTCTGTACATGCCTTTATCATATAACATTAATGTTTTATAGAAGGGGACACATTGAAAGAAATTTTTTTTTAATATTATCCATATTTACATTCTGCTTGCATCATAAAGATATTCGTATTTAGTCGTTTGTTGTGAAAGAAAGGCTGTCAACTAAAAAATAAATTTAAAAAAATCTTTTTTTTTCTTTTCAGTCATTGAGAGATTTTGCCTGCCACCAGATGCAACAGTTACAAACAAGGATGCAACAGGAACAGAAGTTGATGCAGAGATATTCAGTGACCTCGTTGGACAAGGCAATGTGGTGCTGACTGTTTTCTCAAATGATGGTGAGTTTTGTTGAATTAGAAAGATGGCTAGTGTTATCAAGCAAATAAATATGATAAATCAGACTAAATTTCATATTTCTGATTATTGTGCTGGTCATTACAGTATTTGTAATATTTTAATACTTTGTCATTCTTTAGAATTTTCAGACTCTTTCTCTTCCATGTCTGAGAGTTCTGACACTAGTTCAGGTGCATCAACTATAATCTTAGATGAGGTCCCTAACAAGAGACAAAGAAAAGAGGAAACATCTGCACTGTCTGCAAAACAGGTTAGAACAAAGCTTGAGTTTATGTTCACCCAGAAATGTAAATGATGATAAAATAAAGATAATATATATAATATAATATATATATATATATATATATATATATATATATATATAAAAGATAATATATATATATATATATATATATATATATATATATATATATATATATATATATATATATATATATACATACATATATATATATATATATATATATATATATATGCTCATGGCATAGTGGTGCTGTTCCCTTCCCTGAGAGATCCATATTCCAAGAAAGGCTATGTAAGTCATTCTCTGCATGACCGTTTCATGTTGAACTTGCAATGGTATTATATCTGTGACACAGAAATTTGATTCTTTTAAGGAACACTTTTATGATGCTGCAAGCAACACAGGATACATTGCTTGGCGTATGAAAACTGTCCACAGGCAGATTCGACGAGGATCTTTGCCACTAGACAGCCCTCATGATGTTTCTCCAGGAGGCCCAAAATGCCAAAGGGCTACTAATTTTGAAGGGCAACTTGATGGGGATGCTTGCAGAGAAGCTATGTCTTTGCTCAACCATACCACAGACAAGTCCCTAATATTCCAAAAGATGAGAGAGACTTTTCAGCATCGCCAGAAGCTCGTTAAAGATCCAGGCTCTACTGCTGATATCCTCTCCACCTTCCCAAGATTCCTAGATACAAAAGGGCTGGTATGTTTGGGATAATATGTTTTCAAAGGCATGCAATTTTAGAATATTATTTACAGTTTAATATCTTCTTTCTTAAAGGTGGATCAAGACTTCACTCTCCTGTTTGATGCTGAGACATCATCCAGGCTGCTTCAGAAGTGGGACACGTTCTTCAGGCCAAATGTCATTAAAGAGGCCAAGCAAGTTACGTCCTGAAAGAACGTCCTGAAGGAAGTTATCTCCATGAAACAAGTATGTTGTATTTGATGAACTTGTTTTTATGTATATTTGCAGTTAAAATTACTGTTTTGTTTTGATGACACATTAAAATGAGCAAAAAAACCTATGAGATGGATGTGTTCCAGATTAATTTAAAAATTAAAAAAGTAAACTATATAAAGTCTTAAAGACTTCATAAACACATCAGGTTTAAAATGCTCTATATTTTTAAAGTATTCCATTTTAAGTTTTCCATTAATTAATTAATGTGAATTGTCTCCAGTCTATGACCAGAAAATGGCATCTCTTCTTTTAATGATACATCTCCTTCCACCACCACCAGGAGGACAAAAGTCTCCAAAAATCAGTGCATGTGATGCTGCTGAAAGACTTGTAATCTTTCATAAGGTATCAACATTTTAATTTTGTGTTGTGGGTTGCACAAACATGGAGATTAAAATCGAGTCTTCAGATGCATTCACATTTTACTAGCCACTGAGTTGTATGAAAAATCACTTTTATAATGTTGTTCTCTCTAACTGGACATTGTGTCTAATATTAAATGTTCATTTTAACTTTAGTCATGCTGCAGTTTGGAGGAGCACCTCAACAGCAACCAGCATCAGCATCCATACCTCCTTGCTGTTGGACGACAGAAAAGCAAGATTGACAGCTTCTCCATCACCCTGGATAAGCATCTCATCCCATGCCAGGCAAACCGCTCCCTTGGAGCATTTGATAAAGTTTTCAAGGTACATTTTGTGTTCAATTTATCCTATGATTGTGCACTTGTAAACTTTTACACATTCCTGCAAACGACTGCATACAACATTGATGTAGGGAAAATGAAGGAGTCTCCCAGGGTTAGAGATTTGAGAGCCAGACTGCTTAACCAGACAGTAACCTTAACTTAGTCGGGCAATATGATATTGAGAGAATGCTGATCTGTTTTATTTGTCAAAAACAGCACCCAGACAATCAACAGTTGATTTCGCATTTATCTCCTTTTTCCAGTGCTATATCAGAGAACAATGATTTAGGGCTTACTAAAAATTCAACTAAAGAATTGTGTGAATCCATAGTGGCCAAAATACAAGCAAGTGGGATTCCAAACAGTTTGGTGTCCTCAATTGTGGGAGATTTAGAGGAGCTAACAGATGAGCTTCACTCACAAACAAAGCATAACATACTCTCTGCTTTGCCTACAAATGACCCCTGCAAAACTGTAAATGAATCATTTGAAAAGTTAGAAAACCCATTCACAAATATGAATACCGAATGGAAACGGAATACACACTTTAAAGAAAAATGGGGAGTTGTAGAGCCCATTGAGATAAAACTAGGTGTGCGGTATGACAACAGGTTGAATCAGAAATCTGGCACTTATGACCAAGTACCAGTGAATGATTCTTTTATATATGTGCCAATTTTAGAAACATTGAAATTCATGTGCAGAAATCCAGAAATTTGTGATCTCCTAAGGAAAGATTATAGATCAGAGTCTGAACTTTTTACAGATTTTAGAGATGGAAGTTATTTTAAATCCCATCCTTTATTTACAACAAAGAGACATGCATTACAAATCCAAATATACTATGATGATTTTGAAACAGCAAACTCCCTTGGCTCCAAACGTTGTATCCACAAAATTGGCTGTCTTTATTTTATTGTAAGAAATTTGCCCCCAAAATTTAATTAGGTTCTTATGAACATTCATTTGTTAGCACTTTTTCACGCACAAGATTTAAGCAAGTACAGTTTTGATGTTGTACTGGAACCGTTGATAAATGATATTAAGATACTTGAAAGCCAGGGATTAAGTCTTCCATTCTCAGATGAGCAGATATATGGCACCATCACAAAAATCACTGGTGATAATCTAGGGATGCACTAGATTCTTGGTTTTAATGAGTCATTTAGTAGCCATCATTTCTGTCGCCTTTGTTTAATTGAAAAGAATGATTCTCAAACAGTATACAGTGAGGATGATCCTAAGGTGGTCCTTCGTGGAAAAGAAATCTTTGAAATGCATTGCAAGTCTCTCCAGGAAAACCCACAATTGAGGTCACTGTATGGTTTTAAAAAAAATTCCACAATTAATACACTGAAGTATTTTCATGTTACCAATAACTACTCCTTCGATATAATGCATGACCTCCTTGAAGGTGTGGCTCAATACGAAATGAAATTGTTTTTTGGTCATCTCACACAAAACTTTATATCTGAAGAGGATTTACTTTCTAGGATTTATTCTTTTGATTATGGATTTTTAGAACGTAAAAATCGCCCCACAAAGGTTATTTTGGAGAGTGCTGGTAATAGCATTGATTTAAATTCCATCCAGACATCATGTCTTGTGAAAAATCTGCCACTTTTGTTAGGAGACATTGTTCCTCCAGGACACAAGAACTGGAGTTTGTTGCTTATGTTACTTCAAATAATGAACATAGTGTTTTCACCTTGTCTCACTTCAGGCTTGACAGTGTATTTGAAGCACTTGATTGCTGACCACCACAAACTATTTAAGAACTTGTATCCACAAAAAAATTTGCTTCCCAAGCATCACTACATGATTCATTACCCTTCTTCTATAAGGAAAATTGGCCCCTTATTATATATGTGGTCAATGAGATTTGAATCGAAACATAAAATGTTCAAAGATTTCTTTAAAAATTTCAAAAACATAATGAAGTCCTTAGCTAAAAAGTATCAGATGGCCATTGCTTACCATTGGGAAACCTTTACCCTCAAACATAATGAGTTTGGGCCAATTAAATAATTTTCCATAGAAGATCAGAATGCTCAACTGCTTGAAATGTTCCTATCGAAAGATGTTTTCTCAACCAGTTGGGTTAAAGTAGATGGTGTAGAATACAGAGCTGGACTTGTGGTGTGCAGTGCAATAGAAGATGAAATGCCAGTCTTCTGTCAAATAAGTGATGTACTTTTGGTTGACAGTCACATTTATCTGTTGGCATGCCATTTATCTGATGAGCATCTTCATGCATTCAGAGTACTACGAAGTGATGAAAGGTGTATTATAAAAATGTCAGAGATTGAATTTTATAAGCCATTTGATATTCAAAGTTCATACAGTGTTATCAATGAAAGTTTGTATATCATACCTTCTTTTGTAATGTTTTAATTGAACTTTAAAAATAAAAAAAAAGGTTTATGGAATTATTTAGTGCTGTAGTTTATTTAACATTATTTTGTAGATCTTTTAAGAAGGAAACTAATTTTAACCACCTAAAACATGCAACTCACAACAGTTTTTTGATATTCCTTTTAGTGTTATTTTAGTGTCATCAAATTAGGAACTCCGGCATAGTGTTAAATATTTAACTATTTAGAAAGTGTTAATTTAACTCCAGGGAGTGTGGAGCTATATAAACTCTGAAAAAGTGTTGAAATAAACTCTGAGAGAGTTAATTTAACACTGGACTTTTTGCTGTGTACAAACTTACAAACTGACATTAAAAGTGTTCAATTTGGCAGAACATTTGCATTATTATTACCTCACCGACTTTTACTTTTTTTGTTGTTGTTTTTTAGGATCAGAAAGAGGACCAATAGAACTAGTAGTAGTAATAGCAATAATAATGCTGATACAGCGATTAATAGTAATGATAATAGTAGTAGTTATAATAGCAATAATAATAATAATAATAATAATAATAATAATAATAACGGTAATATTGATACAACTATTAATGATAATGTATTATAAAGCTGCCGCTGTTAACCCTAATGGCCATGGCATAGTATATACCAATGCCGGCGTCATATTACAACGGGCTATCAAGGTGAGTTGCTGCGGGATCCATGGTCACAAAATCCATACCCATCCCCAGCCGTCCCGCACATGCCACGTTTATCCTGTTTGTGTGTGTGTATATGTTTTGTTTTGTTTTTTTGTTTTTTATGGAATAAATATGGCTGCTTTCATTGTTATACTCATGATATGTTTGTCAACTAGTGTATAATGCATTAAAAAAGCATGGCGTGTAGCATGGAACCAGCCCAGTGCAAAGCCCAGACCACTATGCCCACGCCACACTTACCCTATGTATTTTTTTTTTCTTTTTTTTATTATGCTCCAAATGAATGTGTGTGCAGCTCATCTAATATATGATGCATTAAAACAGCGAGACAAGTGCTGGGCCAGCCAGAGACAAGCCCATCACACCCACCCACGACTAATCAGAACTGCACAAGGCAGGGACTAGTATGCCACAGCCAACCAGGTTCCAGAAGCAGCGAAAAAGGGAAAGAGAGAAAGAGAGAGAGAGAGGGAGAGAGAGTTTTAAATATAATATTATAAGTATTTAATTTATATTTATTAGTCTGTGTTGCTGCCTCTTCCTGACCCCCCCTCCTCCCAATCATGTGTGATTATTGATGTGATTATTGATGGATGGCTTCAGACAAAGAAGGTCAGATAACCAAGACGGGTGTAATTCTGATCTATTATTTTGAGTCGAGGTAGACAAGTTTTCCATGGAGATGTACTCTATTAGTAAATTTTTCCAAGTTGTAATGTGTATGGCGTTCCTCGATTTCCAATAGATAAGTCTGATTCCCATTTAGCATTGGGTAGGCTTAATGTGTTGTCTGATTTGGATATTATTTTATATATTTTGGAGAGTAATTTTTTTGGGGGGAGGTTATATTAATTAGTTCTGAAATTGGAGGCAAAAGGTCTAGATTAAATCTCTGAGTGTCAATTTTTGATTTAATAGATGATTCAGATTTTTAAAGATTCCAAAAAACAATTACTCCCAATGCCGTATTTCTGGACCAAGTGGGAAAATGGTGCCAAGTTGTTATTAAGGAGTATGTGTTGAAGTTGTGTGATGCCCTTATCTACCCATGTGCGTAAGTTGAGTGGCTTCTTATTAACTATAAAATCTGGGTTATTCCAGATCGGGGTGTATTTAGATGATGCAAGAGGGGTGTTTGTGATTTGATGAAATTTCCACCAGGCTGTCAGAGCTGTGGCTATTGTTGGTGATTTAAAACAGTGGTGCTTTTTGATTGCCTGACTATAGAAAGGTAATTCTGAAATGTTAATCTCTTTACAAATTGACTGTTCAACATCTAGCCATGTGCTTTCTGATGGGTTAGGATGAATCCATTTGTATATGTTTTGGAGCTGATTGGCCAAAAAGTAGTGGTAGAAATGTGGTGCTTCCAGTCCTCCTTGTGTTTTTGGTTTCTGTAGTGTAGTCAATTTAATTCTTGGAGTCTTATTTTTCCAATAGAATTTAGTGACGATTGAATCTAGTGATTTAAACCAGGTGAGGGTGGGTAGTGCTGGAGTCATTGTAAATAAATAGTTTAATTTAGGGAGTATAGTCATTTTAATTACTGATATTCTGCCCATAATGGATAGTGGTAAATTCATCCAGTGGTGAAGGTCATCATTTATTGTTTTAAGTAATGGAGTAAAATTGAGTCCTAACAGCTCTGACAGCATGGGGGAAACATTAATGCCCAAGTATGTGATATAGTTAGTGCACAAAGGAATAGGTGATGTCTGGGATGTCACATCCAAACTGTTAGAATGTAATGAAAGTAAGGCTGATTTACTCCAGTTTATGGAGTATTGAGAGATAATTGAGAATGAATCAACGAGTTTAATCGCTTCTTGTAATGATGATGAGGGGTCTTGTAAATATAGTAATATATCATCAGCATAAAGACTAATTTTGTGGTGCATGTTTAGTGTTTGAATTCCTTTAATGTAGCCGTTTTGACGGATAGCTGCTGCTAATGGTTCAATGAAAATGGTAAATAATGAAGGGGAGAGTGGGCATCCTTGTCTAGTCCCCCGTTGCAGCGTGAAGATATGTGATGTTAGTCCATTGATGATGACAGTGGCTGAAGGTGATGTATACAGAATTTTGATCCAATTAATGAATGACTCCCCAAAACCAAACCTCTCTAATGTGGAAAACAGGAATTTCCAATTGACCCTGTCAAAAGCTTTTTCTGCATCGAGAGTAACTATGATGGTTTTGGTTTTTTGAGTTGATGAATAATGCATCAAGTTAAAAAGTCTACGTGTGTTGTTGGATGAAAGTCTACCTTTGATGAAACCGGTTTGATCTGAATGGATTATAGATGGTGTGACTTTTTCTATTCTATGAGCTAGTGCTTTAGCGTTGATTTTAATGTCTACATTAATTAGGGAAATCGGGCAATAACTTGATGGTAATGTTGGGTCTTTATTTGGTTTAAGAAGGAGTGAAATTGTGGCGGTGTTCATAGTATCTGGGAGTTTTGATTTTTGTTTTGATTCAGTAATCATACAGATAAAAAGTGGTGATAAAATGGACCAAAAGTGTAAAAAGTGTTTGTAAAACTCAGCAGGGAATCCAGCAGGGCCTGGTGCTTTGTTGTTTGGCATGAGTTTGAGGGCATTAAAAAGTTCATATTCTGATAAGGGAGATTCAAGAGTATTTATTTGATGTTTACTGAGTTGAGGTAGGTTGATATTGTATAGGAATGAGTCAATGTCTTTCTGATCTGAGTCATTATTGGAGGAATATAATTCACTGTAAAAGTTTTGAAAGATTTGAATTACTTCTTCTGGTGAGTTGGTGGATTTCCCTGCTGTGTCTACAATCCCTGGTATTGTAGCTTTTTCCTTATTTTGTTTGATTTGATTTGACAAATATTTACCAGATTTGTTATTATGATGGAAGTTTTCTTGTCGTAACCTATGAATTAGGAATTGTGTATGTTTATTGATTAATTCGTTCAATTTGAGTTTATATTTTCTTATTTTATATTTTTTGAATCCTGAGTTTTTTCTGTTGGGTTATTTATGTTAATGTCTTCTGGTTGTTTAATTTTTTGCTCCAATTCTACTTGCTCATCCTTTTCTTTCCTTTTTATGTAAACTGAAAATGAAATTATTTTTCCTCTTAGTACTGCTTTTCCTGTTTCCCACAAAAGAGATGGAGATGTTTCCGGCGAGTCATTCATCACTAGAAAACATGCCCACTCTCTTTTGAAATAACTGCCAAAATCATGATCTTTCAGAAGAGATATGTTAAATCGCCATCTGGTAGTGGGTTTATGTTGACTAGTTGTGTTCCATTTTAATGTTACCGGGGCATGATCACTGATGGCTATTGGACGAATCTTTGATTCAGAAATATTTGATATGATAGAATTACTGGTAAGAAAGAAGTCAATGCGGGAATATGAGTGGTGTACTGGTGAGAAAAATGAGTATTCTTTACTATTAGGATGCTGTAGACGCCAACTATCGCCAAGACCAAAATCACTCATGAACTGTTTTATGGTTTCTGCAGATTTCCAAATGTGTTTATTGCCTAAACTATTACATATATCTATTGTTGGATCTAGAACTGTATTGAAATCACCTGCAATTATAACTGGACAATTAGAAAAATTTGAAATTGAAGAGAAAAAGGTCTGGAAAAAGGATGGGTTATCTGTGTTTGGGCCATACAAGTTGCCAATTGTGACCAGGCAAGATTAATGATGTTTATAATAATGAAACGTCCTTCAGGGTCTGTATTAGTGGTGTTACAAAAGAGATTTTTTTTATTTATTAGAATGCATACTCCTCTTTGTTTTGTGTTGTAGTGAGCCGAGAATAAATGACTGTAATTTGATTATTTAATTTTGTTATAATCTGATTCCGATAGATGCATTTCTTGCAGGAGACATATGTCAGCTTGTAGTTTATTCAAATGATTAAAAACTTTGACCTTCTTTGTCTGAGAACCAAATCCACGAACGTTCCAGGTTACAAAAGTGATAGATGACATGTTTTAGTGATTATGGCAGTTATTGACTCAGGAATGAAAGTGAAGTGATGTGTCCAATTGCACATCTGATCAATCTATCAGTTAGGCAAAGTATTTTTCCAAGCTTTTGGAAAATAGCAGTTGTATCTCCGATTTATAAGTCTGGTGATAAAACAATGGTGTCAAATTATAGACCCATTAGTATTTTATCAGTAGTATCCAAGGTGACAGAAAAATGGGTAGCTGAACAGCTTAAAAACTATCTAAACTTGGGCCACAAACCTTTACACCCAATGCAATTTGGATTCTGTACAAACCACTCTACAGAGACAGCAAACTGTTTCCTCCTTGAAAATATCAAGTTAAAATTAGATAAGGGTGGTATAGTTGGTGCAGTGTTCTTGGACCTTAAGAAGGCTTTCGACACTGTGAACCACCAGACACTATTATCAAAATTATCTTCTTATAATTTCTCAGATGAGGCTATGAAATGGATGGAGTCATATTTAACTAACAGGAAACAGTGCGTACATATTGGTAATTCTTATTCTTCATACCTGGACTGTAATATTGGTGTAACCCAGGGGTCAGTATTGGGCCCTATTTTGTTTAGCCTGTATATTAATGACTTGCCTTCAGTTTGTCAATCTGTTAATATACAAATGTATGCAGATGATACTGTTATTTATTTGCATACTAAGACCAAACAACAGGCAGCAACTGAACTAACCAAAGCATTGGTGCATGTTTCTGCCTGGCTAAAAATCTCAGATCTGCATCTTAACATTAACAAAAGAGTCTGTATGTTCTTTTCTAAGAGGTCCACAAATGTACTGCAGGCAGATGTTTTTATAGAAGGAGGAAAAATCATGGAAGTGTCCAATTTTAAATACCTCGGTATTACTTTGGACTCTAATTTAACTTTTAAAAAGCATGTAAAAAAGTGGCTAATATCATCAGATATAATATGGCCAACTTTAGACACATTAGGCCATATATAACAATAGAGGCAGCCAAATTATTTATGCATGCCATGATTTTTTCTCACATATTATACTGTTTCACAAAATGGTCCCAAGCAAATATGACAACTCTAAAACCAATTGAGACCCTTTATAAGCAAACCTTAAAAATATTAGATCAAAAACCTATCAGTCATCACCACTGTAATATTGTTACTAAATACAATTTATTCAATTTTAACAATTTCTTACATTATCAAGATGCCTGTCTCATTTTTAAAATTTTACATGGGCTTGCACCCCCACCACTGCGTGAATTTATAAAACTGAGGAATAACAGTGATAAGGCAAACAGATCAGCTACCAGGGGAGACTGTGTTATACAGTATAGGAAAAGTAAGTTCGGTCAAACAGTTTTTTCAGTACGGGCCTCAAATTATTGGAATTGTCTCCCTACTGAACTCAGAAAGAGCACCAGCTATTCATCATTTAAATTCAAACTCAAGAAATGGATTAAAAACACTTAAAATTGCAATCATCAATAGTTAACTTATTTTATTTTTGGTACTGCCCATTTTTGTATTGTATTTATTACTATCTATCTAGTGTTTTAATTTGTTTTGTGTTTTTCATGTATTTAATTTTTGTACTATGATATTGTGTTGACCTGCCAAGGGACTGCAGATGAAAAATAGCTCTTCGGCTAATTCTGGCACATTTACATTTTGAGTGTAAGCAAAAAATGTTGATTGATGTGCATTGTCCCTTTCAAATAAATTAAAAAAAAGGAGTGTTCAGAAAAGCCAGAGAGTAATGTCTTTATCGCGATATAGTTGTCCATTTATGTATAATTTGTCCACTGTAATGACTGCCTTTTTTCCTTCATCTATTTTCTGTTTTCGAATTGGGAAGAGTTGTTTCCGGCATTCGAGAATTACCTTTGGATATTGATCATTGAGTCCATAGTTTGTGCCTTTGAGTTGTTTGCCTTGCCTCTGAACCAGTTCTTTGTGTTTATAGTGTTCGAATTTTGCGATGATCGTGGTCGGTTGTTATTGTTTTTAGATCTTATACGGTGAACTTGTTGAAAGGTGATGCTCTGTACTGTTTCCGCTGGTAATTTGAGTTGTTTTATCATGAAATCCTTTACTGATTTTTCGGGGTCGTCTGGAGTTTGCTCCGGGATGCCTGTGAAAACTAAATTGTTCCTCATGCTGCGCGATTGCAAGTCCAAAATGTTTTCTTTCATGATTTTGTTTTCAGCGACAACAGAAGTGAGTTGAATGGTAAGTGCTTGTTATTTTCTTTAGTGAGAGTGTCTATCTGTTCTTGGCTGAATTCTAAGCTGTACGGCAATTCCTGGAATTCCTTGTGTATGACTTCTATGAGTGCAATGCAATCCTGGTATCAAGTCCAGTGAGTTTATTTTCGATTGACAACAAAATGTCGCTTACCTCAGTGCAGCACGGCGGTTTGGGTGATGTGGATGGTGTTGTACTTGGGCTGAAAGGTGAATCGGGACGAGGTCTCTTGGCCGACTTTTACTGACTAAACGAATGAATGATGACTGACCAATGGCCGTATACTAACAGCGCCACCTGCTGACTAGAATAGGAACTGTTCTGTCAACTAAGTTTAAAAACAGCGCATAGCGGAATGAACGTGTAAAATAAGTTCTAACGGACATACGGGTTTATTGCACTTGTAAATCTTGTACTTTATTTGTGGTGTAAAACATTTTCAGTCCTCAAAAGACCAGGGACTTTTTACAGTACATGAGGGGCTTAGACCCCCGAAGCCCCACCCTCACAACATCACTGAGTCTTTAGCCCTATTAGGATGGGACTAGATTTACAGGGGTTCGTTAGAGAAATTTCAGTTTCACAGACGTACTTTGTGATTTTGATCCCGTCCGAATGTGCCATGTCAAAATTCCAGAGCAAATTACCTACTGTTTTCCATCAAAATCGGTGCTCCTCTGAGAAATCTAATCTGTCTGAATGCGAATGTCTGTGATTGCCAAAAAAGTTTTTTCCAACACGCGTTTTCTTGTCTGTTTTGGTCAACGTGAACTACCGTATTAACCCTAGTGCACCGGTATTCTGCTAACCCTAGTGCACAGTTTCTGCTTTCTGCACACCAATAATGGATGTAAATATGTTTGCTACCCTGCGAAGAAATAAAAAAATGAAATCAACAAGAAGAGCCAAATCACGTAAATTAAGACTGATTACTGTAATATCAGTTTCTGGTAAGAGTACTTTCATTTCTATAGTCAATTACATCACGTGAAAATTATATAAAAACGTATTTATTCCAGTGGGTTTATAAGAAGTAACCGCATGATGTTAAAATTTTTTTACATTTTTTTTATTAATTTTAATATTATTATAACGTGTATAACATTTTTAAACACTTAACAAGTTAGGATTTTTACATTTTTAAAGTGCATAAATGTTAATTTACTTAATTTCAAAATACATTTTACGCGTCCTGGACATGTGCTCTTATGCAACACCCACATATAAAACACAGACTCTCCTACCTCCGTAATAAACACAGGATGTCCCGTCCGAATCCATACATGAATTTTCAGATGTTGGCTGAAAAAAATTCTAACTCAAACGTCGTTTGGAAAACTAGTCCCGTCCGAATAGGGCTTTTGTCACATCAGAAAGATTCATTATATTCCACTGGTCTCAGTTTAACACTACATGTGTCACTTGTTATTAAAATCATTTTAATAAAAAAAAGGTTAATAAATGAAACTTACCTAAAGCACCTGTTTGTGTACAGAGGATGAGTTCAGTCAGCACTAAAGGTAGAGAGAGAAACAGACATTAGTTAAGGTTCATTTAGAGCTAAAACACTTGTTGGTGTGCAGTTATTATGATGATGATAAAATAATGAACAGCAGTGTGGTGTGATGTGGTGTGATGTGGCCCACTATGAAGGAGGTTTACTGTAGATTATTGTATTAATTCTTGTACTGTTTGATTCCTGTTTGCTTAAACCACAAACAGATATATTAAAATCAGCATCCAATCTGTTCTGTTGTTAAACCCAGTGCCATGGCTATTAATATAAATATCATTCATTTAGAAAGTGACACTTGATTTCCTCTTTGCTTGCCACAGTCTCCTCCCACATTGTACATCTACAAGATTAACTTTCTTCTCTTTACAGAGTGCAGAAAAGATCTCCAAAGAAATGTAGAATAAAGTACACATTTTAAAATCCTAAACAAATACAGTGTATGAAAGTATAACAGCAGTTAAAATAATCAGCTGTAATGTTCTGCCCATGTGAGAGACACCAGGATACAATTACTGAAAACAGAGTTTAATGACTATTTAGTATTTTACAAATAAAATCCCTTGGCTCAAACCTAAACATACCACAAAAAGCTGAATTTAATTTAACACTAAATTAAATATCAGACCTTAGCTATAGAGAAATTAAAAAATCACACAGAAGATGAAATTAGGTTTGTTCAAACACTCATTTGGTTAAAACAAATATTAATTCACCACTAATGAAGACTCACAGAAAACATTTACTCACAGAACATCACACAGAGTGGACGGAGCTCCATCATGTCCAACTGATGACTGACTGACAGAGAGAGAGAGAGAGAGAATCTCCACCTAGACAAATACAGAGGAGTCGAAAAATGGTGAAAGAGGAAGTGCAGAGAGAGAGAGAGAGAGAGAGAGAGAGAGAGAGAGAGAGAGAGAGAGAGAGAGAGAGAGAGAGAGAGAGAGCTGTTGTGGTTTCTGTACAAGGGACTAAAAAGTCTTAGCATTGAAAACATTAATAACGGCAAATAAGTAAGTCAGGGCTCTCAAGTTTTGAAGGCAGGCAAGCGTGACATCTCAAACCCTTCCACCCCCCACCCCCCACAATAATTGTTGTGTTTGGTAAGGATCACTGACCGCAGTTTAACCGTGTGTGTGTGTGTGTGTGTGTGTGTGTGTGTGTGAGAGAGAGAGAGATAGAGAGAGATTATGACTGGTGTTGTTTAGTGTAAGTGTTTGTTGCCTTTTTGGACTTCTTTATCATTTGTAATGTTGCTCCCATTTAAAACAGTTCGGCTCAAGCCGAACCAGAGACAAGCTGTTTTGTGTTGAGGTTTTGTTAAAACCGACCAACGAAAATACCCTCTCTACTGTATATGATTTTTTTCATTGGTTGTTGCGTTAACTCTTACCCAGATAGTGCTATTTTCTGATTGGCTATTGTGTAGCCTCTTTTTTTGATTGGCTGATAAGTGTCAGGCTCGACTAAGAAATGAGACGCGCTTGATTCCTGCCTGGTTCCATAGACACAGCGCTGTGGGATATTACATATATGATAAATAGTCAAAACGTTTTTCTGCGTGAGGAAAACAATGTGTGGAGGGAGAGCATGGCAAAAGACCCAAATGTGTGACTGTCACTCTGAATGTGTGACACTTGACAGCCCTGATGTAAGTGAACAGAAAAAAAACTTGGTGTGCTGTGTGTGTTTTTACAGATCATCAGTTTTACAGTTAGAGTTGTTAGTCCAGGGCCTGAAATGAGATGTAAGTTATAAACGTTCTCTAAGGGAGCAAATATATTGTTTCATGGTCAAATGCTCTGAATGTTGTTGTCTGTGTGTTATATCTATCCATTTTTGATGAGACAGGAAACAGGTGAGTGAACTCCTGTATTTTTTAATAAGCTCAAACTTCATCCTAATTCAAGGCAGAGGTCAAAGTGCAGGAAGCCACGATTAAGTTATTGGACTTGTTCCTGATTAATTCTGCTTTGTTATAAACTAATTTTATTGAGTACAGGTAGTGTTTTAGTGATTGTTTCTGAAAAACAAACACAAACACACGTGCACATGCACGTGCACATGTTGTACCCTTAAAAAGGGAAAAAGTAACGGCCTGGGAGAAGGTTGAAGAAACACACACAATTTCCTCAATTTGTTCCAAAACTGTATGTGTTTCTTTCTTCTGTTTAACACAACACAGCACATATTTTTTCCTACTGTGAAAGTTAATGGGTGCTGCTAACTGTCTGATTACCAACATTTTTCAAAATATCATCTTTTGTGTTAAACAGAAGAAAGAAACTTTTGGAACAAATTGAGGGTGAGGAAATAACACAATTTTCATTTTTGGGTGAACTTTACCTTTAAGGGCTACATTTAGCCTTAAATGTTAAATGAATACGGGACCTGGAGCACAGGTTTTAGCAGCTGACTGTCTTTTGTTGCTTATAATAAATTGGAATGTTGATAACACATAAGCGGTCTTTAATAATACTCTAAATTGCATGTCGATGCATATTTTATGCATTAGTGAGTGTGGTGGTGCCTATGGGGTGTCACTCTAGGATGGGTGCGTATGAGGCTGGGAGGGGGAAAAAAAAATCACAGTGTACCCACTACAAAAATCTAGACTACCCCACTGCTTATACACCAGCGACACAGTAAACACTCGTGTATTGTGGGACTTGGACACGACGGAGCCGGTTTCCGGCTGCTAGCATAAAGCTGCACATCTTCTCAATTAACACAGAACTTTTTAAACAATGCAAAACATCTCTTTTACTCATATAAAACCACAATACCATAATGAAGTGTATTATTAACATGGTGTTAAGATCTACATTGCTTTATGAGTGGTAACTACCTTAAAAAGGGGAAAAGTAACGGGAGAAGGTTGAAGAAACACACACACGCAGCTCTAGCCTTCGCTCGTCTGTATTGTACGGTACGATGCCCGTCTGGTCACACCTTAGAGAAAAGAAAACAAGACCCGCAAATCCGTGATCACGGTTTTGTAATTCGTCCCCTCAGTTTATAAACCGTACTCACGGATGAATAAACCGTACTCACAAGTTAACAATCCATGCTCTCAGATTTGTAAACCATAACCTCAGTTATTGTAATCCGTACCCACAAATTCATAAACCGTGCGCAAGCTTTCGCAATCAGTACCCACGGTTTTGCAATCCGTACCCACGGGATTTGTCGCCCTCCCCTCCCTCATTTCAGACATCTGTAGTCCACAAGCGCGACAACAGCTCCAAATGCAATGTGTTTAAACTTAATTTTTTTTAAATGGACAATTTCCTTTATTTTCTATAAATATGATAGAGAGTTGGATGACCTTACTGTGTCAACTTTTCAAGAGGAGAAGGTAAAAACAAATACAATACAAATAATGTGCAGATTCTTTGGCTGAATACAATTGTATATAGTTATTTAATAATAACATATTAACCAAATAAGTCTTTAAATAATTATATAAAATTGCATAACTATTTAAAATTGCATGCTACTTTTAAATGCACGAATGAAAGTAGCATCTGATTAAAATATTACTTAAATATTATTTCTTAAAATATCTTCTTTTGTGTTCCACAGAAGAAAGTCAATTACAGGTTTTAAACATGAGGGTCATTAACCCTTTAAAACATATATAAAGCTTTTGCTGGCTGATTATCTTGCAAAAATTAAAAATTAAGTTATTTTTTCCTCTTTCTTTTAGATTGACTGCAATGCAGTCAATAGTATGTCAGATCCCCAGATGTCCCCAGACATGTCCCCAGATTTGGAGACTTGATAGCAATAAGACAGAAGAGAAGTAGCTGCATTAGAAGGAAATAGCACTACATTTTCTAAAGCAACAGAAAAGCTCAGTAGAAATTCAAATGCCCCAAAAAACAGTGCGAAGTTACCAATTGGGACTGTTTGAAGAGATTCGTGGCTCCTTTGTTCAGATCAACGAAAAGCGTGGTGGTGGAACCAGACATTTAAAAGCTTTGAAGAGTGCTACCATGGCAGAACTGTTAGAGTGTGGCAAGGAGCTGTTCTTTCCAAATGGGAAAAATAAGCTAGGAGATATAACTGAATTTGAATTGAAATTGAGAGACTTCACAGAAGAAGAATTACATCCACTGACAACATTAGGTGAACAATATGAATTGAGGAAGGTAAAAATGCTGAGACTGTATCTATCTTGCAAGAGAATAGACACAACTCCAAGTACAAGCATTAACACAGTAGATGAATTTGCAGTTGAACAAGGTCCTTCTACCTCTGCTGAGGCATGTGAATGTGAGGAAGAACTTGTTGTCATAACTGAGGACAACAGTCCCATTGCTGATTCACCTTTTTTTGTCAGACAATAGTGTAGTGTTGATAGAACCAGGCACTATGAATGCAATACATAGCTAGGGCTGGGCAATTAATCGAAAAGTAATCGAAATCAACATTCAGAACCTATAATCGATCAAATTTTTCCAGGTCGATTATTTCAATTACTTTCCCATTAAAAACACTACCACGTGTGTAGTCACGTGACCCTGCTCCGTTACGTTATGTCATTCCGCCGACATGTGAGCTCTCCATGCTCGACATGAATATGAAACACATTGAAAATTATTTATTTTGTTTCCAAAAGTGCAAGTTATTTATTTTTACTTTTTTTTATAAAAACAAAGCGACTGTTCGTTTTAGGCAATGTGTGCTTTAATTTCAGTTGTTCAACATTGATGTTCAATAAATAATCATAGATAATAGATAGTGTGCGTTTCCTTCAATTATTTTAAAATCAAGTAATGCACCCTTCATTCAAAAATCTCTCACTTGTTATATGTGGGCGTATTTACTAAACAAAACTTGTCAGTGAACTATGAGGGCAAAAAAAATAAACATAAAATAATCGTTCATTAATCGTAATCGAGTTAAAATGTTCAAATCGCCCAGCCCTATACATAGCTCAATTTCAGTTGATTGAAGAAATTCAATTTGGATATGCAGTTTTAGAAGGCGGTATGCTTGATGACACTCTACACTGTAAATTATTTGCTTCAGTTTTGTCATTTTTACATTCTGACTTTCATAATTTGCAATGTGTCAAGTTGCATCTTTATATGGCACGTTACAGTATCAAAAATTCACGGTACAATAGTATTTCAGTATGATGACCTCGGTACGGTATTTATTAGACCATTTACAGGAAGAAAGGCCATTTACATCCTTATACACTAACAGTTTTTTTTATAACCTTTCTTACAGCCGTTACTGTACTACATTGCACATTACAAAACAATGAAGTGAAAAGATATGTTCATAGCATTTGGAAACTGCCACTACTGCTTTTATACTGCACAAAAAGTTATAAAGTAACATGATGCACATAAAGTGTATGGATCAGCTTATTGCGGCACATCTTAAACACATTAATTAAAGTATAAAACTAAGGGACAAGACAACTAGGGTGTCAACCCTAAAATGAACGATGTGTGTGACTTAGTTAAAAAGCTCACCACCCCACTACTGCTCATAAATACAAATAAGATGATTAAAAGCCGATCATTATAAACATATAAATTACGTTCGGCTAAAAATCACAGTAGGCTAACGTTCATGTACTTGCAAGCACTAGAGTTTAGCTTTGTCTAACAGTGAGAAAACTGCACATTTGTCAGTGGAATAAAAAAAAAAAACATTTGGCAGTGAAATTTTTCTGTGACAAGACAATCTAATTATTAATCTCTCTTTTTTTTCCAAACATTGTTCAATGTTCAAACATTGACATATGCGTACTTCATTTTTTATTTGACGAGACAGACAGCGGCTGCTCTGTACTGTACCTCTCACACACAGCTAAAGGCACTAGTTTGAAATAAATTGACTTTTGCCCTACTCCACGACACTACAACCTGGTTTCACCGAAACCAAACATATAACGTTCATTTTTTTCTAGCTGATAATAACAGCCATAATGTCTAATTTATATACATTCAGGCCACAGAATAATGTTACCTCACAACTTTATTCCCCAGTGGTTAACTTACCCCAAAAAGATGCTGTGGGAAGAACATACTGTACAGTAAAGAAAGAGAGAACGTTGTAAGCACCAAGAAAAGCTTAAGTTAACAGATAATGTTTTTTTTATTATTTAAATAAGGCTTAAACTATGGTCTCACAGTACACTTAACACTACCAACGTCTGTTCATTTCTATTCCGCGGTCCAACCTACACGAGTGTGTTCACTAACAGCGCGACAACAAAACCTACAACTAACGAAATTTGGCTGATACTTCATGCACTATCACATATATTTTTTTTAAAAAAATCAGTCATTTAATTGACGAATTTGGACATTTTAAAACTTACCACAGAATCCGCAGAGATGAGAGAACTCAAAGATAGCGCCAGCGCGGGAGGAATCTCACAGCCGCGTCCTGTGATTTCGCCGATGGCATTATTTTCACAATAAAAGTCTCAACACTGTACTATATTGTGAAATATCACAGTTAATGTCTGTGAAATGCTAATAATATAAGCTACTGTGAAATATTACTGTTACATCTTGTGAAATCCCGGAAATTTTTTACAGTGTATCAATGGAACCCACTGAAATAGTGCTAGACCAGTTACAAACCACAAAGTTAAGACTTCACAGGGGAAACATTTTCCAAGATCTTAATGCAGCTTTTACAGATGACTTAGTATCTGTCAATGATTGTCTTAGAGAAATTGAGATGGTCCTAATGGTAGCACAGAGAAAGGAGAAGTACATCACATACAGAGTGAGTATTGGGGTACATTTATCATGAAATGTACATCAGGAAACACACAAAGTACCCATGACAAGGAAAGATGAATGGGAAAATGTAGCTAAAGTGATGGTTCTTGGTTATAACACTGTTCAAATAATTTCCCATTGTACTGGCCAAGCCTTTTCTGTGTCATTGTCTTAGACTTAACATTGATGAGGATGAGCTCTTAACAGCATTTCTGGAGATAGTTTCACAAGAGGAAAAGCAGCTTGTTGAAGAAGCAATGAGAGACTTTACATCTGTCTCTGAACTAGAAGAATGGGTTGAATTCTTGGAAGCTCATGATGTGAAAATTCTTATCACCGAGAAAAATGCCAAGCAGATATTACTTGATGTTGCACACAAAGAAATTGTGCAAGATCCAGCTTACATAGCAGAATGTTGGAGTCCGGTGTTGAAAAACTGAAACTACCTCCAGGGGGACTAAATGAATTGATCTTTATTGAGCTTTACTTCAAAAGCAAGAACGGTTATACCCATATTACAACATGAAACACTTAATAACAGAGAATGCCAGGTCATGGATTATCTAAAGAGGATCATCAAGCACTGTAGTGATGTTTGGTTCAGGAAATTTCTGCGTTTCTGCACAGGTGTTTTGTTTCTTTCATTATATTTATTAAATATATAGTTTTATATTACATACAACTGTAAAATCATATACTTTAATAATCTGTTATGCATTTTTGCTGTTGTGCACTGTTAAATTGTATGTATACATTTGAAATTGTTAATACATTTTTTCTTGGTAGGAGCTGACCTTCTTGTTGCAAGGTTTATTCATGTCCGATTTGTGCAGCCACAAACTTCCTTCACAAGATCTCCCCAGTCCCACACCTGTGGATGTGTGTTAGAAGTTCCAAGCAATTATACTTCATACCCTGAGCTTGCAGAGGAGTTCATAAACAACCTTGATGCAAACATATGGGTGATGGATATTGTGTAAAGGTAAGGATGCCAATAATATCAAAGAATAGGTCTGTTATATTCCTTAATTAGACATGCATTTATCTATATCTGTCTGTGTTTATCCTAGGTGGTCAGACAGTATGTGCAGCAGGATATGACTGTTTCTTTGTATCATTCACAGTCTCTATTCTCAAACAGTTTCCTGACATAGACGTTTTATCCTGCACAAGATAATGTTTTATAAAAGCTCAGATGTTCTTACAGCAGTGTTACAATGTGATATATGTGTTACAAAGAGCATACAGATTCACATTCAGTTTAAATGTACGTTGTATGTTTGTATGTTGTATGTTAGAGTTTATTAATTAATACTATTCAACTGACTACAGTTTACAAAAATAAAGAAAATGAATCAAAAAGAAAGCTGTCTCCTTTTATTAAAATATGCATATGAAGTATACAAGACTTCATCAATAACATTTAAGACATATCTACATCTGTGAAATGAATGGAACTCTAATAATAATAATTTAATGAAAGAACTGTCTGTTAAACTGTCTGTAACAACTTTTTAGTGCTAATAGCTTAACATGTTGTTATCTCACTATGTTTAACACTGTAGTAAGCTCTTGTCTTTAGTGCAAGATACAGATTAAGTGCTGTAAACCTTTCCTTGGGAATACGAAGCTGATGTTGTGCCATGATGTGTGAACACAGGGTGAAAATATCCTCATCAGAGCGATGGATACATCTTCACAGGTGTCACAGTCTTAGGTGTCACAGGTGTCACTTGTCAAAGGGTGTACATGACATCCGGCCGACCATGGGTTACAAGGCTATTTCTTAATGGACGAATCAGGTGGCTGTTCCACGTGTCTTTGGTCGAATCCAGCTCTTCTTGTAAAAGCCATAAATAGTATTGTGTATTATCTCTCTCTCTTGCATGGGCCTTGTAAACCCTATCAAATAAACAAAATGATGTGTATTTAAAAATGTAAATGTATTTAAAAATGCACTGTGTGTGTTCAATATTTTCCTGGATAAAACCCAGGAAACAGAATAACACAAGGTTCTTGTCCAGAAAGCTACTATCGAAGTAGCCTTCATCTTTAATCTGGTGAAAATATTCAAGCCATAATTCCACACATTCTTTTCTAAGAATACACCACCAGCTCTCAATTCTTTGGTTCTGTACTTTTGCTATAGATGAAGCTTCATTCTCCAGCAAGTGCCTTTAAACATCCCTAATAACTCTATTTTCTGTTCCCATGTCTGCTCTCAGGATTTGAGACGAGCCACCAAAAGTTCTTACTGTTTCAAGGAAGTAACCTCCTATGACTTTAGGGTACCTGATTGTGCAATAAGCATTCAGCCATAGTATTCTCCTTGAGAATCCATCAATAGCCCCATTGATACATACTGTATGCCAAATGGCTTCAATTTGTCGTAAGAGACAACATGCCACACAAAATTGGGGCCTTTTGAAAAGTACACTCTCCTGTGCAGTCTTCTTTTTCTTCGAATTTCAGTGCCCAATGGATCAAGAGTGAGGCGGATGTCTTCTTTGTGCACATGAAATCATCTTTCCATGCATTTACTATACATCCATCTATATCCATGCAATGGTCCTGAGCCTTGGAGCGCCTCCCTTACAAACTGAATAACATAAAATATGTTGTCAAAATGTTTTCTTTGAAATAGTCCATTTCTATTTAGGATTTTTTTTTGTGTGTCTTCATGCTGATACTAATTCCATGTTTAACAATTAAAAATTTAAGGATTCTTTATAATGTACACACACAAACACACACACACACACACACACACACACACACACACACACACACACACACACACACACACACACACTCACACAAACACACACACTTGCACATTCATTCAATTGCTGTTTTGCAAACTTTTTTTTTATACCTCATCCATCTGCTGCTATAACATAAGCGTACATATGTTTGCAAGAACCCTCTTGTTTACAACCCTCTATTTTTGCACAATGTACTGTACAATATACAGTATGCACACTGGACAGTGCTATCTTATGTATTTGTCCTGTAGTGTTTTGTATTGTATGATATTTGTTTCACACTCTTTAGACTAGCTTACACATGAGCTACTTTTATGTGACTAGGACAACTTAAATTAGGTCCTTAGCTCTATGTTGTTTAATGTAGCACCATAGTGTAGCAACATATTTAATATGCAATTTAATGTAGCAACATAGCACCTGGAGAAACATTGTTTCATTCTTTAATCCAAGATGGCAGCATGGCAGTAGCACGCAGTGGCCACTCTGGATACAATATGGTGCTATTTATGTTTTTAAGCCTAACCATCGCTAGTACATAGACACCAGAGACAGCGGTGTTCATGTATACAACCGTCAACAATTAATACAATACAGAAAGCAACAACCAACCTGCACAATGATGTGTTGTAAAGGCTTCAAGACCTCGGCTTGCTGCAGAGAACCAGGCCTCCAGTCCTTCCTCGAGCACCATTGGCACTGAGGCTCAGAGTTCTGGACACTGCCATTCAGCTGCATCTGCTCACCTCGTTTTGCACCAACAGAAATGCAGCTCTGTGCCGTAAAACTCATGGTGGTGGTGTGTGTGTTTACGTCAACACGGAATGGTGGAAGAACTCTGTCCTTGTTTGTAGTTACTGCTCATCGCTAGTTGAGTTTGTGTCTGTTAGATGCAGGCCATTTTATTTACCACAGGAATTTACCACAGTTTTCATTGTCGGAGTGTAAATTCAATACTGAATTCTATGTGAACTCTATGGGGCTATTAGTGATCTGCAAAATGTTCACCCTGACAAACTGTTTATCATCGCCAGAGATTTTAATCATGCAAATCTCAAATCAGTGCTCCCTATATTGCATCAGTATGTGGACTTTGCAACAAGAGGGGAAAACATACTAGATCTTGTTTACACAAACATTCCTGGCGTGTATCGTGCAAAGCCCCAAGACCACTTCGGATCATCTTGGAACATCTTCAGGGAAACTGCAATCATTGGTGACTCCAACAACTTGGAGGAGTACACAGTATCAGTGTCCAACTATATCTGCTAGTGCATTGATGATGTGACCGTCTTCAAGCACATCACCACATGCTCCATCCAGAAACTGTGGATGACTGCTAAAGTGCATGCGCTGCTGAAGACTAGAGACCTAGCCTTCAGAACAGGGGACAGGGTGGCCCTAAGAACAGCAGGGGAAAAACTGTCCCAAGCCATCAGAGAAGCAAAGCGCGCACATGCCCAAACAATCCATTGCCATAGGCAGGAAGTCTGTTGGACCAAACAACATTCCTGGCAGGGTGCTCAGGAAATGCACAGAGCAGCTAGCAGATGTCTTCACTGACACCATCAACATTTCCATGAGCAGCACTATTGTTCCTACATGCCTCAAGACAACTACCATCGTTCCCGTCCCAAAGAAGTCTACAGTGTCATTCCTCAATGACTATTGTTACTAACGAACTCACACCCATTGTATTGAAGTGCTTCAAGAAGCCCATCATGAGGCACATCAAGACCCAGTTACCAACCTCACTGTAGCCCCTACAGCTCATGTAGCCAACAACCTGTCTCTGAATGTTGATAAAACCACTCTCTGCTGTACATTGAGAGATCATTGGTAGATAATGTAAAAATCACCCAATTCCTTGGTGTTCAGCTAGCGGAGAGCTTCACCTGGTCACTCAACACCAGCTCCATTACAAAGAAAGTCCAGCAGTGTCTCTACTTCTTACGAAGCCTGAGTAAAGCCTATCTCCCTCCACCCATCCAGACTCTGTTCTACAGAGGGACCATTGAGAGCATTCTGAGCACCTGCATCACTGTCTGGTTTGGGAACTGCACCATCTCAGATCACAAGACCCTGCAGCAGATATTGATATTGATATTGATATTGATGTTTATTTGACAGGGACAAATGCATGAAACATTGCTTTATAAATTACAAAGTAGATTCCATGCATACAGGTTTATAGCCATGACTAATTTGCAACCCCTGTCCCTGATTAGGCTTGTAAAGTTAAAACAGAAATTACAGAATATTAAATCAAGAATTTATAGCTATTAAAATACATGCAATAAATACATTCCGTCCATAAGGTAAAATGGGCTTAAATAAATATAGCAATCACTATAAAACAGAGTCTAGACATATTTAACAATATAAAACACAAAAGTATGTGTCTGTGCATGCTGACATATGCAACCTTATGTTTGCATACATTGCGTTGTATCCTACTGTATACAGTCAATGTTCACAGAGTTGTTTCAGTTTCAGCCACTGCTTTAAATGTGTATTAAAAACCTTGAGTCTTGTTAATGTTTTAACAAGATGTCAATTTCTGGTGTTAAATCGTTCCATAAATTTATGCCTCTTACTAAAATTGACGTCTTACCAAATGTTGTTCTACATTTTGCAGCTATACAGTTTCCACTAGTTGTGCCTCTAGTTCTTATTCCGCTCTTTTGTTTCACTACTAATCGACAGAGTATTTCTGGTGTAAGGTCATACACTTAAAAATTAGTTTTAAAAATTACAAAACTGTCAAAACTATATATATTATTATTAAAATATAATATAATATAATAAAATAATATAATAAAATATATTATTCTTCCTTAGAATGATGCAATGGTGCCATCTTATAGGTTTTTGGTCCATTACTTTTAATGCCTGTTTATATAATGACCTAATAGGTGTAATTGTTGTTTGATTGGCCTGACCCCAAACAGTGATGCAATATGATAGATGAGAAAATATCATAGAATGCATAAATTGCTTTGCTCCCTTAATGGGTATATATTGTCTCATCAATCGAAAGCAGTTTAAATTAGTCTTGACAGTTCTACACAGCCTCTTTACATGACTATCAAACTTAAGATGAGAATCTAATGTAACGCCTAGAAATTTAAATTCATGTACCTCAACTATCTCCTTCTCATCAATCTTTATTCTGACATTTTTATTGATCTTTCTTTTTTATTGAAAAGCACATAGAGACTATCATCATAGTTCACTCTTCACCATCCTGCTGTCTGTATCGAAGCATTCGGGCCCTCACAATCAGACTGTGGAACGGTTTCTTTCCAAAAGCCAGCAGACTCCTCAATAACTGAACTGTGCTGAGCACAACACACACACATGCACAATAAACTGTATGGACTGCAATGACTTCCAATATACATCCATGTCTACAGCACCACTATATAAAACTGCTTACATTCTGTTTTGCACACTGTTTTTGCTCTTTGTACATGCTGTCTTCCACATTTCAGTTGATTACAGTTTTGCACTATACATTACCTCATGTAACTGCTGCTATAATACTAATGTTCATTCCAGTATTTCTGCACATGCAATATTGATTGCACATACAGTACTGGTCGGCCCTGTTTTTGTGTAAAGTTTTTTATTGAAACATCTTATGTTTTTGGTTTGTACTATTTTTTGTCCTGCACTGTCTTTTTGTCTTGTCTTACTCTATTAGCACCAGGTTGCACAGATGCACTCTATGTAGCTAGGACTACTTACTTAAGTCCTTATCCCTGTCTTTGTTTTATGTAGCACCATGGTCCTGGAGAAATGTTGTCTCATTTCACTGTGTACTGCAACAGCTATATATGGTTGAATTGACAATAACAGCTTCTTGACTTGACTTGGCAAATACTATAGAAAATAGCAGTAGTAGGAAAATGCATTTTTTGCTTTTTAATTTGAATTTTGGCTTTACTGAGAATGTGAATGACAGACCATTTCCACATTTCTCACAGGTTAAAACCACACTGCTCATCTCGAACAGAAACCAAACCACAATAATGTAGTAGAGCAATAAAGAGCAGAGCAATCGTAGAACATCAACAGCAGACCAGCAGGTCAAAGGGTGAGTTACATCAGTAAAAGGATCAGCAGCAGGACTGTATTTACAGCTCAACAGACAACAAGAACAGATTATTAGGTAGAACAGAAGCATATTGTGCCTTTTGTGTAATTTAAAGAGTCATATTCAGTCATTTATAAAAATTTTCATTTTTTTTAAATTAAAATCATTTATAAAAATATTCGTAATTTAGTGTCTGCACATCTGAGCTCATGCCATAGTAGAATAGATTGCTGGTGTGTGAGATACTGCCTGCAATAGCTTCACCCAGTTGGACAGGCCTTCCGCCACCACCATGCAATCCGATGAAGAATATACCATGTTCAAACTCCCAATCGATTATGGTTTTGTTTTAATACACTATTTTATCAAGATATGAAATGCACAAACTGTCAATGTAGTCTAAGGCTTTTCATAGTCATACTTTTGTAGCCAGCTTTTGACTACAGTGGATACAGAATTTTTATTAATTAGAAATGTAGTGTTGAAACCACTGTAGAATTTGACCGTTCATTTTATTTTGTAAAATCCAGTTTATTTAATGCAAGTCCTGGATGGAACCAGGAACCGCAGAGGTAAAAAGTACTGTATGGTGCATAAAAATCAGGCCAGGAAATCACTAAAACAGTAAGTTAATTAACCATGGCTGCAAATCTTTTTGTAACTGTTGATAATCTTTTCTCCACATAGGCATATAGATACACAATCCCCACTGTCAAACATGGTGGTGGCAGCATCATGGTTTGGGCCTGCTTTTCTTCAGCAGGGACAGGGAAGATGTTTAAAATTGATGGGAAGATGGATGGAGCCAAATACAGGACCATTCTGGAAGAAAACCTGATGGAGTCTGCAAAGACCTGAGACTGGGACGGAGATTTGTCTTCCAACAAGACAATGATCCAAAACATAAAGCAAAATCTACAATGGAATGGTTCAAAAATAAACATATCCAGGTGTTAGAATGGCCAACTCAAAGTCCAGACCTAAATCCAATCGAGAATCTGTGGAAAGAACTGAAAACTGCTGTTCACAAACGCTCTCCATCCAACCTCACTGAGCTCGAGCTGTTCTGCCAGGAGGAATGGGCAAAAATTTCAGTCTCTCGATGTGCAAAACTGATAGAGACATACCCCAAGGGACTTACAGCTGTAATCGCAGCAAAAGGTGGCGCTACAAAGTATTAACTTAAAGGGGCCAAATAATTTTGCACGCCCAATTTTTCAGTTTTTGATTTGTTAAAAAAGTTAGAAATATCCAATAAAATTCGTTCCACTTCATGATTGTGTCCCACTTGTTGTTTTCTTCACAAAAAATTACAGTTTTATATCATTGTGTTTGAAGCCTGAAATGTGGCAAAAGGTGGCAAAGTTCAAGGGGGCAGAATACTTTCGCAAGGCACTGTAGATCATCGATATTCTCTCTCTAAAAGGAACCTTTAAGTTCCATAACCATGTTAAAATCCATTGTGAACAGATATCAGTTGTAGATTATAACCGACGATTAAGTGGAAAATAAGTTATTAATGAATGCACGTAAAATTGGAGAAACCCACGTGATCAGCATGTAGGATACATGGGGAGATCGGGGAAGACGTTTTAAAAAGTAGTTAACAAATAAAAGTGCATAATAAGCTGCAAAAAAGAAAAAATAAACCTGAGAAAAACCATAATATTAACTAAAAAAAATTAAATAAAAAAAACAATAAAGTGCAAGCTTTCCGTGTAAAATGGGGTGGGAATGGGGGGTAGGGGTGTTGACATTCCTGCTGAAATGAGACCCAAATCTTTTTCAGGATATAATACGAGAGGGTTAGGCATCACCAGAGTGAATATGCAGAACAATAACGAATTTCAGTATTTTATTCAGCACTTTATTACCGAATAAAGTTATTTGGAATAAAAAAAGTCACACACACACACACACACACACACACACACACACACACACACACACACACACACTTTGCACAATGTTAACATAATGAATAAAATAAAATTTTATATATATATATACACATACATACAATTAACAGTCTGAAGCATTCGCATCTGACTACATTTTATTAGCCTTAATTAATAAATAACTTTCAGGGTAGTTAAAAAAAAGCAGTCATGAAAATAGAGAATGCAGAAGCATTTGAATAGCTTTGTTTTTTAAGTACTGTAAATGAGTCTTTAGTTCATGGTGCATGCAAATGTTCCTTTGCAGCACGACAGCACTGTTCTGCAAGCGCGTTGTGCATAGCACTAGGCGCGTTCTCGAAACAACGTTTAATAAACAGGGATGCTGTTTGCATTTATGCTGTTTGCGTAGCGAACCTCTCTAGACGATCTATTTTAAGCTGCATTTTAGCAATAGCGCACTCTATGGTCACAACATATGATAATCACAGAATCACACCGGCAAGCCCTGTTCTGAGTAATTGATACAGATTAAAACCTGTTTAGTCACTGTGCAAACATATTTAAAGGATTTTTTTCTACCTCTTAGCTCCTGGCTGATGAAGGGCACAAGGAACAGTTTTAATTTCACTCACTCTCTCATTTTCTACCGCTTTATCCGAACTACCTCGGGTCACGGGGAGCCTGTGCCTATCTCAGGCGTCATCGGGCATCAAGGCAGGATACACCCTGGACGGAGTGCCAACCCATCACAGGGCACATACACACTCTCATTCACTCACAGACTCACACACTACGGACAATTTTCCAGAGATGCCAATCAACCTACCATGCATGTCTTTGGACTGGGGGAGGAAACCGGAGTACCCGGAGGAAACCCCCGAGGCACGGGGAGAACATGCAAACTCCGCACACACAAGGCGGAGGCAGGAATCGAACCCCGACCTTGGAGGTGTGAAGCGAATATGCTACCCACTAAGCCACCGTGCCCCCCAGTTTTAATTTCATATTATGAAATAAATTTTGAGAGACTTTTGTAGTGTTTATTTTGTCGATATATAACCTGAAGCTATTTGCTAATGTTTAATGTTGTAGGGTTAGAATTTCAGTAATATGCACTTAATTTGTTTTTGTTGTTATACAAAGTGAGACAGCGATGCTGTTGTGGTGGTGTTAAAATAATTAGTTTTTATTAAGTCTTATTTCAATCTGAAATGTGATGCTTTACCTTTATGGTGTAAAACACTTTGTATGGCACTTAAATCTGTTTTTATTAGTTTACAGGTTTCGTATGGATATAAATATATACACACAAACTGCAGTCATGCCTAATTACTGTTCATTTGTTTGTCTTTTATTCAGCTCTTACGGTGTTTTAATCGAAAATAAAATATATAAACACCAGTTAATGAGAGCAGAGTGAATATGTTCAGCTGGGAATACTACAGTCTGTTTACAAAGGGGTGAAACTGGTGAGCATGTAAATCATGTCTGATCATGAAGGGAAGGACAGAACATACAGTAAGAGCTGTTGCTGTCTGAATAAAGTAATGTTTATTTATGCGAATTTCATACTGTAATGAGTCTGTCTGTGTTTTTGCCCTGTTTCTGTCTGCTGTCTTGTCCTGCTGTTAATTGTTGGCCCCGCCCACTCATTTGTTACCATGGACACTAATTGCACTCAATCTCTTCCCCAGGTGTTTTGTCTTTGTCTCTGCTTTGTGATTGGTTCCTGTTTGCTATATCTACTCTGTTTGTTCACTTCCCGGGTGTTAGTCGTTGTTGGTATGTTGTGTGTTTTTGTTCGATGTTCCCGTTGCCTGTTTGCTCAGTGTTCTGCCTTGTGTTGCCTGCTTGCCTGTGTATCTGTTTTGTGTGTTGGCTTATTAAAACACTAAAACTGCATTTGGATCCTCACTCGCCTTTGTCTCATCGTGACACATACATTACACACAATTAACACTTAAGCTTTAAAATACTGGTAAAAAGTCTGAAAAAAGATTTCTAAGAAATAAAATTTAATGAATTAAAATATTCAACAATGGTGATTAAAAAATTAAATCAAAACACAAAATTTTAAAATAGGCCATTATATATTTAGAATTAAAATACTAAATTATTTAATAAAAATTTTAATGCAATGATATACAATACAAACTTTTTGAATACTACTTATATAGTCTGAGATAATACAGGCAACAAAAGTCCCAAAAGCAGAATAATAAACAGGTACAATCATAAAATACAAAATATAATCATATACACCATAATTTAAAAAAAAAATCCATAATTAAAAAGCTAAAGTTAATTGTTATTAAAGCACATCTTACAACATGTATTCAGCATTCTATCTCTAGTTTTATTACTCAACACATTCTGTACATCAGTCTTTGAACAAAGTAATCATTAAAAATTAATCAAAAAGTAATCATTTAAAAAGCACAGTGACAGCTCAATACACAACCAATACTGCTTGAATGGGTTTTAAAGTTCACTCACTCACTCATTTTCTACCGCTTATCCGAACTACCTCAGGTCACGGGGAGCCTGTGCCTATCCCAGGCGTCATCGGGCATCAAGGCGGGATACACCCTGGACGGAGTGCCAACCCATCGCAGGGCACACACACACACTCATTCACTCACACAATCACACACTACGGACAATTTTCCAGAGATGCCAATCAACCTACCTTTGGTAGGGGGGGAGGAAACCGGAGTACCCGGAGGAAACCCCCGAGTCACAGGGAGAACATGCAAACTCCGCACACACAAGGCGGAGGCGGAATCGAAACCCGACCCTGTAGGTGTGAGGCCAACGTGCTACCCACTAAGCCACCGTGCCCCCAGGTTTTAAAGTTATTAATTATTAAGTAATAAATGAGTAAATAAACAGAAAAATCCATATAGAAATTTGTACAAAATAAATTTTTTTTACAAAAATATAAATATATGAGTTTTTTTTTAATAAACTTTAATACTATTACCAACACTACTACTACTAATATTAAAATAATTACCAGTTAACATCTGGTAATACATCGAATTATTATACTGGGTTATATGGAATAAATGTACCTGGTAACTTAGATTAAATCAAGCTGAATTCCATCCAATATGTGTGTATAAATATATTCAGACTTTGTTCTTCCAGTACTATTCAAATGATGACTTTATAAAATGATTATATTTGTAAAAAAAAATGCAAAAAGGTTTCCAGATACTACACTGAATGCTTACAATTAGATTTCCCATTTTTTCTTTTCTTTGAATGTTTCAACAATTCCTGGATGGACAGTTTTCCTCATGGACCTACAAAAGGATGGCATTTTTATATAATTAATATAAATTAATTCATTAATTAAATTAGTTATTCATGATGATTACTATTCAGTGTGATTGGTCAATCATTTTATAAAATTGTTTAAAAAAGTTCCAATAAATACGTTATGTACTCGTGTATAAAACAAGTGCATTGTTTTATCCTGGTTTCTAGACAGTCAAGGCAAGAACTCAACTGTAAGCCATGCTTTTGTTTTCCCTTAAACAACCCAATTCTTACCTCAGAACACCAGTTGAGTATAATCTACAGTACTCCTTGCAAGACTGCATGTGTTTCAATTGTAATTAGCTAAAATCAGTGCAAGGATATATATTTAACAAGCTCCTTTAATTTCATTTGCATTTCAGACATAACTCCTTCATTTCTTCTTATTATTATTATTGTTAAAATTTTCAGATTTTCACTAGCTGTAATTGTGTCTTTTTGTCCCAATCTCCAACACAATGTTTGCATACCCACAAATGTTTTGCTTTTCCTCTTACCCATCGTCAATACTACCTCACTGAGCAATGAATGGGACATATCTATAAATGGTCAATGCAAAATAGCTTATATATATTTGTGGGTGGGAAAAGAGGCTAATTCACTTGCACGTATATGTGGACAGATTGATTTATAAAGTGTAAATGCTGTGCAGTTTCGTATGTAAGGGTTTATATATCTTACATAGCATTTCCTGTTTTTTTTTATTTGAACATGGACACTTTTATTCTGGAAACACAACCAGCCAGTAATGATTCTAATCTTGGACAAAAAGAAATGTGGGGATATGATTTGTTTATATCCAGGTTGATATTTATGTACTGAGAAAGCAGAAAATGATGCTTACCTGTATTTCTACCCTTTATCCTAACCTGGGCATATGTTTGATCAGCATTTTTAGTGATCTTCCCTGAATAATGAAACACACATATACAAATAGTTTTAGAGCAAAAACTGAAAGCACTGTAATTTACAGAAAAGGGTAGTATGTGTTAGATTTTTAATTATGATAGTTACTGCATTGATATACAACGAGTTAATATACAATAATAAAAAATATTGCTATGAGGTGCCTAATCAGAATAAATCAAGTTCAATAAATAAAAACAAAGCAAGTTCAGGGCTGAGAGACAAGATGGCGCAGCTGTGTTTGGGCTGCCACTTGTTCCTCTGTTTTTTCATGTTTGTTTTTGCTACCGTCTCATCGTTAACTGTGTATGATCGCACCATGCTGATGGAACTGTGTTGTACAACTAATCACCTTTTAAATACCCAGTCCTTTAAACCACCACCGCCACTGTTGACATTAATTCCTCCTTTCCTGAGACGCCCTGTCTGTCTGCTACCAGGCAGGAAGTGCCGCAGAAGACGCGGTCGGTGAGGTGGGTTACATGTTAGGCTGAGGACTCACCTGAGGATTCTTCATCTTCGAGAGGTCAAGAACAACCAGGATGTGACAATGCTAGAAGATCGCGGGAATGCTACCAATGGCTTCGGCTGGTTGGCTCCAACATTGGCATTCCGTTTACGTGTCCCCGCCGCGCTGAAACATCCACCTGGGGTTGTGTCCAAGGAAACATCGGTCCAATTGCTCGTGTGACATCGTCACCTGTCAACTTGTCCACATTCCGCATGGCACTTTGTAACACCAGATCGCTCAATAACAAAACATTTTTCCTCAATGATGTCATCTCCTTTCACAATCTGGATCTGTTTTTCCTCACCGAAACTTGGCTTCCCCCGGGTGACGAAGGTTTTGTCTGTTAGTCAAACTATTACACAAGTCCCCGCTGTTGCCATGTCTACCACCTGCCACCTACACGCTGTTCCTGTCAGGATTTTGAAGGAGACTGTTGACATCATAGGTCCCACCTTGTCCTCTTCATAAACAGCTGTTTTAGGGTGGGCACTGTTCCCGCTGCTCTCAAACATGCTATTGTTAGACCACTGCTCAAGAAACCCAACCTTGATCCCTCCATACTCTCCAACTTCCGTCCTACTGTATATCTAACCTGTCATTTCTGTCTAAGTTTATGGAGAAGCTTGTTTTTGACCAGCTTCAGTCTCATCTTCAACTGCACGGCATTGGTGATACATTTTAGTCCGGTTTTAGGTCAAGACATAGAACTGAATCAGCGCTATTGAGGGTCCATAATGACATTCTTGGAGCCCTGGATGGTAAAAGCTCTGTGGTTTTGGTGTTACTGGACCTAACTGCTGCATTTGACACCATGGAAAATGCCATCCTCATCTCCAACATGTTGTTGGTCTGCAGGGTGCTAAATTGGTTCTCATCATACCTCACTAACAGAACCTTTTCAGTAATGCATAATGACTATTCCTCCTCGGTTGCTCCTCTGTCATCTGGTGTGCCTCAAGGATCTATTCTTGGTCCTACTCTGTTCTCACTCTATATGCTGCCACTTGGTCAACTCATCTCCAATCCAACGTTCAATTTTATTTCTATGGTGACGACCTCCAGATCTATCTTGCTGTGATTCTGAGTAATCGTTCTGCATTGGACCCGCTCCATAATTGCCTTCAGGATATCAAACAATGGCTTTCCCAAAACTTCCTTCATCTGAATGAAGAAAAGCCTGAGTACATCCTGTTTAGCCCAGATTCACCCAACAGTTCTCTTAGTTTTGGTCCTCTAACACCTCAGTTTGCTCCTACCGTGCATAACCTGGCTGTTATCTTTGACAAGAGTATGCACTTCAATAAGCAGATCAGTGCAGTAGTGAAAGCAAGCTTTTACCAGTTAAGACTACTCAGCAAGGTAAAATCATTTTTGTCCCAAGCTGACCTTGAAAAAGCTATACATGCCTTCATCAAGGATTGACTACTGTAATGCTCTCTACACTGAACTTAATCAATCACTTCTCAATCGGCTTCAAATGGTTCAAAACACGGCAGCACGTCTTCTCTCCAACACCTCCAAACGCTCACACATCACCCCTGTCCTCCACTCGCTTCACTGGCTTCCGGTGCGGTTTAGGGTGGAGTATAAGATCCTTCTTTTTGTGTTTAAGGCCATCAATAGTCTGGCCCCAGCCTACCTCACAGAATTAATAAAGGTCTACCAACCAGCCAGATCTCTCCGCTCCTCTGGACATACCTCTCTACTCACACCCAAATACAAATATGAGAAGTTTGGAGGTCGGTCATTTGCCATCAAAGGACCAAAGCTGTGGAAAGCACTTCCAGCATACTTACGATCCATCACTGTGCTGAGTGTTTTTAAATCGCAGTTGAAAACTCATTAATTCATACAAGCTTTTAACACGTAGACTGTTTCAACTGCTATTTTATGTTCATTGTGGTCTTATTGATTTTATTTTTTTATTGTTGTTTTACTGGAAAGCACCTTGTGTTCCTTTTGGCTGTTGTAAGGTTAAAAAATTTGATTGATTGATTGATTGATTGATTATATAACAAAGTGCGTGATCAGTGGAACACGAGACATGGTCATGATGTGCTGGTGCTGAGGGGTAATAAAGTTATATACCACTAATTAGATTCTAGATTGTGGGCAAAAACTGGTAGGGAGTAGAGGCTAATTTACCTCCACACAATTGTTCGATTGTACTTTATAAAGTATGCAAGTGTTTATATATTATATTTGAACATATTTTTGTGTGAATGTCAAGTCTTGTTTCCTGTTCTTGATGCTTAACCAACTAACACCTTCATTCTAAAATCAACACAAATTTTAAATAAATGAAACCCAAGGGCTGGTTCAACAAAGGTTCTAATCATGGCTAAGAAAAATACAAATTAAAATGTCAGTCCTGTATATTTGATTTGTTCATGTACATTTTGAAATTTTATTCATATACAGATATAACCAATAAATGGCTCCCACCTGCATTATCCTTTTTGCCCTTCTTTATAACCTGGGCATAAGTCACATCACCAGTTTCAGCTAAATCCTCTGAAGAAAAAAAACATACACACACAAAAAAAAAACTGCTTTCAAACAAAAGTTTAGAGCATAGCAACTGAATTACAGAACATCTTTTGTTTGTCACAGGGCACACACACACTCATTCACTCACACACTACGGACAATTTTTCCAGAGATGCCAATCAACTTACCATGCATGTCTTTGGACTGAGGGAGGAAACCTGAGTACCCGGAGGAAACCCCCGAGGCACGGGGAAAACATGCAAACTCCACACACACAAGGCGGAGGCGGAAATCGAACCCCCAACCCTCAAGGTGTGAGGCAAACGTGCTAACCACTAAGCCACCGTGCCCCACTTTTTAATTATGATGATTACCAAAATGATATGAAATAATTTTTAAACAAAATGTCATTTGTTATGTGTCTTGATGCGTTATAACATTACCAATAACACCATCATATTTATCTCATGTTTAGATGATTTGCATTACTATGCTTTACTTTGAGATTCCCTATAAGAGCATCTGTCATATTACTGAGTGAGCAGATCATGATTCCCCATGATTGAGATTCCCCAAATCTGTTTGCAATACTGTGATTTTGGAGAGATTGTTTATCTTTGTGTACAGTGTTTCTCTGATCTCATCTTACCTTTATCTGTGTTCTGCTTCAGTTCTGAGTACACAGTGTCAGCTCCCTCACTGCTCTTTCCTAGTGGGCAACAGTCAATGATTTAGCATTTGATAAGATAAAAAACACCATTCATATTAACCCCTTAATCTCCAACATCTACATAACATTTGACTCCTCTATTAGTGTGACTGTATTTACAGAATGATTCATAGCAGTTTCTGAATCTTATGCCTTAAGATGAAAAATTAGCAAATGCTACAAAGTGTTTAGCAAAAGCTTACATTTAATTTACACAGACCTTGTTTTCTCTTTGGTTTCTTTATATGTTTCATGTCAATTTCAGCATAAGTCACATCACTTGGTTCAGCATCAGACTCTATACAATGGAAAAGAAGAACGTTTACAATCCTTTAACAAACTTTGCAAAATATACCATAAAACCTTCACAGTCTATAATACAGTTCTTACTCATTTATTGTGATATGTCCTGATTTCCAAGATAATAAACTTCAGTGAAAGTGTAAAGTTAAATATGTTGTAACGTTTACAGCCCTGAAGCCTGTTGCATAAAAAGTGTACAAATCTACCCCATTAAACTGCTGCATGTCTTGTGGGTGGAGCAGCTAACACTGAAGCTTATGAACTAATAACACAATTTAAGTTTAAAAAGTCCTGTAATTCTTGTACAATTTATTCCATTAATTGTTTTCCTTGTATTTCCATTTCAAAGTGTACTGGAGAGCACATCTGTACACACTGCATTTATATATTCATATACTGTATATGTAAACTGAATGTAAATTGTAATGATGTAATATCTAACAGCAGTTAATCAGTAAAATGTAAGTGTAAAGAAGCTCTGTGCCATCCATCATATCACAGGATATGTATAAAAATTAAAATGATACAGTAAGCACAATATGTTACCTTTGGGTTTCATGTTTTTAGATTTAACTGTGGTGTTAACCACATCACTTTGTCTCAAAAAAATGTCATTTAGGCTGTTTTAATTGGTAAAGAACAGGAGCTAGTGAACATTATTTCTTACAACAAAAAGACTCATGATCTTTTAAACTAGTGTAAAGTAGATAGCATTACCTTTATTGCACAGTTTCATTTCAATTTGGGAATATAACACATCCTGTGGCCCCCTGGCTGCATCATCTAACAGAAATCAGTTCAGTTTACTGCAAAAGGCAGAAAAGTAAAAATTAAGAGTTATTTGTTTATATGGAGACCTTACCATTTTGTTTCTTTTTTCTAGCCATAACCTGTGGGTAGACTGTATTGCTGGAGGCAGCTGCAGAATCATCTTAAATAGAATAAAACACAATATTGTCAGTATTATGATTTGGTCTTGATTTTAGTTACAGAAATGTAGATTATATCTGACCACCATACCTGTGGTCATGATAGCAGTATTTGCATATACATTGTCACCAACTATCAAAAAAGAAAATTAGAGATTGTAAGAAAAATATTAAATGGCAGAAGATTGAGAAACAAATGCTGGTGTTTCTTGTTAGTACAAACTGACCTGCAGGCTGATTTGTGTCCTGAGTCACTGCAGGAGATGGAGATTGTACACCTTCTCAAAAATAAAGCAGTGAACAAGTTAAACATTACCTTTACACATACTATATTTATATGTGGAGCAACACAAACACAACAAAAAGAACAAGAAAGATCATTATCTTATTAAAAAATGAAAAAGAAAAGATACACCATAACATCTGTTATCACCTTTTTTCTTCTTGAAGAGCAAGAGCAGGATCAGTAAGATCATTATGATGACAAACAGACAGGCCAAACTTAGTCCTATAAATAAACCAGTTAATCCAGGAGCTGAAACTAGAGAAAGAGTGGAACCTGAATATCTATTTAAACATTATATATTTAAATCATTTTTACTACAAATCTAACTAAAGTAAGAAGACATGGTTCTCACCTCTGACTGAAACCCAGGTTTTCGGTGACTCTCCTCTCTCTGGGTGTCTACAGTGGTAGAAACCTTCATCTGACTTTGAGACACTACTGATGATCATCTCTCCTGTAGTCTGGTTCTGGAGGATGGAATCATTTTTATAAAAATAAACACGAGACTCTGAGAGCTTTGAGCTATTTAAACAGCGTAAAATCAAACGATGTCCCTCAGTCACAGGCTGGACAGGACTGTCCAGGATCACATTACCATCTGCAGGAAACAGAAAGAAGACACTGAATATGAAGTTTGCAATTCTACATTATTACTGTAACATGCATGCCTTTATACGGTTTGGTAAACATTGAATTCCTCTGAGAATTCACAACATGGTATTTCACATTCTTAGAAAAAAAGGACACTAAACTGTACATTTCCTTGTCACTGCATTGGTATACACTGTTTTATCTATTACCTGGAAAGAGACATGCAGTGTTTTTTTTGTTTTTTTGTTTTTTTTAGATATTACCCCAAAAGCTTTTCATCTTGTACAGAGGGAAAACCAGAAAGAGGGAAAGTTGGATATTCTGAAAAAAATCAGTCTAATGAAAACTGTTGATCAATACGAATTTCCAGAAACATGATAATTATGACCTACTATTATTCACATACACTTTTTTCCAGAATTATATTTTATTGGTGGATTCAGGGCATATTTTTAACAAGTCAAATATTATGTGGAATCAACAAATGAACTGATAGAAACAGGTGTGTGATCAGTAAATCAGCTTATGGAAAATATCAAGGTCTTGCAGCTGATACTGCTGTCATTCAGGTCTGCATGCTCCCCTGTCTGTCACACATTTATCCTCATGCATCTTAATTTACCTCTTTTGCCTTTCTATAAAGAGGTCAAACTTCGAGAAATTCTGTCGAGAAGTCGAGTTATTGCTCTTCAAAGTTCGGAAAAGTTAAATACTGTGGATTTAAATGTACCAACTCAACTGTCCAAAGGATTTTCTTGCTTCATTTTGGCTTTTAAAACGCTGAAATTGTGCGAAACGGAAAACAACTGGGCTTAAAAACACAAGAGGTCCCGAAAATCGTGCTAAGTTTTCACCCCCTCAAGATAAACTGAACCAGATATGTGATTACCTTTGGACAGCTTTAAGGGATGTAACGATGGGTTTATTGTATATTACTTGATTTTATTTTGTCATTTTAGAGCTGTTTTGTAAGCAGGAAGCGCTGGCTTTTAGCTCTATAGAGGGGAAGTGGCTCAGACTGGCATACAGTCATGTGCACTGTGTTCTGTAGTTAGAGGTAAGAAGTTATACAATTGATTTTTGGAGAATGTAGGCTTCACTATGAAGGTTTAGATGGAATTAAACTATGAATTAAAATTGTTTAGACTTTTTTTTGTGTTCCAGCTTCTATTACTCTGATCTGGTACAATTTCCACAGTTGAACAGAATTATTCAAATACACCTTGTAGTTTTTGAGATATAGTCATTTAAAGTAGAGCATGTCATTTTTGAAAAACAGTCAGGAAAATAGGTTTAGAGCTTAAGATGAACATGACAGAAACTTAATAGCCATTTATAAATGTAGCTCATACAGTATGTTAAAGTGTTCCTCATTTACTCAGGTTATAAATATACATAACCATGCAGTTATGTTAACTATGACAGTGACTCAGACAGCAAGAATCAGAGAACTACATGAGCTGAAGCATCTAACACAGTTTGTTCATTTAAAGTAAGAAAAGTAAACATCTGAAATTGATTGAAAATTGTCTGGAAATTTTATTTTAGAGTTTTTACTGCACTGCTGTCAATCACAAGATGATAAACTTTTCTTGTGATATTATTACAAGTAAGTTATCTATTAAATCGTTTACAGTATGATTTGCTTTTGTGTATTAAATATTATTGATGAGAACTGATGAAATGACTCACTGTGCACTGTGATGTTAACAGAATTACTGCGTCCTCCAGATTCAGACTGACACCAGTAAACTCCAGTGTGTGATGTAGAGAGGGAGCTGATGTTACATGTAGATCCTGAAACTGATGAACAATCGGACGATGTCTCACTTTGTGTGTATCGTCTCACTGTCCATCCAGTAGAGTCACTCTGGTCCCCACAGCTCAGTGAGAGAGAGTCAGCAGTAAAGTGTTGAGTTCTGCTCGGTCTGATGATCAGAGACACTGGAGAAGATTCACCTGTTAATAATTATATTAATATTATTACATTTCATTATAGGTCACTATTATCATTTATTATTAAAAAATAAGAATTATGCAATAAACTTAAGTTAATATATTAAACTATAAATATAGCCTAATTACAATAATTTCCTGCATAAAAAGCAGTGATGAAAAGCTAGTTCAAAAGATAAACATAACACTGAAGAAATATCTTCAATCAAACACCTACCATTAAAGCTAACTATATTTGGCTCACTTTACAGAACAAAGCTCTTCTGCTCTAAGCAGATATGTGTACATCTCATATAAATGTCTTTGTCTCTGTAATAGATTGGTTAGTATTGTGCCACTAATAAGATTTACATATTGTTACAAATGTAATTAAAATCGGACTTTTTTTAAATAGGTAGCCACTTCTGTTTTGATATGAATCACACACACACACACACACACACACACACACACACACACACACACACACACACACACACACACACACACACACACACACACACACACACACACGAAAAAGCAAAAAACATTGTTTCAGATCAAAGAAAGTTAAATATTAGTTAAAGATAACAAAAGTAAACACAACATGCAGTTTTTAAATTAAGGTTTTTATTATTACGGGAAAACAAAAACTCAAACCTACAAAAAAGTGTTTGCGAACCACAGTGAGAGCCATTATCTGTCAAATAGCAAAAACATGAAACAGTGGTGAACTTTTCCAGGAGTGGCCGGCCAAAATTACCCTAAGAGCGCAGCGATTACTCATCCAAGATGTCACAAAAGACGCTACAACAACATACAAAGAACTGTAGGAAAATTGGGAAAATTGTGGACTGATGAGACAAGTGTTTTTGGAAGGTGTGTGTCCCATTGCATCTGGTGTAAAAGTAACACCACATTTCAGAAAAAGAGCATTATACAAACAGTAAAATATGGTGGTGGTAGTGCGATGGTCTGGGGCTGTTTTGCTGGTTCAGGAACGGGAAGACTTGTTGTGATAAATAACAGACTCATTGCAAGTAATATTATATAATATTATTAATATTAATATTATATAACTGGCCTTTAGAGAGATAAGTTTTCTGTATTAAAGACACTTGTACATTTTCTTTGTCACTAGACATTTAAATACTTTAAAAAAATCAGGATGGTAGTAAACTCTTGCTTAGTATTTACCACATATAGAATTTCTCTGTCCTATCATCCTCTTCATCCTCCTGCTCTCTTTCTTTCTCTGTTCCCATACACACCACTACATTTCACTACAGTTGATAACTCCTCATAGACACGTCTTTAATCTCATTCTATCAGATTTTACAGCCTCTTAAAGTCAGTGGTTCACTATAAAAGTTTGTCCCTTGTCCCCTTCACTCATTCTCACTCAGGCAGGTCTCACTGTGTTTAACTACCAGATCTACTGTTAACATGTTGTGTCCAGTCCGATCTCTTACTCACCAATAACATTTACCCAGAGTACATCACTGTAGACTGTGTAGTAGACTGGGTGTCCTCTTCCAGCTCTGCACTTGTAATGACCTCCATCAGAGAGAATAACTGAACTGATGGTGTAGGAGCCTGTTTCATTGTATTTAGTCTCAGTCCAATCTCTCCCTGTGTATTTGTACCAGTAAAACTTCCATCCAGCAGACTGTGGTGTCAGTGTACAGTACAGAGTCACTGAGTTTCCTGTCAGTGCAGCTCCTTTATGGTTTGATGTGAGTTGAGGTTTAGGTTTTTCTGTTAGAAATGAAACAGTTCAGAATGTGAAATAGTCTTTACTACATTAATCACTTTTACAGTGAAACATTATTACTGTCTCTGTGATGAAGATAAACAAAGTGCTGAAATTATTTTAGATTTTTTTATTTAGACACATGATCAATACACTGTGATTGAAGTGAGAGTCAGAAAATAACTGCTATGTGATGATGCAGGTCTCTAATCTGTCTCTACACTACAGTAATTTATTTGCGTATAGAGTACATAGTAATCTGGTAATAAACACAACAAAATGCTAATCTACACAATCTATTAACTTGTAACATACTGGGAGCATTAACAAATGGTTTTGTTTTTAAAACTTTGTGTTTTGCCTAAAAATAAATGTATTTGCCACCAAACACAAATGTACATCGTTAATTTTATATGAACACATTACACTAATTCGAGATCTCGTCATTCTCACTAGGAGGCCTAATTAACATTCTGTATTTCCCAGTCTACTTTAATCACCTGCTTATTTACACGTTTAATAAAAACATCATTACACATATAATGCACATATAATCCATCACATGTATCCAAGTACTCAGCTGTTTGGTTTGGCAGGAAAGGCTTCGAAGATGACAGATTAATGACCTGTTCCTCTCCCTCGCCTGATTTAAACCCAACTGAGCACTTCTCAAGTGTGAGATTTACAGTGAGGGAAAATAATATAGATCTTTTAACAGTATCTGAGAGGCTGTGGTGTTTGCTTCAGCTAAATTAAGCCATGAACAAATAAAGACACAGTTTCTATTAATGAGAGGCTCATGAAAGTCACTAAAAAGCAGGATGTCTATACTGGAAACTGAATACTATGAAAAGACAAAAACATTATTTATTTGATGCTGTACTTTGTTTTCCATTATTGATTTGTTTAAACTTTTCTTGTTTGATATTTCACTTTGAAATAAGTGGAGAAAATCCTTATAATAATATAATAGTGTAATAACTGTTCACACAGATTTGAGAAAGTTCTAATTCTCCTGGGAGAGACAGACCTCACTTTTTTGTTACACATGTTTTGTAAAAGGAAACAGTTAGCAGTGTATTTCTTCAAAAGTAAAATTATTCATGACAAACATAAATACCCTAATAATTATGTATGTAGTGTAGATAGTGTTGTATTAAAAAAATGCATTGTTATATTTTTACATTATTTATACATTGGATAAATAGAATTAAAATGATGATCAAACTGTTAATTTGCTTTTCATGATGTTTATAAATTGTGTCTTAAATCCTGAGCCATACTGCAGACATTAGTTTTATTTTAAAATCTCATTCAATAATTTAAATATTTTCTGTAAATGACAGCAGTGAAACTTTGAAATCTATTTTCAATATAAAATCATAACAGATTCAGATTAATATTAGGTGAAGAATTATGGGTGGCTCATAAATGTCAGGTTTCTTTTTAACAATTTAAGTAATAGCCCAGGAAAAATGTCACAGCATCAGCATATCTAATATGTTGTAGTGATTCGTTAGAAATCAAAAGAATCAGTTATTTTTAAATAAGAAAATGTAAAGCAAAATTGTTGTTTTAAAAGCACAGCAGTGAAACTTTAAAATCTATTTTCAATATAAAATCATAACAGATTCAGATGAAATATTAGGTGTATTACTTAAAATTAGAAAAAAAAATAAAGAAAAAATAAAGTTATAAAATCATCATAATGAGACTTTTTTGCATGTGATACAAACTGGAACAAGATCTAAAACTATTGAGACTTTTTACATAAAAGTTATAACTTTCATTAAAAGACTCACCTGATACAGAGAGTGTAACAGGATCACTCATCTTTGACATCTGAGAGTCACTTGTCCTCTTCCCTCTGCAGGTGTATTGACCACGATCTGAGACTGTAACAGAACTGATGCTGAACTCCTTTTTTGTGGGATATGGGTAGAATGTGTTACTGTCCCTAAACCAGTCGTACGTCCACTCAGTGTCTCTTCCTTCCTCTACATCACACTTGAAAGTCACAGTCTCTCCTATGAACACCTGAGTATGAGGGTTTATAGTCACTGTAGGTTTAGGACTCTCTGTAAGAAACAAACAAATCATTACTGGTTCTATTCTGTAGATAACCATTCGGAGTGTAGATACAGTATATCAGCTCACATGTAAATGATGAAACTCTGTCAGACAACAATCACCACTGATGAAGTAAATGTAGATCACAATTTTAATACAGACTCAGACCTAAAAATAATCATTTCTGTACAGACTGTATCTTCAACACAATTTATTGTCTGAAATACTTTGTGTATAATAATCCTGTTTATTTTAATAAGAGACATCTTCAGAAATTCTGAATGTCAGCAAGTGAACAAGAAACTGAACATAAAATATACAGATCAAGTGACTGACTATAAATTGTTTATTTGATTTCATTGTCTTTTTACATGTGTACTGAATGGAAAGACACACACACACACACACACACACACACACACACACACACACACTTGTAATTACTGTAGTTCATAACTCCTCATACACACACTCTCTAATCTCTCACATTCCATCAGAGTCTGTTATTCACTATAAAAGTTGGACCCTCGTCCTCTTGGTCTGGCAGCGTTTTTTTTCTACGGACATGTCCGTCCGGTCATGTGTTTCTTGTTTACTTCTTTACTGTTTGCAGGTTTTTCGCCTACATGACATACCCAACAAAAAGTGGTACAGCTTACTTTGACACACAGGGGTGAACCTGGTCTCATTGGAAAGAAGAGATTCTCTAGTTTCAGAAACTAGTTTCAGATTGATTCTAGGCCTTACTGGCACAAAGTTACAGGGGCTAGAATGGAAGGTTTTCATTTCCGCCTGGGTTGTTTACCTGATAAACTGATTAATCTTATTTTTCTGGAACATGTTAGGGACCAAATAACAACTGAGGGTCATAGCCACATGTCTTGGCTTTCACCAAAAAAAAAATCAAGTCAAAAGACCCAAAAATGGCTTCAATAAAAATATTTTTCTACGGCCCTGGTCGTCTGGTGCAGCGTTTTTGTGTACTTGTTTACTATATAACTTTGAAATAAAAGGCTGCAGGCTCAGTCTGACAAGCCATAAATAAGCCTAGACTCTCTCTCTATCACTCTGGTGTGAAAACAGGCCTGTAACTTGACACCCTGAGCTGTGAGAGGGACAAAAGGTCAGGGATTACGCAAGAATTCTTCTGCGCATCCAGTTCACGCAGACACAGGCAAAGAACATACGGCATGTCGTATACCGTTGGAATCGTCTGCTTATTGGCTAAAGAGCTGTATAGGTCCCAGCCCATTTCATTGCTATTGGAAGGAGTAATTGTCAGTCAAAGGCGGGTTCCCAAAAATGAGGTCATGCCACCATTGGCTTCTCAGCCGTCTATCTCTGCCATACAAGCACCGATTGGCTCAAATGAGGGCTTATTTGATTCGTTAGGACCTGGGCTATAATTATGACGTAGACTTTGAATTTTTGAATATCCCAATGAGAAGTTAGAGCGGCAAAACGAGATGATGGCGCACTACTGTTTCCAGTTTTCAGAACACTAACGGAATATTTGCGGCGCGACCAGAGCGTTTTGGATTAAAAGGCTTACAGATTTCAATTCCTTGGACCTGTGTGGATTTTTGTGGATTTGTTTTGGATTACCCCAGTGAAGAAAGACGCGTCTAAAGGTAAGGGAAAAACCGGTCTAGCGCCACCTAGGTCAGTTTTATCCAAAGTTTTTTTCTAATTGTGTGACGGCTGTGAATCATATTGTGCTTTGTGTGTGGGCTTAAAAAATTTTTGAGAGTATAAACTTTACTAGGTAAATAGGTTTTTTCGTGTTTTTGGAGGATTTGATGCTTTAAAGTTGAATTGAAGCTTGTTTCTGGGTCATCCCCTAGTGGCCACTTTGACTTCCGTGCCGTGCACGGCACGGCGACCCGTAACAGGTCGTCTGGTCATGTGTTTCTTGTGTACTTGTTTACTGTATAACTTTGAATTAAAAGACTGCATGCTCAGTTTAAAAGGCCTAAAAACAAACAGAGCCTCTCTGCCTACAAGTCTGCTGTGAAAAAAGGCCTGTAACCTGACACCCTGAGCTCTAAGAGTGTGAAAAAGTCGAGAATTGCACAATAAATTCTTTCCGCAACTTTTTTGCGCGGCCTGAGGCCTTGGAGATGTGGCATGTTGCATACCGTTGGAATCGTCTCATTGGCTAAAGAGCTGTAGAGGTCCCGGACCATTTCATTGCTATTGGAAGGAGCAATTGTCAGTCAAAGGGAGGGTTCCCACATAGGATGTAAAGACAAGACATCATTGGATTCTCAGCCGTCTATCTCTGTAATACAAGCACCGATTGGCTCAAGTGAGGGCTTGTTTGATTCGCTAGGCCCTGGGCTACATTGAAACCTCCAATGAGAAGTTAGAGCCGAAAAAACAAGATGGTGGCGCACTACTGTTTCCAGTTTTCGGATCACAAACGGAATATTTGCGAGGCGACCAAAGAGTTTTGGATTAAAAGGCTTACAGATTCCACCTTTGGGGATTTTTGTGAAGCATTTGTTTTGGAATATTACCCCAGTGAAGAAAGGGAAGTGTCTAAAGGCAAGGGAAAAACTGGTCTAGCGCCACCTAGTTCAGTTTACTACCAATTTTATTTCAAATAGTATGACGGCTGTGAATCATATTATGCTTTGTGTGTGGGCTTAAGAAAATCTTGAGAGTCTAAGCTTTACTAGAAAAATACGTTTAACCGTGTATTTAGAGGATTTAATGCTTAAAAGCTACAACGAAACTTGTTTCTGGCTCATCCCCTAGTGGTCATTTTGACTTCAAGAGTTGAAAGGGTTCTCTGTAAGTAGCTGTGTAAATGTTGCTATATTCTGACTGTAGTCACATGTTTATATGTTCAGTGTTGTAGTTGTACAGAATCACTTAACAGAAAGGCTCTTACTCACCAATAACAGTTAGTGAGAGTTCATTACTGTAGTCTGTGTGGTAGACTGGGTTTCCTCTTCCAGCTCTGCACTTGTACTTAATTATGTCATAGACTTTATCTGAGCTGATGGTGTAGGAGTTTGATGCAGTCTCAGTCTCAATCCAATGGCCCTGTGTGGTCCAGTAAAACTTCCATCCAGCAGACTGTGGTGTCAGTGTACAGGACAGAGTCACTGAGTTTCCTCTCAGTACATCTCCTTTAAGGCTTGATGTGAGTTCAGGTTTAGGTTTTTCTGTTAGAAATGAAACAGTTCAGAATGTGAAGTAGTCTTTACTACACTAATCACTTCTACAGTGAAACATTATTACTGTCTCTGTGATGAGGCTAAACAACTTGTTTATTATTGTTTTAGACTTAGTTCTGTTTAATTTGGACAAAAAATAAACACAAAATGCAAATCTACACATGACCTACAGTATTTACTGTTTCTGATTCCCCATGTACGATGAAACATGAATGGTCATGTAATTTCTATCAAACGCTTTTACTGAATTTACTTCAGTAAGTTTTATAATTTATTCTTACACATTTACACATCTTATAATGCTGTGAGTTCAGTTTTAGGTTTTTCTGTTAGAGAAGAAACACACAGTTCAGCAGTAATGTAATTTTTACTGCACTAATCAGATATAAAATGTAAAGCATTGTTTCTGTCTCTGTGATGTCACTGGTCTCAGAAAACCAATAAACAGTTCTACATCTTTTCTTATTATTATGTTAATTAGTTATATTAGTACAGCCTAGTTAAAGTAATACGGAACTAAGAAACAGAGTTGTGTGGTTTATTATCAGTAAATTGTTGGAACTCCATCCAGGGTGTATCCTGCCTTGATGCCTGTGACCCGAGGTCAAGCGGTAGAAAATGAGTGAGAGAGAGAGCTGGAACTAAATTCCTTGTGCGTGAACACACTTGGACAATAAACTTGATTCTGATTCTAAATGATTTAAGAAGTAAATAAGTGATAAGTGAACTCTTGGCAGGAATCAAAGCTTCTAACATACTGTGTGTTTATCTGACAAATTTACAAATCAGCATTATGTAATAATAATAATAATAATAATACATTTTATTTAAAGGCGCCTTTCTAACACTCAAGGTCACCGTACAAAAGAAGAAGAAAAAGAACAAAAAATATAGTTATAAAATACTTACATAGAAAAAAAATTACAAATCATGATCTAGAATATGCTAAACTAAACAGATGAGTTTTAAGCTGAGATTTAAATGATGAAAGAGAATCAATATTACGGAGCTCAGATGGAAGTGAGTTCCAGAGCTGAGGTGCGGAGTAACTGAAAGCTCTGTTCCCCATAGTTACAAGACGGACAGAGGGAACAATGAAATGAGTGGAAGAAGAAGACCTAAGAGTGCGAGTTGGTTTTGGAGTATGAAGAAGATCAAGAATATATGAAGGTGCAAGATTGAGGATAGCTTTAAATGTTAGAAGAAGAATTTTATACTCGATACGAAAATTAATGGGAAGCCAGTGTAGCTGTTCTAGAACAGGTGTAATATGATCGATAGAGGGAGTACGAGTGATAATACGGGCAGAAGAATTTTGAACGAGTTGCAGCTTATGAAGGGTTTTGTGAGGAAGCCCAATAAGAAGAGAATTACAGTAGTCAAGCTGGGAGGTTACTAGACTGTGAATAAGAGTGGTGGTAGATTGAGTGGTGAGAAAGGAACGAAGCCTATTGATATTTCGAAGGTGAAAGTATGCAGCCCGAGTAACATTATTTACATGTGAGGTAAAAAAAAAGGGTACTATCAAAGATGACACCAAGACTCTTAACTTGAGATGAGGGAACTATCAGAGATTCATCAATGGAAATAAGAAAATTAGAAAATTTGTTTAGCACAGTTTTTGTGCCTATAATGAGAAATTCTGTTTTATTGCTATTTAGTTTAAGAAAATTTGCTGAAAACCATGATTTTATGTCAATGAGACAATCAGAAAGAACAGATGGAGGGAGTTTGGAATGTGGTTTTGTGGAAAGGTAGAGCTGGGTGTCATCCGCATAGCAATGAAACTTAACCTGATGTTTATGAAAAATATGTCCAAGGGGTAAAAGGTAAGTAATAAATAACAAAGGGCCAAGAACAGAGCCCTGGGGAACACCAGAGGTAACGGAAACTACAGAAGAGGTGAATGATTTTAATAGGATGAAAATGATTAAGGTTGTTGGTGTCCAAACCTGGTTTCTTTAGAATTGGAGTTACAGCAGCTGTTTTGAAAAGAGAAGGAACAACCCCAGTGGTAAGGGAAGAATAAATAATATCCATAATAAAATGGGACAGAGAGGAAGCAGTAGCCTTAACAAGGACAGTTGGTAAAGGATCAAGAACACAGGTTGAAGATTTAGATTGATGAATAAGTTTTAAGATATCATCAATTGTGGGCAGAATAAACTCAGAGAACAATTGTGTAGGAACAGGTAGAACTGAGACACATGGAGTAGAAACAGGAGTGGCCATAAGTTGACGATGAATGCCTTAAATTTTTGAAGTAAAGAATGATGCTAAAGTATTGCAGAAATCAGATGAGTACAAATGAGAGGGAAGTGAGTCGGGGGGTGTTGTAAAATTTTTCAATAAGGAAAAAAGAAGCCTTGAATTCCCTTCATTAGTACCGATTAAGCCAGAATAGTATGTAGATTTAGCTTTAGCAATAGTGTCTTTATAGTGAGACATATGTTCTGAGTACATTTCCTTGTGGACAGTAAGGCCAGTTCTTCTGAAAAGTCTCTCAAGCTGTCGTCCTTTTGCTTTTAATTGCCTGAGAAAAGGAGTGAACCAGGGTGCAGTAACAGTAAACGAAACAGTCCTAGTCTTAACTGGAGCAAAAGTATTCAACAAATTATGGAGACTATTATTGTACTGAGAGACCAAATTATCTGGAGTGGAACAGCTGTCAGCCCTAGGAAGACTTGCAATGCATAAAGACAAGTTGTCCGAATTAATGTCCTTGATTTTCCGGAATGATATAATACGTGAAGATTTTGATTTAAAAAGAGGAAGATCAACATTAAAGGACAGTAACTGATGATCAGTACATGGAAAAAAGTCTGCATTGAGGTTGCCTAGAGAGACACCTGAACAACAGATTAAATCCAAAGTATGTCCTAATATGCGTGGGAAAATTCACATGTTGCTGCAGTCCGAAGTTATCCAGACAAGATGTAAATTCTTTAGCAAGGTTGTTGTGAACATCATCCATGTGAATATTGAAATTCCCCACAAGAATTATATTTGGTGAAAGAGTAGTTATTTCATTCAAAAAAGCAGCAAAGTCAGGGATAAAATCCTTGTTAAATTTTGGTGGTCGATATACAGTGCTGATAATAGTTGGAGTAGATCCAGAGAGCCGACAAACTGCAGCCTCAAATGAGAGGGAGACAGAAACATTCACTGACCTCAGTCTCCACTTCTCACGGTAGATTATCGCCAGACCTCCTCCTCGACCAGAATCATGTGGTTGAGAGATGTAAACAAACCCTGGCGGAATGGCGTCATTGAGTGCAATAAAGTCATTTTGTTGCTGCCATGTTCCGTCAAACAGAGAAAATCAATCTTGCGATTTGCAAGAAGATCCTGCACAAGATGCCCTTTACTCGTAAGAGAGCGGATGTTAAGAAGACCGAAACTGACAGTGCTGTTGTTGCTTGGTCTGGTAGCCAAGTTAGCCAGGTTCGCCAGCACACGCTGACCGGCGCGGCGACCGGCGTTCCTTGGTGGGCGTCGAACAGCTGACCATAATGACTTTATATCACTTGATTTATTAAACCAGAAGTTCCGCCGAGAGCCACGATGAATATATTTCCGCCTTGGCAGATATAAGATGTCCGGATGAGCAAGCAGTACAGGAGGTATTGAATCATATAAACACGGACGGAAACTCAAAAGTTCAGCAGCAGAGTATTGAAACAGTACTGCGGACTCTACAAGATGCAGTACAGTCCAGGCAAGTACAAGCCATAAGCAATAGATCCTCATTGTAGTCTATGCAGTGTATATGATGTTAATTATTGTTATCGGGGAGAGCAGCGGCAGCCAAGACGCGCCAGCGTTCACACAGACCCCAGGACCAATGTAATGTGTGTAATGCGTGTATAAAATACATGTTTAAAGCAGTTCTGTACAAAATACACTTTTTATTGTTAATTAAACTGTTACAGGGGGATTCCGGTTCCACTTGGAGGAAGGAGAATCGGATCAGGCCCTTTATCCACTCGAGTAGTGTATAGTGAATCAGACAGGTGTCCGGATCAGATAGCGAGTAATGACGGGATTTAAAACGGTATAAATATTAATGGGAAAGTGCACGGGGTTTGATTGTGACATATACATATATATATACATATATATATACATACACACACACACACAATATATATATATATATATATATATATATATATATATATATATATATATATATATGTATTTATATATATGTATTTATATATAAATTTATGACCCAAAAAATAATAAGTGAAGGTGAAATGCTTGTGGTGATGGTGAAAGTCCAAAGCGGGGTTCGATCGTGGGACTTTATCTCTACTGCTACAGCAGGCAGGTACAGAATAAACATTCCGGACGAGCACAGAAGTGTTAACTCATTTCTCCACGGAAAATGACCTCTCAGAGTGAGGTGTGCTCCGATACAGGTTACCGCTCTGAAACTCAATCAAAATCTTCTTAATTTCAACCTGCTAGTGCTTATTATACCTCTCTGATATGTCTCACCGCGCTGAAATTCTTTTCCTAACTCCTATTAGTGTGTATACAGTATATATAAGCTGTTAGAACACTACATGCTACGATACATAACACCGCTCTACTCTGACACACACTCTGTCCGCACGCCGAGCGCCGAACCTCGGGCTCTTAAACAGAGACGTGAACACGTGTCACGAGTTGCGCTAATTGCAGCTACGTGACCGAGAGCCTATAAAGAGGCGTGTTGGTGGCTGCAGGTTTGTCTGAAAGACACCCAAAATGTTACAGAAACAGACAATATGTGACATAAAACACACTCACCTGATACAGTCAGTGTAACAGCATCACTGGTCTCTGTGTATTGTGGGTTTGATGTCTGTGTTCCTTTACATGTGTAAACACCTTTATGAGACTCTTTAACATCACTGATTATGTAGTTTTTCATTCCATTAACATCTCTGAGTTCATTATTATCCCTGAACCAGTGATACACCCAGGATCCTCCAGTCTTTATCACACATGAGAAAGTGACAGTTTCTCCAGTAAACACAAAGCCATGGTCAGCTGGCTGTACTTTCACTTCAGGCTTTGGTCTTGCTATAGAAAGATCACAAAAATGGAAACATATCCAGAATCAAGTAAATATATTATATACTTATATTATTACAAATAATTATTAAAAAAATTAGGTTATTATTCCTAACATTAAAGCTGTAGTGTAAAAGTAGAAAACATGACACACCTCTCACTGTAATTGTGGCTGGTTCACTCATCTCTGTGTTGTAGTCATAGTACTGTTGGTAGTAGTAGTCATAGTACTTTCCTCTGCGTGCTTTACAGTAGTAATTTACTTGTCCTTCATTAGAGACTTTCACAGTGTGTGTGTTGGTGTCTGAGTCTCTAATGTAATTCAATTTCTGATCTTTGTACCAGAGAAAAGTCCATCCAGTGGACATCAGATCACAGCTCAGAGTAACAGTGTCTCCAGTGTAGATGGAGCGCTGACGAGTTACAATCACAGTCGGTTTGGGTTTTCCTGTTGATATAAAATGAAGAGATGTATTTGATTCTGTCACGATGTGACACGGTGAGACACAGGCGAGTGAGGATCCAAATGCAGTTTTAAAGGTTTTTACTAAACAAGACACAAACAAACAGGCAGGCAACGCGGAACAAACAGGAAACGGGAACATGGACATGCACACACCAACACCAAAAACGACCAACAACATTGAAGTGAACAGACAGAGTATATATGGAGAACGAGAACCAATCACAAGACAGAGACAGACAAGGACTAAGACAAAACACCTGGGGAAGAGAATGAATGTAATTAGTGTCCATGGTAACAGATAGGTGGGCGGGGTCAACAATTAACATCAGGGAGAGACGGCAGACAGAAACAAGGGGAAAACACAGACAGACACATTACAGATTCACTTTTACAACAAAACCATTAATTTAATCTTTGTGCCTAATTAAGCACTTAGTTACAGTGTTTATTTGTAAAAGTTTTTTTTTTTGTTTATTTGTAAAAGTTCCACATTGTTTATATGCAGAAAATTGTTTAAAAATAAATAAACATAGAACTGATATATAAAGGTCACTGAAGGCCCCAGTGAATTTATTTTCCTCATCTTTAATAAATTGTCTCAAATTCTGAACCATATTACACACATTAATGACTTATGACTTATTCTTTTCTTTTTCTTTCTTTCTTTAAAAAAAAAAAAATCTGATTCAGTCATTTAAACCTCTTAAGGCTCTCGCCCCTATTGCAGGTTTTTCGCCTACATGACCTACCCAACAAAAAGTAGTACAGCTCCCACATACTTTGACACACAGGGGTGAGCCTGGTCTCATTGGAAAGAAGAGATTCTCTAGTTTCAGATACAAGTGTCATTGATTCTAAGCCTTACTGGCACAAAGTTACAGAGGCTAGAATGCAAGGTTTTGATTTCCGCCTGAGTTGTTTACCTGATAAACTGATTAATCTTATTTCTCTGGAACATGTTAGGAACCAAATAACAACTGAGGGTCATAGGCACATGTCTTGGCTTTCACCAAAAAAAATTCAAGTCAAAAGACCCAAAAATGTCTTCAATAAAAATATTTTTCTATGGACATGGTCGTCTGGTCATGTGTTTCTTGTGTACTTGTTTACTGTATAACTTTGAATTAAAAGACTGCATGCTCAATTTAAAAGGCCTAAAACAAACAGAGTCTCTCTGTCTACAAGTCTGCTGTGAAAAAAGGCCTGTAACCGACGCCCTGAGCTGTGAGAGTGTGAAAAAGTCGAGAATTGCGCAATAAATCCTTTGCGCAATTTTTTTGCGGAGCCTGAGGCCTCAGAGACATGTTGCATACCGTTGGAATTGTCTCCTTATTGGCTAAAGAGCTGTAGAGGTCCCGGACCATTTCATTGCTATTGGAAGGAGCAATTGTCAGTCAAATGAGGGTTCCCACAAATGATGTAAAGTTAGAGCCGAAAAACCAGATGGTGGCGCACTACTGTTTCCAGTTTTCGGATTACAAACGGAATATTTGCGAGGCGACCAAAGCGTTTTGGATTAAAAGGCTTACAGATTCCAGTTCCTTGGACCTTTTGGGGATTTTTGTGAAATATTTGTTTTGGAAAATATTACCCCAGTGAAGAAAGGGAAGCGTCTAAATGTAAGGGACAAACTGGTCTAGCGCCACCTAGGTCAGTTTACTACAAATTTTGTTTCAAATAGTATGACGGCTATGAATCATATTATGCTTTGTGTGTGGGCTTAAAAAATCTTGAGAGTATAAACTTTACTAGAAAAATAAGTTTTATCGTGTATTTAGAGGATTTAATGCTTAAAAGCTACAACGAAGCTTGTTTCTGGCTCATCCCCTAGTGGTCATTTTGACTTCGAGCCGTAAGAGATTTTTAACTGTTTACTGTAAAATCACAGTAGTGAAAGTTGAAAATCATGACAGGAATCATCTTGACTATAAAGTAAAGAAGAATTAAATGTCAAATTAATGTCAAATATTTGTAACAGTATAAATAATAACTCAGTAAAAATTTGTCACTACAATCAGAATAGTTAATAAGTTCTAAGAGGTCTAAGTAACATTCTGTATATCCAGTCTACCGTAATCACCTGCTTATTTACACATTTAATGCATAAACAACGTTAATACAGATATAATCTATCAGTGCTTCATTTAACCAGAGTTGTGGGGAATTTCATCCATCCATTCATCCATCCATCATACTACTGCTTTTCCTGTCACAATTACAATGAACACTGAGATGTTCCAACTTATCTACTCCTGTCTGATAAATGATTACATTAGAAACATCCAAACATAATTTGAACTTACTTTATGGTAATTTTGTGATAGTTTAACATTTTTTAAAAACATCATACATAGCCATTTTAGAATCCTTTTTTTTTTTTTTTTTTTTTTAAAGACAAATACACAATGTTGTATGTCATTTTTCTCCATGAATAAATTTTTAGATCAACATTTTGGGATGCTATGATGCTATGCTAACTCTATTGTATAACTGCTTTTCTGTTTTGCTTGTTGAAATTTGGCATGCTGATGTCTTGCCCAGGTCTCTTGAAAATGGGATTTTTAATCTCAGTAAGATTTTACCTGGTTAATTAAAGGTTAAATCAAATAATCAGTAAAACCTCTGACCACACCTCTTAAATGATGCCATATAAATGAAGCCATGTCGCTTCTTTCAAACACTTCCACTGAATTTATCCAATTATATTTACACTTTTACACATCTTATAATGTTGTGAGTTCAGTTTTCTGTTAGAGAAGAAACACACAGTTCAGTAATGTAATCTTTACTGCACTAATCAGTTATAAAATGTAAAGCATTGTTTCTGTCTCTGTGATGTTACTGGTCTCAGAAAAACAATAACTAGACCTCCATCTTTTCTTAATATTATGTTACATTACTAGTGTAGCCTATTCTTCTGTTTCCAGCCCAGTTAAAAATACATAAGGATGTTGTAATAAATAAATGGTTATTGGTCAATTGATACATGCTTAAAATGTTAAATCTGTTTTTGTTTCTTTTATTAAAATTAATTTCTGAGTGCTCATTTTCTAGAAAATATACATGATTAATTGGCCTTTTATTAATTTCTTTACAGTTTTTTACAATCGCTATTTGTTTAACAATCGCTAACAGTTTTTTTTTAATACATTTAACAAGTTTCCTAAACTCTTAACGCGGTTAGCACAACATCCGTCTTTGTAGGCTATACAATTAACACATTTCTTGTTGCTTTGATACAAAATGCATACAGTTAACACCAATTTAAAATGCTTGAACTTCTTTTACACACAAGCTCAACCAAGACCAAAACAATGTAATTTTACAGTCAAATTTACAAATGCTTTCACACTGTATGTCAGAACAGATAACATCATGTTCTAAACATAACTTGTATAGGCTAAAAAGTGAACAGCTGTTCATATTGTGAATTGCAACACAAATATATTTCCTGTATTTTATTCTATTGCTAATGAGAAACAGCTTATTGCAGTTACGCAAATATATAAATCACAGCTGATTCAACAAGATTGGGCTGATCTTGTGTGGAAAAGGAACAATATAGAGCAACACAGAAAGAGAGAGAGAGAGAGAGAGAGAGAGAGAGAGAGAGAGAGAGAGAGAGAGAGAGAGAGAGAGAGAGAAAGAAAAATGCCTGCAAGAGGGAAGACAAGTACCAGGACAAGGGAGAGGAGGAAGATTTGTGTACCGGCTAGCAGTTTTACTAGACATTATATGTATTCAGGAGACTTGGCTTTGTCCACAGTTAAACTTTTGTATTCCGGGTTCCAAATTGGTTAGAATGTGTTGTAGAGGTGTGGACTCAGGGAGGGGGATTAAAGGTGGTAAACTTCTATAATCCTTGTAATCAGTTAACTTTAGATGATCTAAATATGATAAATTGGGAATTTATCATATGGGAAATTTGATATGGTGTGGGGATTTTAATGCGCATAATTCACTTTGGGGTAGTACTTGCACAGATAATAATGGTAGGGTAGTAGAAGAGTTTATGGAGGAATATGCTTTAGTGAGTTTAAATAACGGGAAGGGTACTAGATTCAATATAAGGGATTCTTCAATGTCATGTATTGATTTAACAATAGTCTCTGGAACTAAAGCTTTAGAATATAAATGGGAAGTACTAGAGCAATCTACATTGGGAAGTGATCATTTCCCAATATTATGCAATGAGGAATTGGAAATTTATCAAGAAAATAAAACAATGCCAAGTAGATGGAGATTTGATGAAGCCGATTGGGATAAATTTAACAGGTTATGTATTGATGTAATGGTGAATTATAGCTTAGATGATGATATAGATTTGTGTTCTGATCGATTAATTACAATTATTACAAATGCAGCTGAAGAATCCATTCCTAAAGCAGAAGGTAAAGTAAGATTGAAAATTGTTCCATGGTGGAATGATGAATGCACAAAAGCTGTTAAAGATAGAAATAAGGCTTTTAGAGAGCTTAAGAAAACTTTAATACCTATAACTTTAATTAGTTATCAGAAGAAACAGGCTCAGGCAAGGAAGATAATAAAGCAAGTCCTCAAAAAATGGTTGGGGTTTACAGAACTCAGAATATACCAGTACTAGTACAGTAGATGAAGGGAAAACAGCAGCGACGCAAGAAGATAAAGCGGAAATGTTAGCTTCCACCTTTCAAAAGTCACACAGCTCAGATAACCTAGGAATAAATTACAAGAGACGGAGAGAAGAAATATTAAAGCAAAATCAAGATATTTAAAAAAAAAAAAAGGATAGTAAAACAGCTTTGGATGCTGCCTTTAATTTGTGGGAACCTAAAAGAGTCTTAATGAGGGTTAGAAGTACTGCTCCTGGGAAAGATAGAATCTGCTATATCATGATTAAACAGATGGAAGACGTAATACTTAAAGTAATTTTAGATCTTTTTAACAAAATCTGGAGGGAAGGACAATTACCGCTATCATGGAAACAAGCAATTGTAGTCCTGTTTCACAAACCAGGGAAAGATGCTACTATGGCGGGAAATTATAGGCAGATAGCTCTGACGTCTAACCTCAGTAAAGTAATGAAAAAATTATCGTTAATGAACTATATTATGTATTGGAAAGCAAAGGATTAATGGCTCCTCATGAGTATGGTTTTTGACCAGGTAGATCCACCCTAGATGCACTAATTAGATTAGAAACTGATGTTAAAAAGGCACTAGTAATGAAAGAGGTGTTAGTGGCAGTATACTTTGACATCGAAAAAGCATACGATATGATGTGGAGAGAAGGTTTTATAATAGATTTTATAACTGGGTGTTAAGTTTCTTATTCGGACGATCTATGCAAATCAAAGTAGGAAATACAATTTCTGAGATGGTGAAGGTAGAAAATGGAACACCACAGGGAAGTGCCATTAGTCCTATATTTAACATAATGATTAATGATGTATTCGAAGGAATTCATCCAGGAATTAAAACAGCTTTATATGCAGATGATGGAGCAATGTGGAAGAGGGGAAGAAACGTCAAATATATAGTGAAAAAAATTCAAGAAGCAACTGAGATTGTAGAGAATTGGTCATTGGAATGGGGATTTAGATTTTCTATATCCAAAACATGTTGTCAGAGGATTGCAGAAAAAATTTAACTTTATTTGTATAAACAGCCATTAGAAATGGTATCAAATTTTAAATATTAAGGTTTATGGTTTGACTCCAAATTAACATGGAAAATTCATGTCAAATATATTGAAGAGAAATGCAGCAAAGTTTAATGAGATGTATAGTAGGCCAGGAATGGGGAACTGATAAACAATCTATAATCAACATATATTGTACTCTCTTAAGATCCGTTTTGGATTATGGATGCATTATATATGGATCGGCATCACATAGTATGCTTAAAAGTTTAGACTTAATTCAGGCACGAGCATTGAGAGGTATTACAGGAGCAATTAAAACAACTCCAATCTCAGCATTGCAAGTGGAAACAGGAGAGTACCCATTAGAATTAAGATGCCAAAAATTAGCTGTTGCTTACTGGATCAGTTTACAAGGGCATAAACATGAACATTGTACTAAAGCAATTATTGAGGGGAGTTGGGAGACTATAAACTTAACAGGAAATGGTTTTGCTTGGAAAGCAAAGGAGTGGGCTTCAGGAATGTCGCTAGATAACATATCATTTTCATTAACGGCAACTATTTCCCCAATACCCCTGTGGTTTTTTAGCCAACCTGAAGTTGATTTACTAATTCATGAGAGTGTTAAAAAAGGAAATTTTGATATTAAGAACTATACAATTGAATATATTAGAACAGTCTATTTTTCATTTCTCCCAATTTACAGAGATGGATCAAGAAACCCAGAGATAGGTCGTACTGGATCAGCATTTTATGTTCCTGAATTTAAAATAGGAAAATATGGGAGATTAACCGATGGGACCTCGGTATATACTGCTGACCTGGTGGCAATTCAGATGGCACTGGTGGAAGAGGTGATGTTCAGAATCACTTATAAGCCTACTAACTTATCCAACAGTTAGATCTGATATTTATCTAGCAATATTGAACATGTTGTATAGACTAAGGCAAATTGGAATAATAATTAAATTTGTGTGGGTACCAGCTCACGCAGATATACCAGGAAATGAAAGATCGGATAGAATGGCTAAAGAGTCACTTAAACTGAACTTCCCCAATATTACTGTTGCATTAAGTAGGATGGAAGGGAAAAGTATCATTAAAGAAGCTTGTAACCAGAAATGGCAAATGAATTGGAATGAGTGTAAAACGGGAAGGCATTTATATATTATACATAAAACCGTAAGACAAAGTAATATAACACTAAACTTAAGTAGAGATATTATAGGGAAACATATTACGAGATTATGCAAATTATGCCAACTAAAGTAAATGCCAAGTAACAGTTGATCTGCCCCAAGTATGATCTGGAAAGGAATAAGTTAATAAGAGAGCTTCAGGGAATAGGTTGCAAAGTATTTACAATCAATAGCCTATTAAATCCTGGATCCAGGAAAATTGTAAGGTTTGTTTTAAAATTCATTAAGCATAGTGGTCTTAAGCACTATTCGGACGGGATTAGTTCTACGTGGGGACGTGGGGGTAAAGTAATTATTACCAGAGCTTCTCTGTGATTTTAGTCCCGTCCAAATGTGCCATCTCGGTAATCATTACGGACAATGTCAGTGAAGATTACGGTGTATTTTACCTTCTGTAAAAAGGTCTGGAAAAATGACCTCAGGTAATACTAATCCCGTCCGAAAAGACCCACTGTAAATATGTACGGTAAAATTCCGTCATTTCCTGTTTAAAGGTTTTGCGTTTTGCAAGCATGGAGGTGCAATGTTGTCTGTTTGCGCACGTGATAAAAGGAAGCAGAAGAAGGAAGTTACTGTGGTGCATAAAGCGAGTTACCCCTCCCACTTCTGCTAGTTTTACTGAGATGTCTTGTCCCATGCGAATTGGCCAATTAATATTACCCACGTCCCGTCCGAATAGTGCTTTAGAAATAGAATATAGACATCTTTTGACATACTTCTAGACTGAAATCACTTCACACTCCAGGACAGGTGGTGGCGATATGCACCATAAAGTTGGTATGCGACCCGCCAATAAATCCGAAGAAGAAGAAAAGGAAGCATTAAAGACTCTGTCTTTCTCATAGCATGCTTTATTTTCTGTATTGTGTGTCTGTAAAATGTCACTTTGTATTTGATTTCACTTTTTGTCAAGTTAATGTGATTATTTTGTTGTTAATATTGTTTAGTTTTCACAGTGGATTTGGAGAAAAGTCTTCAAATAAATCAGTCTTTGGAGAACCGCTTGTGTCTGTGTGTGTTTGGAGGGAGTTACAGCAATATTGAAGCAGCCCTAAAATCATCATAATGAGACTTTTTGCATATGATACAAACTGAAACAAAATCTAAAACTTGTGAGACTTTTTACATAAAAGTTATAACACTCATTAACAGACTCACCTGATACAGAGAGTGTAACAGAATCACTCATCTCTGACATCTGAGAGTCACTTGTCCTCGTCCCTCTGCAGGTGTATTGACCATTCATAACATAGCTGGTGCTGAACTCCTTAGTTGTGGAATATGGGTAGAATCTGTAACTGTCCTTAAACCAGTCGTACGTCCACTCAGTGTCTCTTCCTTTCTGTACATCACACCTGAAAGTCACAATCTCTTCTATGAACACCTGAGTATCAGGGTTTATAGTCACTGTAGGTTTAGGACTCTCTGTAAGAAACAAACAAATCATTACTGTTTCTATTCTGTAGATAACCATTCAGAGTGTAGATACAGTATATCAGCTCACATGTAAATGATGAAACTCTGTCAGACAACAATCACCACTGATGAAGTAAATGTAGATCACAATTTTAATACAGACTCAGACCTAAAAATAATCAGGATTCTGTACAGACTGTATCTTCAACACAATTTATTGTCTGAAATACTTTGTGTATAATAATCCTGTTTATTTTAATATGATGAGACATCTTCAGAAATTCTGAATGTCAGCAAGTGAACAAGAAACTGAACATAAAAGATACAGATCGAATGACTGAGTATAAATTGATTATTTGAATTGATTGTCTTTTTACATGTGTACTGAAACAAACACACACACACACACACACACACACACACACACACACACACACACACACACACCTGTAATTAATTCAGAACTGCTCGTACAACTCACTAATATCTCACATTCTATCAGATTGAGTGATTCACTATAAATATTCGACCCTCGTCCTCTTCACTCATTCGCAATCAGTCAGGTCTCGAAATTTTGATGTTTCTGAAAGAGTAACTTCATCAAGCCCCTTTTACAGACTGAACATCTTCTTAAAAGCATTTTACGGGTTTTGTTGACATTTTCTACCAAAGTTAAACTAGTGTTTTTTCACTTTTTTTATTTACCAGCTCACCTCACACCAGTCCTGCTCAGCCGTGTTCACACTGTCTCTCTTTAACTTTAATACAATTATTTATCTGAAAGTTTTCTCTGTAAGTAGCTGTGTAAATGTTGCTATATTCTGACTGTAGTCACATGTTTATATGTTCAGTGTTGTGCAGAATCACTTAACACAAAGTCTCTTACTCACCAATAACAGTTAGAGAGAGTTCATCACTGTAGTCTGTGTAGAAGACTGGGTTTCCTCTTCTAGCTCTGCACCTGTACTGACCTCCATCAGAGAGAATAACTGATCTGATGAAGTACTGGTGTGTTTCAGTCTCAGTCTCAGAGCTCTGTGTGGGTTTGGACCAGTAAAACTTCCATCCAGCAGACTGTGGTGTCAGTGTACAGGACAGAGTCACTGAGTTTCCTCTCAGTACATCTCCTTTAAGGCTTGATGTGAGTTCAGGTTTAGGTTTTTCTGTTAGAAATGAAACAGTTCAGAATGTAAAGTAGTCTTTACTACACTAATCACTTCTACAGTGAAACATTATTACTGTCTCTGTGATGAAGCTAAACAACTTGTTTATTATTGTTTTAGATTTGGTTCTCTTTAATTTGGATAAAAAAAAACACAATGTAAATCTACACATGACCTATTTACTGTTAGATTCTGATTCCCCATGTACGATGGAACATGAATGAAGTCATGTCATTTCTATCAAACACTTTTATTGAATTTACTTCGGTAAATTTTATAATATATTATATTTACACATCTTATACTGTTGTAAGTTCAGGTTTAGGTTTTTCTGTTAGAGAACAAACACAAGTAATGTAATCTTTATTGCACTAATAAGATATAAAATGTAAATCATTGTTTTTGTCTCTGTGATGTTACTGATCTCAGAAAAACAATAACTAGACCTACATCTTTTCTATGTTATTTTATTAGTGTAGCCTAGTTACAATAATAATAAGAAACTAAGATACAGAGTAAACATTTGCGAAATAGTTTGTCACTACATGATGCGAATCTTATATTCATGTGGTTTATTATCAGTAAATGATTTAAGACGTAAATAAGATGATTTACAAAACTGAACTCTTGGCAGGAATCAGAGCTTCTAACATACTGTGTGTTTCTCAGACAAATTTACAAATCAACATTGTGTGTGTATAAAATACATATTTAAAGTAGTTCTATACAAAATTAAATTCACAAATAAATAAAATGGGAATTGCAAATAAAAAAAAAAAATTATTAATATATATTTAATTGTATTTATTTGTGAATGGCTTCCTGCTCATTTATAAATTGCATTCTGTGCAATTGTGAATCACTGCACGCATTTGTGGATTGCGTTCTGTGCATTTGTGGATTTGAAACATTTCTAACGTCAAGACGTGCACAAGAATCCACAAATAGGTGGACTCCGCCCACAGTCTACTCCAGCCAATCGGACAACGGTCTTGTGGCGCTGACCAATCGTGGCACGGTCTACCTCCAACCAATCACGTTCTGATTTACTCGCTCTTCACACTACCCTTGGAACCATTGATGATACGGAAATCGTTTCCAAAGAAAGCAGAATTGAACTAACCCTTGGTGCTGGCTACAATCCATACAGGGTTACCAGATTGGGCTCGAATCTGCGACAAATGTTTTTTTTTTTTTTTTTTAATCGTATTTTGCAGTACATATTACACTGTGATAGTGCGAGTAAATCAGAACGTGATTGGTTGGAGGTAGACCGTGCCACGATTGGTCAGCACCACAAAACCTATTTATTTATGGATTATTGTGCATGTCTTGACGTTAGAAATGTTTCAAATCCACAAATTCACAGAATGCAATCCACAAATGCGTGCACAGAATGCGATTTTATGTATGTCATAAAGCCGTGTCCCCCTGGCACCATCTCAGGGCCCCCAGTTTGAGGACCACTGACCTAGATTACTTACTCTGATCAGGTGTTGTCAGTGAACAGACTGTAAAACTGTTGGCTAAGTTACAGACACTCATGAAAAACTGATGCTGATTATCTGGGAAACGTCTCTAACAGCAGTCACAATGTCATTGTTTGTGTCAAACAAGAATTTGTTGTAACATTAAAACAGGAGATCATGACTTACTCTGTGCTCAAAGTGATGGTGAACAAATCCAGGATAGGCCTTTTTTTATTGGTTGTTGCATTAAATCTTACCCAGATACAATAGTGCTATTTTCTGATTGGCTATTGTGTAACCTCTTTTTTTGATTGGCAGATAAGTGACAGGCTGGACTAAGAACTCCAGGGGAGACGCACTTGTTTCCTGCCCGCTTCCATAGAGACAGCGGTGCGGACTGATACATTTTGGGCTCTGCGGAATATTATTTTGGGCGCTGCGGCTGATAAACAGTACGTTTAGTGAGAAATACGATGTGTGGCGGGAGAGCGTGATAAAAGACAGAAATGCGTGACTGTCACTCTCAATGTGTGACACTTGATAGCGTTTTGGGATGCTATGATGCTAACTCTATTGTATAACTGCTTGTCTGTTTTGCTTTTGAAATTTGGCATGCTGATGTCTTGCCCAGGTCTCTTAAATATGGGATTTTTAATCTCAGTGAGATTTACGTCGTTAAAAAAAAGGTTAAATCAAATAATCAATAAAACTTCTGACCACAGCTCTTAAATGATGTCACAGGAATGAAGTCATGTCACTTCTATTAAACACTTCCACTGAATTTATCTTATATTAAATATATTTTATTTTATAATTTTTTATACATCTTAAAAAAGCTCCATAAATTAAAAAAATTTATAATAAAATAAAAATTAGTATATCAAGCTTTATAGTCAGCACAGGTTTAAGACTGTTGGTAAGATGCAAAAATAATTATTGTTTCCATATATGATTTAATTTCACTTTTATTAAACAAGCAATGACAAATTAAATACAGAATATATATAAGGACTAGATTTAGGACTGTATATCTGCTCACATATAAATGATTTAACTCTGTCACTACTGATAAAGTAAATGTGTCTATACTCAGAGTCACTGAGTTTCCTGTTAGTACATCTCCTTTAAGGTTTGATGTGAGTTCATGGGTTTCTGTTATAAATAAATCAGTTCAGGATGTGAAGTCTTTACTAAAGTAATCATCTCTATAATATCACATAATAGTTATAGTAAATTTGTGAGTAAAATGTGAGGGACAATCCATAACTGCTGTATGATTATGCAGACCTTCAGTCTCTCTCTTCTCTAGACGAATTTATTTTTATGGGTGAATATAATAAAAATTAAGACCCAAGTTAAGGTCTGCATTTCCCAGTGTATCTTATTCACATAAAGTCCACCAATCTCTCATTATGCCTCATCTGTGAAAATGTACAATTATTTCACAGGAGTAATATAATGAAATAATATTTCTGTGAATAAGGTTATTGTAAACTGCAAATAGATTTTGAAGCAATAAATAACACACAGAAACAGGCTAAGTAACAGACACACAAACAAACAACAAATAACTACGTAAATAAACTATTCTCATGACCAAGTATCCTACAGGGGTTGTACAATGTAATGAAAGTCTTGTTGTGTTTATTGGTGCATAATCATCCTGATACACTGCAGCAACTTCAGGGTACAATGTTTGAACCATTGGGTACACATGGTCCTTTACAAAGTTTTGGTAGACCTGGGCAGTGACACTGCCATCTAGCACAAGTATCGGGCATAAGGAAATGCATAATATTGCAGCCCAAACCATCACTGATCCACCCCTGTGCTTTATGCTGGGCACACAACAGTCCAATGAGTGCTACCAACCCTGGTGCTCTAGAACAGTTTTTGTGTAACCATGAGGTTTACATTTAACTCTGCACCAGAAGTTAGTCGGAAGGAAGTTAGAAGTAGTTAGAAGGAAGTCGTGGCCTAATGGTTTTAGAGAGTTTGACTCCTAACCCTAAGGTTGTGGGTTCGAGTCTCGGGCTGGCCACGACTGAGGTGCCCTTGTGCAAGGCACCGAACCCCCAACTGCTCCCCGGGCACTGCAGCATAAATGGCTGCCCACTGCTCCGGGTGAATGTTCACGGTGTGTGTGTTCACTGCTGTGTGTGTGCACTTTGGATGGGTTAAATGCAGAGGACGAATTCTGAGTATGGGTCACCATACTTAGCCATATTTAACGCCACTTTTTCTTTCAGTGAACTGGGCAGATGTGGCTTTAGGTTTTTGTATATGAGCCGGTTTAGTACCCAGACATCCCTATCAGACAGCTTCTTCTTCAGTTCCTCCTGTTGCAATCAATTGGAACTCCAACTCCCAACATGCATCTTCCACTTCCCAGAATTCACACACAGTTATAGGATATTTAACTAGACTCTACTGTTTCCAGTCACACATACAGTCAGCTGAAAATATTTACGCTCAGCAAAGCTTGTATGGAATCAAGAACTTTAATTAGTTTCAATTAGTTTGTAAAAGTATGCAATGTTTATTTACATTGCTTATATCTTTTTTTATGTTTATTCCTACTATGCTGTGATTCTGATGATTACATTAAGTTTATATTTGAATGGTGCATGTGGCACTGTGATGTTCATTGCCAATATATAATTTCAGTTTAACTTGCTGATAACTACCAGACATGAGGTCAGAGCTCAGATGACATGTTTTGTCCTCCTGGTGCAATGTATAACCTCCTGTACTTCTCAGAATGGTTACAGTACAAAGCATAATGTCAGAGCAGTGACAGTAAGATTTCAGACAGAGAGAAGATCAGAAGTCAGAGTGAGGGAAAGCCATACTGTGACAAAGATGATATTTCAGTCTATGCGCTACCTTCAGGTCCTTCAGCAAACAACAGATAACAGAGTGGATCCAGTAAAAATACCACTGCTGGTGCTGCAGATGTGCACACAAAGTGGCTCAGTGCAACCTGAAGAAGTCTTCAGTATCTGCAAAGGCAGACATCTACAGACCCTCCACAGGGATAACTCTAATGCAGTGACTGGGGGTTCTTGTCTGATTAATTCAGTGGCTGATATTCTGTATATTTATTTGATGCTCTACTTTGTTTTCCATTATTGAGTTCTTTAAATTATTTGATGTTTGATATTTCACTTTCAAATAAGTGGAGAAAATCCTTTATAATATTATAGTGTAATATCTGTACACACAGATATTTAAGTTCAAATTCTCCTGGGAGAGACAGATCTCACTTTATTGTTAAACATGTAGTTTTGTAAAACAAAACCCAAAATAACTGTTAGCAGTGTATTTCTTCAACAGTAAAATTACTCATGACAAACATAAATACCCTAATAATTATGTATGCAGTGTAGATAGTGTTGTATTAAAATTCTGCATATGATCATCAAACTGTTAATTTGCTTTTGATGATGTTTATAAATTGTGTCTTAAATTTGAGCCATACTGCAGACATTAGTGTTATTTTAAAATCACTTTCTATCATTTAAATATTTTCTGTTAAATGACAGCAGTGAAACTTTGAAATCTATTTTCAATATAAAATCATAACAGATTCAGATTAAACATTAGGTGAAGAATTATGTGTGGCTCATAAATGTCACATTTCTTTCTAACAATTTAATTAATAGCCCTGGAAAAATGTCACAGCATCAGAATATCTAATATGTTGTAGTGATTCTTTATAAATCAAAAGAATCAGTTACTTAATAATATGAAATATAAGAAAAAAATATAGCTGTAAAATCATAATAATGAGACTTTTTCATATTATACAAACTGGAACCAAATCTAAAACTAGTGATACTTTTTACATAAAAGTTATAACATTCATTAACAGACTCACCTGATACAGAGAGTGTAACAGGATCACTCATCTTTGACATCTGAGAGTCACTTGTCCTCCTCCCTCTGCAGGTGTATTGACCACGATGTGAGACTGTAACAAACCTGATGCTGAACTCCTTTGTTCTGCGATATGGGTACAATGGGTTACTGTCCCTAAACAAGTTGTACGTCCACTGATTGTCTCTTCCTTCCTCTACATCACACTTGAAAGTCACAGTCTCTCCTATGAACACCTGAGTATCAGGGTTTATAGTCACTGTAGGTTTAGGACTCTCTGTAAGAAACAAACAAATCATTACAGTTTCTATTCTGTAGATAAGCATTCAGAGTGTAGATACAGTATATCAGCTCACATGTAAATGATGAAACTCTGTCAGACAACAATCACCACTGATGAAGTAAATGTAGATCACAATTTTAATACAGACTCAGACCTAAAAATAATCAGGATTCTGTACAGACTGTATCTTCAACACAATGTATTGTCTGAAATACTTTGTGTTTAATAATCCTGCTTATCTTAAGACGAGACATCTTCAAAAATTCTGAATGTCAGCAAGTGAACAAGAAACTGCACATAAAAGATACAGATCGAATGACTGAGTATAAACTGATTATTTGATTTGATTGTCTTTTTACACGTGTACTGAGTGGAAAAAAACACACACACACACACACACACACACACACACACACACACACACACACACACACACACACACACACACACACACACACACACACACACACACACACACACACACACACACACACACACACACACACACACACACCCCTGCAATTAGTTCATAACTCCTCATACACACTCATTCTCTAACCTCTCACATTTCATCAGATTGAGTGATTCACTATAACAGTTGGACCCTCGTCCTCTTCACATATTCACACTCAGGCAGGACTGGACTTGAGAATTTTGATGTTTTTGAAGCAGTAACTTCATCAAGCTTTGTAACAGCCTCTGAGCAGCTTCTTAAAAGAGTTTTACAAGTTTTGTTGACATATTCTACCAAAGTTAAACTAGTGTTTTGTCACTTGCTTTCAACTCACACCAGTCCTGCTCAGCCGTGTTCACACTGTCTCGCTTTAATAAAATTATTTATCTAATAGTTTTCTCTGTAAGTAGCTGTGTAAATGTTGCTATATTCTGACTGTATTCACATGTTAATATGTTCGGTGTTGTACAGAATCATTTAACATAAAGTCTCTTACTCACCAATAACATTTACCCAGAGTACATCACTGTAGTCTGTGTAGTAGACTGGGTTTCCTCTTCCAGCTCTGCACCAGTACTGACCTCCATCAGAGACTCTAACAGGACTGATGATGTTCTGGTGTGTTTCAGTCTCAGTCCAATCTCTTCCTGTGTATTTGTACCAGTAAAACTTCCATCCAGCAGACTGTGATGTCAGTGTACAGGACAGAGTCACTGAGTTTCCTCTCAGTACAGCTCCTTTAAGGCTTGATGTGAGTTGAGGTTTAGGTTTTTCTGTTAGAAATGAAACAGTTCAGAATGTGAAGTAGTCTTTACTACACTAATCACTTCTACAGTGAAACATTATTACTGTCTCTGTGATGAGGCTAAACAACTTGTTTATTATTGTTTTAGATTTAGTTCTGTTTAATTTGGATAAAAAAATAAAGCACAAAATGCAAATGTACATATGACCTATTTACTCTTTGTTTCTGATTCCCTATGCACGATGGACCATGAATGAAGTCATTTAATTTTTACTAAACACATTTACTGAATTTACTTCAGTAAATTTATCTTACAATGTTGGGAGTACAGATTTAGGTTTTTGGGTTAGAGTAAAAACACACAGTTCAGCAGTAATGTAATCTTTACTGCACTAATCAGATTTAAAATAAAAAGCATTGTTTCTTTCTCTGTGATGTTACTGATCTCAGAAAAAACAATAACCAGGTCTAGATCTTTTCTTAATATTGTTACTTTATTAGCATAGCCTAGTTAAAATAATAATAAGCAACCAAGAAACACAGTTTTGTGGTTTATTATCAGTAATTAGCTGGAACCAAATTCCTTGTGTGTGTGAGCACAATAAACTTGATTCTGATTCTAAATGATTTAAGAAGTAAATAAGATGATAAGATTACATAAGTTGCAGGAATCAAAGCTTCTAACATACTGTGTGTTTCTCAGACAAAGTTACAAATAAACATTGTGTGTATAAAATACATGTTTAAATCAGTTCTATACAAAATATAATTTTTACTGTTACAGAAACAGACAATATGTGACATAAAACACACTCACCTGATACAGTCAGTGTAACAGCATCACTAGTCTCTGTGTATTGTGGGTCTGATGTCTGTGTTCCTTTACATGTGTAAACACCTTTATGAGACTCTTTAACATCAGTGATTTTGTAGATTTTCATTCCTTTAACATTTCTGAGTTCATTATTATCCCTGAACCAGTGATACACCCAGGATCCTCCAGTCTTTAAGTCACATAAGAAAGTGACAGTTTCTCCAGTAAACACAATGCCGTGGTCAGCTGGCTGTACTTTCACTTCAGGCTTTGGTCTTGCTATAGAAAGATCACAAAAATGTAAACATATCCAGAATCAAGTAAATATATTATATACTTATATTATTACAAATAATTATTAAAACAATAAAATAATTAGGTTTTCATTGTTTTCCTAACATTAAACCTGTAGTGTAAAAGAAAACATGACACACCGCTCACTGTAATTGTGGCTGGTTTACTCATCGCTGAGTCGTAGCTTCCTCTGCGTGCTTTACAGTAGTAACTCACTGGTCCTTCATTAGAGACTGTCACAGTGGTTGTGTTGGTGTCTAAGCCTTCACAGGGATTTGATTTCTGATCTTTGTACCAGAAAAACGTCCATCCAGTGGACATCAGATTACAGCTCAGAGTAACATTGTCTCCAGTGTAGACGGAGCTCTGAGGAGTCACAATCACAGTCGGCTTGGGTTTTTCTGTTGATAGAAAATGAAGATACGTATTTGATCGACTTTTACTACATAGTTTTGTCCCGAATTAAGCAATCGTATACAGTGTTCACTTGTAAAGGTAGAAATGATCTTGTTTTATCCTGTGTTTTCCCTAAACATCAATAAAAGCGTGTACTGTTGCTACCTCACAACACTCAATTAAACAAACAAACTCTATTGTATAATTGCTTCTCTGTTTTGCTTGTTGAAATTTGGCATGCTGATGTCTTGCCCAGGTCTCTTAAAAATGGGATTTGTTACCCAGAAGACTGCAGAAGACTTTGCTTCTTTCTACCAGGAGAAGATTGTGGAAATCTGCCGGACCTTCACTTCTGCTCCGACTGCACTTACATCTCACAGTATTGATTCCCCCACTCCTTCGTTGTCGAATTTCTCAACTGTAGCAGCAGAAGAGATTTTACAACTCATCCAGTCTTGCAATCCTACCACATGCCCATTGGATCCACTCCATTCCACTATGCTCCAGACCATCTCGCAAGACATTCTGCCCTTCATTACCGCTATCATCAATAGATCCATAGCATCTGGTCAGGTACCAACTATTTTCAAGAGAGCAAGGTTTATTCCCATCCTAAAGAAACCTGTTCTGGATCCACCAGACATCAGCAATTACAGACTGATATCACTTCTCTCGTTTCTTTCAAAAATTCTTGAATGCATTGTCTATAATCAACTGTCTGTCTGTCTCTCACAGAACAACCTCCAAGACCCCAACCAGTCTGGCTTCAAAGTAGCTCATTCCACAGAGACAGCCCTTTTGAATGTCTCTGCCAAACTGTCATCGGTCCTTATCCTCCTTGACCTTTCAGCAGCGTTTGATACGGTCAACCACAAGACTCTCTTGTCCACACTCAGGAGTCTTGGGATTTGTAGATCAGCTTGGGAATATAAGGACGCACATACTGTATCAGGAAGGACGCCTACCTGGAAGGACAATCATATCAGGTAACATGGAGGGGAGTGACATCTCCACACAGACTCTCCAATTGGTCCTCTTCTTTTCTCCCTGTATACTCATTCTCTTGGTGAAGTTATTTCCTCACATGGGTTCTCTTACCACTGCTATGCTGGTGTTACACAATTTCTTTTCTTTCCCACCCTCAGATACCACAGCTTCTGATCGGATCTCGGCATGTCTGGCAGAAATATCATCATGGATGACTGCTCATCAGTTAAAGCTCAGTCCTAGCAAAACTGAACTGCTGTTCATCCCAGGTGATTCATCCCCAGGTCATGATCTTGCTATATCCCTGCATAACGATCTGATCTCCCCTTCAGCCACAGCTCGCAACCTTGGGGTAACCATGGACATGAACTGTCCTTTTCCTCTCATGTTGCTGATGTGACTCGCTCGCTTCTTTTCACGGATTGTTTTCAACCTGCCAAAGTTCTCGCATACCGTCCTGCTGCTGCGATCCCTCCACTGGCTTCCGGTAGCTGCACGCATCAGATTCAAAACACTGATGCTGGCCTACAAAGCCAAAAACTACCAGCTCCCTCTTACCTTAAAGCCCTCATCACTTCTCGCACTGCACTCGGCACCCTCTGATCTACCAGCACTGCTCGACTGGTTCCACCATCTCTCAGGGTAAGAGGCAGTTATACTACAAGACTCTTCTCTGTTCTGGCACCAAGAAGGTGGAATGAACTTCCCCTAGGGGTCCGGACAGCTGAGTCACTGGCTATTTTCAAATGGCGGAAAAAGACCTACTTATTCAGGAAACACTTCAACTAACACTTCATTGTAACTTTGAACAATGTTCATATCATGGTCAGAAATGTGGTCATTATTTCATTTGACCTTTATTTAACCAGGTAAGGTCTTGTTGAAATAATGACAACATAATTTCTGACCACACATCTGTCCAAATGTAGGAAGTCATTGTCAGGACACTGGACTGTGGCCATGTGCTTTTGTTTACGTTCTGTGTTCACGTGCCTGCCCCGCCCTTGTCTCTTCCTCCCTGCTTCTGCACACCTGTTCCTGATGTTTCTCATTGTGTTGAATATTTAACTGAGCCACGTTGCCTTGTGCAGCGCGGAATCCTATTGTCTTTATGTCTGGTTTTGCCTTTGTCCTGTTTCGTGTTTTTTTTTTGTTAATAAATCCCCGTTTATTTTAGCTATCCTGCAGTTGGGTCCGTTTTTACCCCGCGTCACTGAGAGTCATGTAGTTTCTATCAATTCCACTGTTGACCTTCAGTGTGATGAGTTTTTGCATTCACTTATCGAACTGGAAAATAAATAATGCTAGTTTTAACTCTTTCAATACAGTTGAATTTACCCTATTATATGTATTATCTTATTAAATATATTTTATTATATCTTAAAGTACAGCTCCATAAATTAAAAAAAAAAAAAAAAATCTTAAAAATTAGTATATCAAGCTTTATAGTCACCACAGGTTTAAGACTGTTGGTAAGATAAAAAAAATCATTCTTGTTTCCATATGATTTAATTTCCAACACTATTATTTAAACAAGCAATAACATTTTAATATTAAATACAGAATTTATATAAGGACTAGATTTAGCACTGTATATCTGCTCACATAAATGATTAAACTCTGTCAGAAAATCGCTACTGATACAGTAAATGTGTCTCAATACAATACTCAGAGTCACTGAGTTTCCTGTTAGTACATCTCCTTTAAGGTCTGATGTGAGTTCATGGGTTTCTGTTATAAATAAATCAGTTCAGGATGTGAAGTTTTTACTAAAGTAATCTTCTCTATAATATCACATAATAGTAAATTTAAATCTTCACTGTGATCAGAATGAGGGACAAACCATAACTGCTGTATGATTATGCAGACCTCTCTCTCTCTCTCTCTCTTCTGTAGACCAATTTATTTTTATGGGAATAAAAATGAGCCACTGAATATAATAAAAATTAAGACCTAAGTTAAGGTCTGCATTTCCCAGTGTATCTTATTCACATAAAGTCCACCAATCTCTCATTATGCCTCATCTGTGAAAATGTACAATTATTTCACAGGAGTAATAGAATGAAATAATATTTCTGTGAACAAGGTTATTGTAAACTGCAAATAGATTTTGAAGCAATAAATAACAATACACAGAAACAGGCTAAGTAACAGACACACAAACAAACAACAAATAACTAAATACAGTAAATAAACTGTTCTCATGACCAAGTATCCTACAGGGGTTGTACAATGAAATGAAAGTCATGTTGTGTGTATTGGTGCATAATCATCCTGATACACTGCAACAACTTAAGGGTACAATGTTTGAACCATTGGGTACACGTGTTCCTTTACAATGTTTTGGTAGATCTGGGCAGTGACACTGCCATCTAGCACAAGTAACGGGCATAAGGAAATGCATAATATTGCAGCCCAAACCATCACTGATCCACCCCTGTGCTTCACACTGGGCACACAACAGTCCAGTCAGCGCTACCAACCCTGGTGCTCTAGAACAGTTTTTGTGTAACCATGAGAGTCGAGGTGCACATTTAACTCTTCAGTGAATTGGGTAGATTTTGTATATGTGCCAGTTTAGTACCCAGACAGACATTTTCTTGAGTTCCTCCTGTTGCCATCAATCGGAACTCATCTCCCAACATACATCATGGCCTACGAACACGGTCACACCAGATTCCACTTCCCAGAACTTACACAGAGACATATGACATTTAACTAGTCTCTACTACCAATCACACACACACACACACACACACACACACACACACACACACACACACACACACACACACACACACACACACACACACACACACACAGAGAGTCAGCATTTTAAGAGTATTTCTCACACACATATCTGTTGAAAATATTTACGTTCAACAAAGCTTGTATGGAATCAATAACTAATTTGTAATAGTATGCAATGTTTATTTACATTGCTTATATCTTTTTATGCTTATTCCTACTATGCTGTGATTCTGATGATTACATTAAGTTTATATTTGGTGCATTTGGCACTGTGATGTTCATTGCCAATATATAATTGACAATGAACTGTACTGAATGGAAACACACACAGATTAGAGTGCCAATATATAATTTCAGTTTAACTTGCTGATAACTACCACGCATAAGGTCAGAGCTCAGGCGACATGTTTTGTCATGTACAGGGTTCCCACTCTTTTTCAGAGATCATTTTCCCGGACTTTTCCAGGACATTTCAAATTTAGGAAAAAAAGACAAGGATCACAGATTCACGGCCTAAAGTAATATGTTCTTCTCTCCAGAAGTCTTAAAAACAACATACACTATAAAATTAGGAAAACACCAGATACAAACACAGAGCTCTTTAAAACAGAGTCATTCAAAATATGTATTCATTTAGGAATAAAGAAAATGACGGTATTTATGAATGTGTCATTGACTCACTTTCACAAACGATTGGTTAATAAATGCATATTCAAAGAAACGCCATTGTACGTTGCTAAAAATGTTGTACTCCGGCTTTGTTTGGAACTACTATGGTTAGTGAAGGATAGAAAGGAAGTCACTTAACTTTTTGTTTAGTGAACTGTTGCAAAAATCAATATCACATTTGCAAACGTGTTTAAGTTTATATAAGTAAACCTATTATATGCTGCCAGCCTTCACCTTATGTTTACAACACTAGTCTGTGCTGCACTTTGAGCATGCAAATAATTGTTCAGTGTATGATTCGCTGTGCATCGCGTCAGTAGAATATCTAAATTTGACTTCTTATATCGCTCATGAAACAGGTTTGGGGACTGTGTGGATGGATTACTTTTAAAGATAATTTGTCATGTGAATGAAATTTCAACATTTATAAAATAAAAAGACTGCACATATTAATACCCTTTCCTTTCTCAGGCCAATGCCTTCATGCATGCTTTAGTTTGCTGTGCATTCCCCTTGCACATGATATTCAGGTTAACAAGGTTAATATAACCTGCTTACCCATCACCATTTGCTGAAAACATTCAAGCACTTTAAACCATTCCTAGCACCTGAAACCGCCAACACAAGACTGCGTCATCTGTCACAGCGAGATTAAACAGCATAACAAAAAACCCGTCAAAACTCAGCGTCCCTGAACAGAGCGCTTTCCGTTACTAACGATAATTGTTTTGACCAGTTGTAAACTGTTCTTTAAATGATCAAGAACATTTAAAAATAATAATTTTCCAGGACAACTAATTTTTTTCCAGGACAATTTATGTTTTCTCTAAACTAGTGAAACTTTTTACATAAAAGTTATAACATTCATTAACAGACTCACCTGATACAGAGAGTGTAACAGAATCACTCATCTCTGAAATCTGAGAGTCACTTGTCCTCGTCCCTCTGCAGGTGTATTGACCATTCGTAACATCCCTGATGCTGAACTCCTTTGATGTGGAATATGGGTAGAATGTGTTACTGTCCCTAAACCACTCGTAAGTCCACTCAGTGTCTCTTCCTTCCTCTACATCACACCTGAAAGTCACAGTCTCTCCTATGAACACCTGAGTATCAGGGTTTATAGTCACTGTAGGTTTAGGACTCTCTGTAAGAAACAAACAAATCATTACTGTTTCTATTCTGTAGATAACCATTCAGAGTGTAGATACAGTATATCAGCTCACATGTAAATGATGAAACTCTGTCAGACAACAATCACCACTGATGAAGTAAATGTAGATCACAATTTTAATACAGACTCAGACCTAAAAATAATCAGGATTCTGTACAGACTGTATCTTCAACACAATTTATTGTCTGAAATACTTTGTGTTTAATAATCCTGTTTATTTTAATAAGACAAGACATCTTCAGAAATTCTGAATGTCAGCAAGTGAACAAGAAACTGCACATAAGATACAAATCAAATGACTGAGTATACATTGTTTATTTGATTTGATTGTCTTTCTACACATGTACTGAATGGAAACACACACACACACACACACCCATATAATTAATTCATAACCCCTCATACACACTCACTCTCTAATCTTTCACATTCTATCAGATGTCTATCTTTTCGATTCAATTCAAGTTTATTTGTATAGCGCTTTTTACAATAGGCATTGTCTCAAAGCAGCTTTACAGAACATAAACATAGAACAGAAGGTAAGCATAAGGAAAAATATAGAGAATTAATATGCTAACAAATTCAAGATATATATAGTTCACAGTCTGTATGTATGTCTGTATGTATGTATGTATATATATGCATGTGTATGTATCTGTTATTCACTATACTGTAAGTGTTCAGGCCCTGAACCTCATCACTTATTCACACTCAGGCAGATCTTGACTCTACATTGTAACTGTTCACATGTTGTTCACGTTTATGGCATTTCGCAGACGCCATTATCAAGAGCGACATCGATTTTTATCTCATTTTATACAACCGAGTAATTGAGGGTTAAGGGTCTTGGTCAGGGACCCAACAGTGGCAGCTTGGTGGACCTGGTATTTAAACTCACAAACTTCTGATATGTATTACAACACCTTACCCACTAGGCTATCACTGTTCATATGTTCAGTGTTCTGTAGAATCACTTAACAGAAAATCTCTTACTCACCAGTAACATTTACCCAGAGTACATCACTGTAGTCTGTGTAGTAGACTGGGTTTCCTCTTCCAGCTCTGCACCTGTACTGACCTCCATCAGAGACTGAACTGATGATGTACTGGTGTGTTTCTGTCTCAGTCTCAGTCTCAGTCTCAGAGCTCTGTGTGGGTTTGGACCAGTAAAATTTCAATCCAGCAGACTGTGGTGTCAGTGTACAGGACAGAGTCACTGAGTTTCCTGTCAGTACATCTCCTTTAAGGCTTGATGTGAGTTCAGGTTTAGGTTTTTCTGTTAGAAATGAAACAGTTCAGAATGTGAATTATTCATCACAGAGACATTATTACTGTCTCTGTGATGAGGCTAAACAGCTTATTTATTAGTTTAGTATTTATTTATCAAAACACTGTGATTGAAGTGATGGTCAGAATAACAGCAGTGAGATGATGCAGGTCTCTAATCTCTCTCTACAGTAATTTATTTTTGTAGGTGTACAGAGTAAGGATTGTTTTGGATAAAAAAAAAGAACATGCAAATCCATACAGAATCTATTTACTTTATAACATAGTGGGAACATTAAAAATGTTCTTGTATTTAAAACTTTGTGTTTTGCAAAAAAAATAAAAATAAATAAATGTGTTGCCACCTTACAACAAACAAAACAAACAAACAAACAAAACACATAAATGTACATCATTATAATTATATGAACATATTACACTAGATATTCTCACCAGGCTCTTTCCAATCGCCGTCAATATTTTGGGATGTTATGATGCTATGCTAACTCTATTGTATAAATGCTTGTCTGTTTTGCTTTTTGAACTTTGTCATGCTGCTTTTTGCCCATGTTTCTCTTGAAAAGAGGATTTTTAATCTCAACAAGATGTTACCTGATTAAATACAGTATAAATGAAATGAGCCATAAAACTAGTCTCTGTGTATTGTGGGTCTGATGACTGTGTTCCTTTACATGTGTAAACATCTTTATGAGACTCTTTAACATCACTGATTATGTAGATTTGCTTTATATGTGGTCTTGTTCTTATAGAAAGATCACAAAAAATGTAAACATATAGAATCAATTAAATATATTATATAGTTATATAATTATAGAATTATATTAGGTCCTTCAACAATTACTAACACAATAAAATGATTAGATTTTCACCATCTCAATACAATACAATAGTCAGCAAGTTTCCTGTTAGTACATCAACTTTACGGTTTAATGTGAGTTCATGTGTTTCTGTAACAAATTAAACAGTTCAGGATGTGAAGTAGTCTTTACTACATTAATCATGTCTATAATATCACATAATAGTACATTTAAATCTTCACTGTGATCAGAGTGAAGGACAAACAATAGCTGCTGTATGATTAAACAGACCTTCAGTCTCTATGTTCTGTAGACTAATTTATTTTTATGGGTGAATATAATAAAAATTAAGAAGAGAAAAATGCAGCAATACACATAAAATCATTTCTGCCTTGGTGTCGTGGTTTCTTACTTAAACATCAATACAGTAAAACATGCGCACACACACACACACACACACACACACACACACACACACACACACACACACACACACACACACACACACACACACACACACACACACACACACACACACACACACACAATGCACTATGCCAAAGGGAATTCTGCAGACTTCACTAAAATTATATGAGCACATTTGAAATCTCTGCATACTCAGTAGAAGGTCTAAAATATCAGTGCATTTCCCAGTGTATCTTATTCACATGAAGTCCATAAATCCCTCATTATGCCTTATCTGTGAATGTGTAGAATTATTTCACAACTATTTCATATAATTAAATAATATTTCTGAAAAGAAGGTTATTGTAAAATACAAATAGTTTTTGAAGCAAAAAAATAACAATACACAGAAACAGGCTAATTAACTGACACACAAACAACCAAACACATAACTACATAAATAATCTATTCTCATGACCAAGTAGCCTACAGGGGTTGTACAATGAAACTGAAACCCCTGGTTTTAGACCACACAATAATTTATTATCATAGTGTAAGGCTTCCTTATGAAGCCAAAAATGTTTCCTGACACACTCTTCCAAATCACCTTAAATTGATACAATAATATTCTAATCCAGTGACTGTGCAAGCCTTGAGAGATGATACACTACACTTCAGATGTTCATCAGATCACAATATCAACTGTTGTTGTGTGTATTGGTGCATAATCATCCTGAAACACTGCAGCAACTTCAGGGTACAATCTTTTAACCATTGGGTACACGTGGTCCTTTACAATGTTTCAGAATTGACACTGCCATATAGCAATGGGCTTAAGGAATTGCATAATATTCATTCATTCATTCATTCATTTTCTACCGCTTATCCGAACTCCTCGGGTTACGGGGAGCCTGTGCCTGTCATCGGGCATCAAGGCAGGATACACCCTCGACAGAGTGCCAACCCATCACAGGGCACACACATACACTCTCATTCACTCACACACTAAGGACAATTTTCTAGAGATGCCACTCAACCTACCATGCATGTCTTTGGACTGGGGGAATAAACCGGAGTGCCCGGAGGAAACCCCGAGGCAAGGGGAGAACATGCAAACTCCACACACACAAGGTGGAGGCGGGAATCAAACCCCCAACCCTGGAGGTGTGAGCCAAACGTGCTAAACATTAAGCCACTGTGCCCTCCCAATGGCATAATATTGCAGCCAAAACAATCACTTATCCACACCTGTGCTTCCAATGAATGCAACCAACCCTGGTGCTCTAGAACAATTTTTGTGTATCCATGAGAGTCGAGGTGCACATTTAACTCTTCAGGGAATTGTACAGATGTGGCTTATAAATTGTGTCTTAAATTCTGAGCCATACTGCAGACATTAGTATTGTTTTAATATCTCATTAATTTATTTATTACATATATAACATCATAACAGATTCAGATTAAATATTAGGTGAAGAATTATGTGTGGCTCGTAAATGTCAGGTTTCTTTTTAACAATTTGAATAATAGCCCAGGAAAAATGTCACAGCATCAAAAAAATATAATATTTTGTAATGATTATAAATCAAAAGAATCATTTACTTAAAAATAGAAAAAAGGGAAAAATATAGCTGTAAAATCATAAGAATTAGACTGTTTTTGCATATGATCCAAACTGGAACAAAATCTAAAACTAGTGAAACTTTTCCCATATAAGTTATAACATTCATTAACAGACTCACCTGATACAGAGAGTGTAACAGGATCACTCATCTCTGACATCTGAGAGTCACTTGTCAAAGTCTCTCCTATGGACGCCTGAGTATCAGGGTTTATAGTCACTGTAGGTTGCAGTGCAACATCACTGAGAAGATCTTGTGACAAAAAAAATTACCATCATGTAGAAAACAGCAAAGACAGCATAAGACAGCGTTGTAATTTTCTAGCACTACATTAACAGATGCAAGCTGCCAGGACCAAGATGTTTACAAAAGCTAAACAAGTTCATGGCCATGCAGACCAAGTTGTTTCTGTACAGCAATCGTCAATCAATTCTGGGCAAAAATTTCACAACTAGGTCATCTTTTTGTTTCGAAGATCTCCCTACATCAAAATTATTACAAAATAATATTTCAAAATTCTATTTTTCTGCTATCTATCCTCACAGACTGATCTATAAAGTAGTATAGATGATGTACAAATCTGGGATACAAGTCACATAAATAGTTTTAATGTTTTGGAGCTAATATTTTGATTGAAAAAAAACAAACAAAAAAAAAACAAAAACGCAAAAACAGGGTTTGGTGACAAACCAGTCACCATTATGCCTGAGCTACTTGATTTAAAATGAATTCTTGAATGAGTTTGTAATTTACTTCTAACTTTTAGGTCATTATTTATTGTGCTGATTTAGTACTATAATGATAGCAGTAAACATACCTTCTGGCTGCTGCAGATCGTCACTGCCTGACTGATTTTGGATGCTTGATCCACCTAAAATAAAGGTTAAAAAGATATTAATTTATTCATTACAAACTTTACTTTCTTTCATTGCCCTATCTCCGAAACTAACTAACCACATAACAAAAGTATATTAATTTATTTATGATGTAAAAATACATTTAAGTGATCAAGGTTATTTAATGTTAGCAGAACTACAAACTTACAAACTGACATTAAACCTGTTCAATTTGGCAGAACAGATGCGTAATTATTACCTCACCAACTCTTTTACTGACTGAATGAATGAATGATTGAATGACGACTGTACAATAGCCGTATACTAACAACAGTGCCACCTGCTGACCAGAATGGGAACTGTTCTGTTTAACAGCTCGACAACTAAGCTTAAAAACAGCGCATAGCAGAATGAACGTGTAAAATAAGCGCTAACGGACATACGAGTTTATTGCACTTTATTTGTGGTGTAAAACGTTTTCAGTCCTCAAAAGACCAGGGACTTTTGACAGTACATGAGGGGCTTAAGCCCCCGAAGCCCCACCCTCACAACACCACTGAGTCTTTGTCACATCAGAAAGATTCATTACATTCCACTGGTCTCAGTTTAACATTACATGTGTCACTTGTTATTAACATTATTTGAATAAATAAAAAAGATTAATAAATGTAACTTACCTAAATCACCTGTTTGTGTACAGAGGATGAGTTCAGTCAGCACTAAAGGTAGGGAGAGAAACAGACATTAGTTAAGGTTCATTTAGAGCTAAAACACTTGTTGGTGTGCAGTTATTATGATGATAATAAAATAATGAACAGCAGTGTGGTGTGATGTGGTGTGATGTGGCCCACTATGAAGGAGGTTTACTGTTACTATTCAAAAGTAGAGTATTTTATTAATTCTTGTACTGTTTGATTCCTGTTTGCTTAAACCACTAACAGATATATTAAAATCAACATCCAATTTGTTCCATTGTTAAACCCAGTGACATGGCTATTAATATCATTCATTTAGAAACTGACACTTGATTTCCTCTTTGCTTGCCACAGTCTCCTCCCACATTTTACATCTACAAGATCAACTATCTTCTCTTTACAGAGTGCAGAAAAGATCTCCAAAGAAATGTAGAATAAAGTACACATTTTAAAATCCTAAACAAATACAGTGTATGAATGTATAACAGCAGTTAAAATAATCAGCTGTAATGTTCTGCACATGTGAGAGACACCAGGATACAATTACTGAAAACAGTGTTTGTTTAATGACTATTTAATATTTTACAAATAAAATCACTTGGCTTAAAGCTAAACATACCACAAAAAGCCGAATTTAATTTCTCATGAAATTAAATATCAGACATTAGCTATAGAGAAATTAAATAATCACACAGAAGATGAAATTAGGTTGGTTCAAACAAAACTTAATTCACCACTAATGAAGACTCACAGAAAACATTTACTCACAGAACATCATACAGAGTGGACGGAGCTCCATCATGTCCAACTGATGACTGTCTGACTGACTGAACGACAAGTGTCTCTGTTAATGCCTCGACACTTCCTGTACTCTTAAACACTTAACACTTCAGAGAGAGAGAGAGAGAGAGAGAGAGAGAGAGAGAGAGAGAGAGAGAGAGAGAGAGAGAGAGTTAGTTCAAAATGTAAATTCATGCTTTTGAGTCAAGACCATTATTAAGGTTCGGTATTAATTATACGGTATTAACTCATAATGTGCATAGTAATAAAGCATGAAGAATCTCCACATAGCTAAATACAGATGAGTCCAAAAATGGTGAAAGAGGAAGTGCACAGAGTGTAGACAGACAGAGAGAGAGAGAGAGAGAGAGAGAGAGAGAGAGAGAGAGAGAGAGAGAGAGAGAGAGAGAGAGCGCTGTTGTGGTTTCTGTACAAGGAACTAAACAGTCTTGGTTTTGGTAACATTAATAACAGCAACTGATCAGCATGTAAGTGAACAGGAAAAAAAATTGTGTGCGTTTTTTTTTTTTTTTTCTTCAGATCATCAGTTTTACTGTTAGTCCTGGGCCTGAAATGAGACGTGAATTTTATGGTCAAAAGCTCTGAATGTTGTTGTCTATGTATAATTCAAGGCAGAGGTCAAGTGCCAAAGAGGCCAAATTCTGGTATGGACACTTTTAATGTTATTTCCATACTGAGCTCTTTGTGTTTAGGGGCATATTTGTGGCAATGTATCATTTAAGACCATAATTCCTCAAAAAAAGGTCATAATTTAGGATAAAAGGCTACACTGACATCTAACGTTATGTTCCTTTTGTTATAAACTCATTTTATTGAGTACGGGTAGTGTTGTACCACACGCACACGCATGTGTGCGAGCGCACACACAAACACACACACACACACCCACACACGCGCGCACACACACTTGCACATTCATTCAATTGCTGTTTTGCAAATGTTTTTACTTCATCCATCTGCTGCTATAACATAAGCATACATATGTTTGCAAGAACCCTCTTGTTTACAACCCTCTATTTTTGCACAATGTACTGTACAATATAAAGTATGCACACTGGACAGTGCTATCTTGTGTATTTGTCCTGTAGTGTTTTGTATTGTCTGTTTGCACTGAACATTGTTTCATTCTTTATTTCAAGATGGCAGCATGGTAGTAGCATGCAGTGGCCAGTCTGGACACAATATGGTGCTATTTATGTTTTTTAGCCCGACCATTGCTAGTACATGGACACAAGAGACAGCGATGTTCATGTATACGACTAGCAGAAATTAATACAATACAGAAATCGTGCAACAACCAACCTGCACGATGATGTGTTGGAAAGGCTTCAAGACCTCGGCTTGCTGCAGAGAACCAGGCCTCCAGTCCTTCCTAGAGCACCACTGGCTCTGAGGCTCAGAATTCTAGACACTGCCATTCAGCTGCATGTGCTCACCTCGTTTCACACCAACAGAAATGCAGCTCTGTGCTATAAGGCTCATGGTGGTGGTGTGTGTGTTTACATCAACAAGGAATGGTACAAGAACTCTGTGCTTGATTCTATTTACTGCTCATCGCTAGTAGAGTTTGTGACTGTTAGATGCAGGCCATTTTATTTACCACAGGAATTTACCACAGTTTTCATTGTCAGAGTGTACATTACCCCCAGTGCTAATGCTAAAGAGGCTCTATGTGAACTCTATGGGGCTATTAGCGATCTGCAAAATGCTCACCCTGATGAACTGTTTATCATCGCCGGAGATTTTAATCATGCAAACCTCAAATCAGTGCTCCCTAATTGCAGTACAGTATGTGAACTTTGCAACAAGAGGGGAAAACATGCTGGATCTTGTTTACACAAACATTCCTGCTGTGTATCGTACAGAGTCTCACCACCACTTTGGCTACTTAGACCACATCTCTGCTATGCTAATTTCAGCATAAAGACCACGCATCAGATGCACTAAACCGGTTCTGAAGCAGGTGAAAACCTGGCCAGCAGGAGTCATCTCTGCTCTGCAGGACTGCTTTGAGTGCACTGACTGGAATATCTTCAGGGAGGCTGCAATCATTGGTGACTCCGGCAACTTGGAGGAGTGCACAGCATCAGTGGCCAACTACATCTGCAAGTGCATTGATGATGTGACCGTCTTCAAGCACATCAATATGTGCTCCAACCAGAAGCTGTGGATGACTGCTAAGGTGCATGCGCTGCTGAAGAATAGAGACCTAGCCTTCAGAACAGGAGACAGGGAGGCCATAAGAACAGCAAGTGCCAAACTAACCCAAGCCATTAGAGAAGCAATGAGGCACATCAAGACCCAGTTACCAACCTCACTGTAGCCCCTACATTTCACGTAGCCAACAACCTGTCTCTGAATGTTGGTAAAACCACTCTCCGCTGTACATTGAGAGATCATCGGTAGATATTGTAAAAAGCACCCAATTTTTTGGTGTTCATCTAGCGGAGAGCTTCACCTGGTCACTCAACACCAGCTCCATCACTAAGAAAGCCCAGCAGTGTCTCTGCTTCTTACGAAGCCTGAGTAAAGCCTATCTCCCTCCATCCATCCTGGCTATGTTCTACAAAGGGACCATAGTGAGCATCCTGAGCACCTGCATCACTGTCTGGTTTGGGATCTCAGATCGCAAGACCCTGCAGCGGATAGTGAGGACATCTGAGAAGATCATTGGAGTCTCTCTTCCCTCCATCATGGACATTTACACCACATGCTACATTTGTAAAGCCAACAGCATTGTGGATGACCCCACACACCCCTCACACACAGTCTTCACCGTCCTGCTGTCTGCAAAAAGGTACAGCATCACCTCGCGATCAGACTGTGCATCAGTTTCTTTCCACAAGCCAGCAGACTCCTCAATAACTGAACTGAACTGTACTGAGCACAATACATACAGTACACACACATGCACAATAAACTGTATGGACTGCAATGACTTAAAATATACATCCATGTCTACATCACACCATATAAAACTGCTTACATGCTGTTTTACACACTGTTTTTGCTCTTTGCACATGCTGTCTTCCACATTTCAGTTGATTGCTGTTTTGCACTATACATTACCTCATGTAACTGCTGCTATAATACTAATGTTCATTCCAGTATTTCTGCACATGCAATATTGATTGGACACACAGTACTGGTCTGCACTGTTTTTGTGTATTGTATTTGTGTATTTTGGTGTGTATTTTGGTGTTTTTGGTGAAATGTCTTATATTTTTGGTTTGCACTATTTTTTGTCCTGCACTGTCTTTTTGTCTTGTCTTACTATATTTGCACCAGGTTGCACAGATGCACTAGTTGCTATGTGACTAGAACTTAAGTCCTTATCTCTGACTTTGTTTTATGTAGAACCTTGGTCCTGTAGAAATGTTGTCTCATTTCACTGTGTACTGCAACAGCTATATATGGTTGAAATGACAATAAAAGCTTCTTGACTTGACTTGATTTGACTTCATTCACTATGTACTGCATTAGCTATATATTGTGATATGACAATAAAAGCTTGTTGACATGACTTGAAAACCATGGCAAATACCACAGAAAATACCAGTAGTAAGAAAATGCAGGTTTTGCATTTTAATTTTGGCTTTACTGCGAATGTGAATGACAGACCATTTCCACATTTCTCACAGGTTAAAGCCACACTGCTCATCTCGAACAGAAACCAAACCACAATAATGTTTCATGCTTTAACACAACCCTTTTCACAGGGGTTTCACATTTCACCGTTTTCTAGATTTAACTCAGCATACATAGATTTGGTCAATAATTTTTGTATAAAGATTTTAATTTTAAAAAATAAACTTTTTAAATTCTAATTTGGCATTCTATCACTATTTATGTGATTTGACTGGCATGAGCTAATTTTGTAGTTTGTGTGGTTTTCAAATAAGACTACTCAGTAAAGCAGGTAGGTGAACTGTGGACATAAACTCTAGATTATCCACAGCAGTAGGCGGTGAGTCATAATGCAGAAAGCCAGAAGGAGCAGAGTGATCATAGAACATCAACAGCAGACCAGCAGGTCCGAGGGTAAGAGGAGCCACAGCAGTAGAAGCGTGTTAGGATCAGCAGCAGGACTGTATTTACTGCTCGGCAGACAACAAGAACAGATTATTAGGTAGTTTTTTGTATAGTCATTATTTTTTTTAAAGAGTCATATTTTGCTGTTTCAGAAATTTTATGTGCTACCCTTCATTTCTAAACTGAAAATGTGCATTGGAAATGGTTTGTTTACACATTTCTCTTAAACTGCCATCACTGCCACCATTTATAAAAATGTTCATAATTTAGTATCTACACATCTGAGCTCAACTGTACTGTGAGTCCTAGTGGCTCTGCACGGTACCGCAAGTAAAAATATGCAATGCAATGAATGTGGCTTTACTAAGGTAAGAGAGGCCGTTTAGGCCATAATACATACTTCCTCACACACCTTCTGTTATAACCTCGCACACATACAATCATACTCTCACACACACTATCATACCCTCGCATGCATACAATCATACTCTCACACACACCCTATCATACCCTTGCATGCATACAATCATACTCTCACACAGACTATCATACCCTTGCATGCATACAATCATACTCTCACACACACCCTATCATACCCTTGCATGCATACAATCATACTCTCACACATACACTATGATACCCTCACACGCATAAAATCATACTCTCACTCACACACTATCATTCCCTTGCACGCATAAAATCATACTCTCACACACACATTATCATTCTCTTGCACACATAAAATCATACTCTCACTCACACACTATCATTCCCTTGCACGCATAAAATCATACTCTCACACACACATTATCATTCTCTTGCACACATACAATCATACTCTCACACAGACCCTATCATACCCTCACATGCATACAATTATAATTCCACACACACACACACACACTATTATACCCTCGCACGCATACAACTATAATTTCACACACAAACTGTCAAGTGTTTTATCTAACTGTGCGCTTTCCCACACTTGAAGAAGATAGGTCTCACTATTTGAAGAATTAAACTGGATTCCACTCAATGATTAGGCTTTGTGAATTTCTTACATTTCCATTAATTTGTTATAGCATTAAGCTATAATATTAAGCATATTATGCGTCCCCCTTTACACTGCACACTTGGCCTCAACTCACTCAGCAACATGCTTGTTGCAATTATGCTGCCATCTGCTCACCCAGGGTGATGCTGCCTCTGATCGTGATTAGCCCTGGATGTACTAGCTTTCAAAAGTATGTTTGAACATCAAGCTCATGAGCAACCTGAGTCTTCTACAGGGTGCAGGCTTCCCCTACCTGTTATTGCTATAGCTAGCATATACACAACTTGCTCGTTGCATATTGCTGTCGCAGGGGTGTATTATGCTTCCCCCTTTACGCTGCTCACTAGGCCTCAACTCACTACAGCAACATGCTCGTTGCATATATGCCGCCATCTACCCAGCTCAGGGTGACACTTCCCACGCTGCCTCCACTATAGATGAGCGGATATACAACATGCTTGTCATATAAATATATATATATAAAAAAAAGCTCTTTGCTTAACTGACTACAGCAACGTGCTCGTCACAAATACGCCGACATTTGCTCAGCCAGGATGACTCTCCTCTCATCTGCGATCAGTTCCGGACCTCCAGCTTCTACCGCAACAGTTATGTTGGGGGTTTTCCCTTGGCACATGGTTTTGTTTTGGGGGTCTATTCTATTTTCTAGTTGCTGCTCTCCTCGCTTGGTCCATGCATGCGCACAGACGGGCGCATGGATTCCTGCCCCGAAAGGAACCATACTGCCAACACTAACTGTATGCTATCATCTAATAAACTCTCATTTGACAAAGTGGTCCTGACAGAATTACAAGCTTTAATTAACAATCCAATAACAATAAGTTATATTAAAATGTCATTAACGTTACATTTTAAGTACAGAATAAATAGATTGTAATAGCACATTTGTGTAGTTTAATTTACTGGATTACAACTACTAAGACTATGAAATAACCTGCGCTTTAAACCATATTTATGGTTTAAAGCGTGTGATATTTAAATATATAGTCAGATCACTTAAGTCTTTTATACATACATTTAGATTAGATTAATTTTAAGCAATATTTTATAGTATTTAAAGTATTTACACTATCCAAATCATGAATTACAGTACCAAATTAAACCAGGCAAACTTAAATCACAATTCAAGTAAATCAAATTTAGGTAAATAATTAACAAACCCTATTTATTAAACAAATATGAACAAAAGCTACATCAGCTTAAAGCTAAAGCTACATCAGCTTCGGGTGACACTTCACCCACAGCCCGAGTACAAATGTATTTGGAAAGCTTTCTAAACTACCAGTTCATTCAGTTCATTATATTCTGCAATGAAAGAGTGTTGGTGATAGAACTGAACAAATGTTTATTGTTCACTCTTAAATGTACATTGAAAATTGACAGCTGCTAAAACCTGTGCTCCAGGTCCCATATTCATATAACATTTAAGGCTAAATGTAGCTCTTAAAGGTACAGTTCACCCAAAAATGAAAATTGTGTTATTTCCTCACTCTCAATTTGTTCCAAAACTTTGAGTTTCTTTCTTCTGTTTAACACAAAAGATGATTTTTTGAAAAATGTTGGTAATCAGACAGTTGGCATCAACCGTTGATTTTCATAGCCTATATTTTTTCATACTGTGAAAGTCAATGGGTGCTGCCAACTGTCTGATTACCAACATTTTTCAATTCAACATTTAATTCACCACTAATGAAGACTCACAGAAAACATTTACCCACAGAACATCACACAGAGTGGACGGAGCTCCATCCTGTCCAACTGATAACTGTCTGTTTATCTGAACGACAAGTGTCTGTGTTAATGCGTCGACACTTCCTCTACTCTTAAATACTTCACACTTCAGAGAGAGAGAGAGAAAGAGAGAGAGAGAGAGAGAGAGAGAGAGAGAGAGAGAGAGAGAGAGAGAGAGAGAGAGAGAGATGTTGTGGTTTCTGTACAAGGGACTAAAAAGTCTTGGTTTTAGTAACATTAATAACAGCAACTGGTCAGCATGTAACTGAACAGAAAAATAAAAAACACTTGGTGTGCTTTGTTTTTTTTTTTGTTTGGTTTTTTTTTTTTTTTTACAGATCATCAGTTTTACAGTTAGAGCTGTGAGTCCAGGGCCTGAAATGAGACGTGAATTTAAACTTTCTCTGAGGGAGCAAATATATTGTTTCATGGACAAATGCTCTGAATGTTGGTGTCTATGTGTTATATCTGTCCATTTTTGATGAGAGGTGAACTCGCATGTATTTTTTAATAAATACAAGCTTCATCATAATTCAAGGCAGAGGTCAAAGTGCAGGAAGGCAAAATATAGTTATTGGACTTGTTCCTGATATAATTATTGGTGCTTAATAAAGCAACATTCTTATTCTCCTGCATACTTCTTCTTCTTCTGCTTCCGGACACTTTTTTGGCGCGTAACTTGTCCCGCAGCTTTTGTCCTAGACCCATGAATGAGGTTTCAAATCGACCGGCTCATTGAGGACAGGTGTGCTGTGACTTTTATAAGCGATCGGAATTCCGGAATCCCCGGTACGGAAGCTCAGAGGGTTTTTATTTTCCCCATAGACTTGAATGGGGAATTCTTAAAATTATTTTGTTCTCTCTGTAGATGTAAAGGAGACTGTCAATACACTTTTGTCCAAAAGTATTGGGACCCCACCGGGTATTCACGTGACATCACGTGTAGCCCTGCCCTCAAAAAACTGTTCTGTGCAGTATAATAAGTAGAATTCCATAATGACTGCAGTTTTGACATGAAATGTGTATCCCCGCCCCCCAAAAAGCGAAATCATAAATTTTGCACAACATGGACGTGTCATATATCAAAACACTCAGCCCAATGCGGGGAAGTGCCTCACGTGTGTTTTGGTGATGTCACGTGACGTCACCTGTAGCCCCGCCCCCAAAATAAGCGAAATCAAAAAGTTAGCACAACATAGACATGTCATATATCAAAGCACTCAGCCCGATGAGGGGAACTTGCCACGTACAAGCACCATTCATATTTTCTTCAGGAAATGTACTGTTCTAGTATTGTTATTTCTATGCTGAGCTTTTTGTGGGGCATGTTGTGGTAGTAAGTAATATTGTATCATTTAAGACCATAATTCCACAATAAAGTCAGAAATTGAGATATTATACTGTAGAGGCTATGCTGACATCTAAAGTCATGTTCCTCTTTTCTTATTAACTCAATTCATTGAGTACTGTTAGTGTTGTAATGACTGTTTCCGAAACACACGCACACACATACACACATTGCAAACATTTTTTTTACCTCATCCATCTGCTGCTATAACATAAGCATACATATGTTTGCAAGAACACTCTTGTTTACAACCTTTTATTTTTGCACAATGTACTGTACAATATAATTAAATAAAATCTTATTTGTCACATACACATGCAGAGTATGACATGCAGTGAAATGCTTTTACGTCTGTACGGTATTCAAGCATAGAAAGGAATGGAATTTTTTTTTTAAATAAGATTCTTGACATGACTTGAAAACCATGGCACATGCCACAGAAACTAGCATTAGTAGGAAAATGCAGGAGTTGCGATTTTAATTTTTGCTTTACTGAGAATGTGAATGACATCATTTCCTCATTTCTCACTGGTTAAAACCACACTGCTCATCTCGAACAGAAACCAAACCACAATAATATTTCATGTTTTAACCAGACCCTTTTCGCTGGGGTTTCTGATTTCACTGTTTTCCAGATCTAACTCAGCAGACACAGATTTGATCAATAATTTTGTATAAATTTTGAATAATAATAATAAACTTGTTAAATGCTACTTTGGCTTGAGCTAATTTGAAGTTTGTATGGTTTTCAGATAAGACCACTAAGTAAAGCAGGTAGGAGAAATGTGGACATAACTGTTTTGGGGAGGTGCACATCTTCAGGATATACAGATGAGATTTTCCACAGTAGCAGGAGGTGATTCATAATCCAGAAAGCCAGAGCAATCGTAGAACATCAACAACAGACCAGTAGGTCAGAGGGTAAGAGAAGCCACATCAGTAAAAGTGTGTTAGGATCAGCAGCAGGATTGTATTTACAGCTCAACAGATAACAAGAATTATTAAGTAGACCGGGAGCATATTGTGCCTTTTGTGGATTTTAAAGAGTCATATTTTGCTGTTTCAGAAAGATGATGTGGTGACACCTTTGATTTCTACACTGAACCTATGACATTGGAAATGGTTTGTTTACATGTTTACCCTTAAAGTGCCATCACTGCCACAATTAAAACGTCCGTAATTTAGTGTCTGCACATCTGAGCTCAACTGTGCTGTGTACCCTAGTGGCTCTGCACGGTACTGCAAGTAAAAATATGCAATGTAATGAATGTGGCTTTACTGAGATAATAAGCTACACATATGAACATAGAGGTAGGTGTGTGTGTGTGTGTGTGTGTGTGTGTGTGTGTGTGTGTGTGTGTGTGTGTGTGTGTGTATGCTCAAGAAGTCAGGGTAAATGTTTTTGAGGTCTGATGATCTAAACTTTTTATTTATTATAGTATATGGTGATGGAAGCTTGACAGGATTACATCTCTGGTTTATATCTGTATTTTATTCAAAATCTTCTTATTCTTTTTCTTATTTAATTATTCATTAAACCACCTGGACCTCCCATAGAACTTTTAAGCAGTACATGTGCATCTTTTAGTCTGAGAATGTGAAAGGGTGTATAATGATCCGTCGTGAGGCTGAGGATCCATTTGCAATATTTGTTAAACACACTCGTAACAGGCAGGGCCAAACAACGGCAGTGACAGTAACGTAGGCAAGGCAAAGACAAGAGTCGAGAGTAACAGGCAGAAGGTCAAACAATCGGGAACAGAGGTACAGAAACAGATCAAACACAGGCAAGCATACACGGACAGAAAACGCTCAGAATGACAGGCCAGGACAAGTCGAAACTTCGCGCCGAGGTCAAGTTCAAGTTCCAGTTCCTTTAAATAGGAAGTGTGTAATTGGAACCAGGTGGTGGCGTAATCAGACCCGGGTGGTTATGGGAAGTGTAGGGGGGAAGTGGTTAGTACTCCGGCGAACATCCCCTCTGGTGGTGCCGGGAGATGCGGTAGGTGCGGTATTCCTGACAGGGTGTATCAACAGCTCCTTTCTGTTTGTCAGTGTTTAACACATCTGAGGAAAACCTGAACGCAATAGCTACTTTAAAGCCCAGTGATGAACACCATGTGAAATGCTCACTGAGTCTGTACAATAAACACTGAAGTAATTTGTTTTGAGCAAACCCATAGTTCTTTTGTTATGATAAACATGTTCAAATCAATTTAATGACCTAGTGTATGCTGTTAGGAAAAAAATGTAAATTGTACTCAAGAACATAGACATTATGGTCACTGAGGCAGTACAGTTTAATTTAAGATAAAGACACACATTTAAAACGAATTTTACCACTGCAGTTTGTACCTTTAAGGACATGAGAATTTGTACCATAAGCAACCAAAACATACCTTATTTCTTAAAATTGCAGGTGCAAACTTTCTCAAAAATACAAATCTTATCCTAATTCACCAAATCAGTGACAGCCCCTGTGTACCTTTAAAGTCCTTTTACAATTCAATATTATGCACATTTACTGATTGCATGCAAAATATATCAGTTTAATATCATATTCTTAAATATCAACATTTACAGTAAATGCATAACTTGTTGCAGCTCAATATTTCTCTTTTTTGTGTAAATACATGATCATAAGCACAGGCAGTCCAAAAGAATGAGCAAAAAGTGTAAACAGGCAAAGGATGGACAATGAAAGGGCAGGCTATACAAGGGCAGGCAAGATGCGATGCGGAATCAACGGGCAAATCGCGAGGCAGTGGGACGTGTTTTTACCTCAATGAAAGGTGGTGTTCTGATGTAACTGTGTTAAAGAAGATGTGCTGTCCAGATCTTGAAACACTCTTCATTAACTGCAAACTGTTCTATTCGCCGCGGGAATTTTGCTCGTTCATTCTGGTGAATGAACCTCCCCGCCCGTCATTACCACCACACATAAAAGACACACACACCTTGTCCGGTCTCATACGCGTTAGCTGCTATTGTACGCTGTTTCTACTAACCTATCTCTCTTTACACAGTAGTCATCCAAATTCATCGTCCTCCCAAGAAGCTAATCCGGTTGGGTCTGCTTCCAGTGATCCCATGTGTGTGGGAGCTTAGTCTGCACTATTTCTCCATTGTTCACATTTCACTACCTTCGTTCAATAAACTCTGTTATTTTGACATATCTCTGTCTCCGTTGTCTTCTGTCTGTGACAGTAACAGACTCATTGCAAGTTATCACAAAAGCTTGATTGCAGTTCTTGCTGTTAAAGGCGGCCCGACCAGTGATTAGTTTTAGTGGGAAAGCACTTCTTCACGGAGCCATGTGGGTTTTGATTTCGTTTTCCCATAATAATAAAAACCTTCATTTAAAAACTTGTATCTTTGACTAATACTTAAATTTGTTTGATGATCTGAAGCAGTGTGACAAACGTGCAAAAAAAAAAAAAAATCAGTAAGGGGCCAACACTTTCACACTGTGTATACATGTATTTCTGTTTTGCTTTCATATGTAATGTACCACATGTAATGACTTAATATAGCAAACATTCACTGTTTGCTATAGCAAACATTCACTGACCTGCTAAATGTTTCCTTTGAATCGTTAGTGTTCAGTTTTCCTGTAGTGAGCAGTAATAAATGTATATATTCATGATTAAAAGTGGCCAAGTGCTATTGATACTTGTTAATGTCAGTAGGACAAGATGATTAATTATTGAATTACATGATTATGTAGATTTTGTGAGTAGTAATTGACCTTATAGAACTCCATAGAATGGTCTACAGCAACAATAATTTATTATAAAACAAAAATTCATCATGCCACATAAGAAGGCCGAGTCAGAGAGGATGCAAGTTGCCGTGGACGGTTTATTAAGAAGAGTTCAAGCAAAATATACAAAACTTCAGACAGAATCAAAGTCAAACAGGAAATTGTAATGTGATCAAGAAAAACAGATGCAGGCAAAACAGAATGTGGTAAAAAACTGAAATCAATAAAAATTCAGTCAAATTCAAAAAAATCTTTTAACAAACCTTTTCTGCCCAGGTATTTACTTAAAAATGACAAATGAAAATAAGCTTTATTCCATTATATAGTATCAAACCATACTGCTTATTTATCCCAGAGTAAATGCTAAATTGTGTAAATGCTGGATACATTCTGAAAAGTATTATTCGATTCAAACAGACTGTCATATAGCTAGAAAAACTAAAAACAATTTAAAGTTTAAATATTGAAAAGAAAATGCATGGGAGTAATAAAATACAGTACATCAGGAAAAGAAATCACCTCTAAAGCCTCACAACCACTCATTACTACATCATGACATGTATGTATGTGTTCTCTGTTGCACTGGAACCTGCTGTTATTTAAAAGACAGATGTTTTAGATAATGTTATAACCTGACACTCAGAAAGACGTTTCAGCTTCTATCACTCTGTATGGTCTGTTGTCCTCATCGGGTTCAGCTGAAAAATACATAATTATGAACACTACCAATTAGCCTCTTATATAATGTTAGGGTTTAATTTTATGTCTAATGAAGAACACTGTTCTTACATCGAGTTCTGTAACATTTCACTGCCAGAATGATGGTCACCAGCACATACAGGGAGGCTGTTGCTACACTGCTGAGGAGCTTCAGTACAGATGTTGGAGCTTTTAAATATGATAGAACTGGAGAAGAAAATACTGTGGATTAAAAAAAAAAGATTCAACATGACAAAAAGTGTCCGTAACAAGGTCTACAACTTAAGGTGTTACTTTCTTTAACATACAGCCATTTCTCTGTAACATTTAATTGAACATTAGGACTGTTAATATTTGCTTTTATCTGGAACCAGGTTAGTCACAGCCTATATACAGTTTGTTGACTAGAGCTCTAGTAAATAAAGTGTTAATGTTTGAAATACTTTAATAATCATTGTGGAGATGGATTCATTCATATTCCTGCTCCTCATTCCTCGACACTGCTGTTCTGAATGTTATGAACAGAAATTTCAGCACAGAAAATGTTGTGGATATAAAACGGGGCAGAGCCAAAGGAGTGCACCAAAATTTCATTGACCAATCAGAACTGCCACTTAAGGTCTTTACTCTCAGAGGCAGAGAGAAGCACATGTAGTGCAGAGCAACAAAGATGACAAAAGATATAAAAATTATCACTATCAAACAATAATAAACAATAAATAAAATGAGGTTTAGACTTCTCCAGCTAAGGCTTCTTTTTTCTTATACAAATTTTGTCAAGCTCCGAAAATGTCTGTGATTTTCCTGTACGTCATCAATAAAAGATGGATGAGTGTTCAGACATTTAGATGACAGCAGACAAGTTATAATATATTTAAATGACCAAATACAAAAGATATGAATAACTAAAAATATATCCAACAGAACAGAAGTGAATCAGGGATTATTTCTGCAGCTATGTTATTGTGAACAGATGTCAGTCAAGTGAAGAGAAGATAATGAGGCTCATTTAAATATTGTGATGGATTTCTACCTCAGGTGATGAGATGATGATGATCATCATCAAAATCTCTCAGAATTACAGAATTCACAGATAAAGCCTTATAAATCCAATATCTCAGATTATCTTCTAGTAAATCAAATAACAGCAGAGCCAACACAAGATTGTTCCAGTAATGACCTGCCTACCTACTTACAAGAGGGGTTGTAGTCAGACGTCCAGATACTGAACCTCATTTGCTCATCATCTGTTCTCAGCTTAAACCAAATGGTTTAAATCATCTGAGTGTAATTAAGTCTGCATTGTTGGAATCTGTACCTGACAGTCATCTTCTGGTGGTATTTTCTGTATTCAGAAAGTTATGTTTGCATTAACTAGACTTACTGAGAAAATGCCTTTTAACCTACATTTCATGTTTATTACTACATACAGAGCAGTGGCGATGTTAGAGGCCTGAGAGCAGTTCACAGTCCCCAGTTCGTTGGTGCAAATTTAGATGTCAAGAAGCGGATGTGTGGAAAAAAAAGGTGTTGCAGGGTGAAAAAAAGCAATAACTAATAATGTGGGTAAATTTAACTAACATCACTGAACTCTTAAACTAAAAGGTGTCCAAACTGATAAACAGAAATATATTTATGTTACATATATATATATATATATATATATATATATATATATATATACATATATATATATATATATATATATATATATATATATATATATATAAGAAATATATGTTACCTACAGTAACATTTCTGTTATTATTATGGTCTGTATTGTGAAGCATCTCAGTGCAATAAGTTTATTCTAATACACACTATCACCAAACTATTGTCTAGTATCATTTGCTTATTTGTGTCAAATCTATCAAAGAATTCTACAGAAATAAGCACTGCTCATTAGCCTTGTACACTGACACAGTCAGGGAAGAGACAGTTTTAGAGAACTGAGAATACAGACAGTGGGCAGTTGTGGTTTAGCTTCTTTCTTTTTTTGTTGTGAGTTCAGCAGTGAAGAAGGGAAGAACGGAAGGAGGTGTGAAGCTGAAAATATTTTGCATGTTGCATGCATTCAAGTTGTTGGTGCTATATTCTGAGCCAACCATAATCCCTTTGTACGTTTCTCTGGTCTGTAATACTCTAAATACACTAAAACGTGCTTATTTTACTCAAAATAGTGTCATGCTCATTGAGATCAAGCTGCTAAAGGTGCAACGAGTTTAATCGATATTTCTTAAAATGATAACAGAAAACTGACTTAATATTTAAATAAATGGTTCTCACCTCTGACTGAAACCCAGCTTTTTGGTGACTCTCCTCTTTCTGGATGTTTACAGTGATAGAAACCTTCATCTGACTTTGAGACACTACTGATGATCATCTCTCCTGTAGTCTGGTTCTGTAAAAGTGAATCATCTTTATAGAAATCAACTGAAGCAACTGAGACGTTTGGGTTGCGATATAAACAGCGTAAAGTCAGATTACGTCCCTCAGTCACAGGATGTACAGGACTGTCCAGGATCACAGCACCTTCTGTAGGAAAGAGAAAGAAGACACTGAAAATTTATATATATATTTTTATTATTTTTAATTTTGGGAGTGTGTAGTAGTTATCCTTTACATTAATGTTCTAAAAGAGGTGCAATTGATTTATATTATGCAAAAGAATACAATAAAGGTACAAAAAGTATACCGTTAAGAATACAAATCCAGTGGCAAGGAAATGTATAGCTGGATATACTTTTAGTTTGTGACATTTAAAGGAATGTAGAATGAAGGAAGTGAGAGATTAAAAAAATAAGTAAGTAATAAATAAGTAGAATGGACCAGAGACAATAGCCTTTATATTATATATTATATATATATATATATATATATATATGTGTGTGTGTGTGTGTGTGTGTGTGTGTGTGTATTTTATTTTGGTTATAACTACAAGTCTGTTAGGGATCAGCGCAGACTTGGTGCCATGTGCGTTTGTTGTTTGTTTTGTCACGTGATTGCCCCGTCCACGTCTGCTCCTCCCCGGTCATCACACCTGTTTCCCATTGTGTGTGATTGTCCGTGTCGCTATATATGTGAGCCGCGTTGCATTAGGCAGCGTGGCTTCATTGATAATATTGTTAGTTCCCCGTGTGTTGTGGTTTATGTTTGTCTTCCTAATGTATTAAACCCCTTTCATTTGAAGCTATCCTGCGTACGGGTCTGTCTCCAACCACCTCTGCCAGGGTCCTGAAAAAAGTCATCTCAACTCCCATTTACAAAATGAGCTGGATTTAAATTGCAAATTAAAAATGTTTATTAGAATTAATATAAAATCCTGTTATGGAACACATCACAGTTTCTGAGCTATGACAGTGTAGCAATTCTGTCCTACAGTATGTGCTGTTCTGCCTGCAACACAATTAATTTTCCTTAAAAACACCACAGCTGTAACTGTTATTTGTGTTATGGAAATATAAAACAATACAATACTCAGAGAGAAGGAAAGAGAACCAAAAGGGTTAAAGCATCTAAAATATTTGTTCATTTAAAGTAGCTAATGTTAACTGTCAAATTTCCAAACATTTTTCAATAGATTCCAGACATTAAAATTTTGGTCACTATAATGCTATCAATCAAAAGATGATAAATAATTTGTGTGATGTTAAAAATCACTTTTTTAAAACACACTTAATGTTCAAATGGTTTGGTTTTGTGTATTAAATATTATTGACGAGAAATGATGAAATGACTCACTGTGCACTGTGATGTTAACAGAATTACTGCGTCCTCCAGATACAGACTGACACCAGTAAACTCCAGTGTGTGATGTAGAGAGGGAGCTGATGTTACATGTAGGTCCTGAAACTGATGAACAATCGGACGATGTCTCATTATGTGTGCATCGTCTCACTGTCCATCCAGTAGAGTTACTCTGGTCCTCACAGCTCAGTGAGAGAGAGTCAGCAGTAAAGTGTTGAGTTCTGCTCGGTCTGATGATCAGAGACACTGGAGAAGATTCACCTGTTAATAATTTTATTAATATTATTAGATTTCATTATACTGTAGGTCACAGTTATATTAACATTATATATTAAAAGGAAAGAAACTTAAGTTAATATATTAAACTATACATATAGCCTAATGACAATTTAAAATTGAGGGGTTTTCTATTTTTTTGACTGTAGTGTTGCATTGTACCAAAACTAAATCGGAAAACACAAACACACACCACATCATCATCTGTCAGTTGACGCGAGGTAAAAAAACGGACCCAACTGCAGGATAGCTAAAATAAACGGGGATTTATTAACAAAAAAAACAACAGGACAAAGACAAAACCAAACATGAAGACAATAGGATTCCGCACTGCACAAGGCAATGCGGCTCAACTAAATAGTACTAATCATCATGACACATGAGGGACAGGTGTGCAGAGGCTGGGAGGAAAAGACAAGGGCAGGGCAGACACGTAAAAACAGAATATAAACAAAAAGCACATGGCCAAAGTCCAGGCTGAGTCCTGACATCATCAGTTCACACACTGATTCTCTATTCTCTAATCTAACGAGTTTTTCACACTCAGTGGTTCAATATAAAAGTTCAAACTTCTTCCTCTTCACTCTTCAACACTTGATCAACACTACAACACTTTGGTGCTCTTGAGGTAAATGTATTGGTTAAACGCATGAAATGACCAGGTGTAAAAAGGCCAAAAATCTTCATTTTGACCTAGTAGTGCTTATAATACTGCTCTGATACGTCTCTCTGCGTCTCTTTTATATATAAAGCTGTAAGAGCGCTACACGCTCCGATACGTATCACCGCTCTACTCTCTCCGCACACTGAGCGCCAAACTCTTACATAGAGGCGTGAACACGTGTCATGAGTTGCGCTAATTGCAGCTACAGTACGTGAGCGAGAGCCTATAAAGAGGCGTTTTGGTGGTCGTGGGTTTGTCTGAAAGACACCCACAGTGTTACAGAACACAACACAACATCAATATATATTATATGATCCCACCACTCCCGATACCCCAGAGGTATTAACATCACTTAATCCTGGAAAAGGTTTTGGTTAAACAGTTCTATTTTCTGCTTTGACCTTGTTTTGCCCTTTGCCTTTGTCTTGGACTTTTCCCTGTCTGAAGATCAGGGGGATGTTCTGGCAGGCTTTGTCTTGTGCCAAGTGCTTTTTTTTGTTTGTGTATCATGCATGTTTGCCCCACCCTGTCCTTAGTCTCTGTAGTGTTTTCCATGTATTTGTAGTTTTATTTCTTTAATAAACACCTTTTAATATTATTATTATATTTGGGTCTAATTACAGTATCTGGGAGGCTGTGGTGTCTGTTTCAAATAAAATAAGTCCTGAACAAAAAAAGACACTATTTCTATGGATGAGAGGCAAATGAAAATCACTGAAAAGAAGGATGTCTATACTGGAAACTGAATACTATGAAAAGCCAAAAACATTTCATGCTGTATTTTGTTTCCCATTATTGATCTGTTGATCTGAACTTTTCTTGTTTGATATTTCACTTTGAAATAAGTGGAGAAAATCATTATAATAATAGTGTAATAACTGTACAGATAACAGATATTTGAGAATGTTCTAATTCTCCTGGGAGAGACAGATCTCACTTTTTTACAAAATCTAGATTACAAAATCTAAAACTATTGATACTTTTTCTGTAAAAGTTATAACATTCATTAACAGACTCACCTGATACTGAGAGTGTAACAGAATCACTCATCTCTGACATCTGAGAGTCACTTGTCCTCCTCCCTCTGCAGGTGTATTGACCACGATGTGAGACTGTAACATAGCTGGTGCTGAACTCCTTTGTTGTGGGATTTGGGTACAATGGGTTACTGTCCCTAAACCACTCGTACGTCCACTCAGTGTCTCTTCCTTTCTGTACATCACACTTGAAAGTCACAGTCTCTCCTATGAACACCTGAGTATCAGGGTTTATAGTCACTGTAGGTTTAGGACTCTCTGTAAGAAACAAACAAATCATTACTGTTTCTATTCTGTAGATAACCATTCAGAGTGTAGATACAGTATATCAGCTCACATGTAAATGATGAAACTCTGTCAGACAACAATCACCACTGATGAAGTAAATGTAGATCACAATTTTAATACAGACTCTGACCTAAAAATAATCAGGATTCTGTACAGACTGTATCTTCAACACAATTTATTGTCTGAAATACTTTGTGTTTAATAATCCTGTTTATTTTAACAAGACGAGACATCTTCTGAAATAATGAATGTCAGTATAAATTGATTACTTTATTTTACTTTCTTTTTACACCCCCACACACACACCTGTAATTGGTTCATAACTCCTCATACACACACACACACTCTCTAATCTCTGCCATTCTATCAGATTGAGTGATTCACTATAAAAGTTTAACCCTCATCCTCTTCACTCATTCACACTCAGGCAGGTCTCGACTCGAGCATTTTGATGTTTCTGAATCAGAAACTTACAGGTGTTGGTGGCACTTTCTACCGAAGTTAAACTAATTTTTTGTCACTTGCTTTCCAGCTCACCTCACACCAGTCCTGATCAGCAGTGTTCACACTGTCTCTCTTTAACTGAAATAAAATGATTTATCTGAAATAGTTTTCTGTAAGTAGCGGTGTAAATGTTGATATATTCTGACTGTATTCACATGTTTATATGTTCAGTGTTGTGCAGAATCTCAGAAAGTCTGTTACTCACCAATAACAGTTAGTGGGAGTTCATCACTGTAGTCTGTGTAGTAGACTGGGTTTCCTCTTCTAGCTGTGCAAATGTACTGACCTCCATCAGAGAGAATAGCTGATCTGATGGTGTAGGAGTCTGTTTCAGTGTATTTAGTCTCAGTCCAATCTCTTCCTGTGTATTTGTACCAGTAAAATTTCCATCCAGCAGACTGTGGTGTCAGTGTACAGGACAGAGTCACTGAGTTTCCTCTCAGTACATCTCCTTTAAGGCTTGATGTGAGTTGAGGTTTAGGTTTTTCTGTTAGAAATGAAACAGTTCAGAATGTGAAGTAGTCTTTACTACACTAATCACTTCTACAGTGAAACATTATTATTGTCTCTGTGATGAGGCTAAACAACTTTATTATTGTTTTAGATTTAGTTCTGTTTAATTTGTATAAAAAAAATAAACACAAAGTGCAAATGTACACATGACCTATTTACTGTTGGATTCTGATTCCCCATGTACGATGAAACATGAATGAAGTCATGTCATTTCTATCAAACACTTATTATTTTATAATTATAATTTTTAAATTTTATAATTTATTATATTTACACATCTTATACAGTTGTGAGTTCAGCTTTAGGTTTTTCTGTTAGAGAACAAACACAAATAATGTAATATTTACTGCATTAATCAGATTTAAAATGTAAAGCATTGTTTTTGTCTCTGTGATGTTACTGATCTCAGAAAAAACTGAACTCTTGGCAGGAATCAGAGTTTCTAACATACTCTGTGTTTCTCAGACAAATTTACAAATCAACATTATGTGTGTATAAAATACATGTTAAAGCAGTTTTATAGAAAACACCTTTTTACTGTTACAGAAACAGACAATATGTGACATAAAACACACTCACTTGATACAGCCAGTGTAACAGCATCACTAGTCTCTGTGTATTGTGGGTCTGATGTCTGTGTTCCTTTACATGTGTAAACACCTTTATGAGACTCTTTAACATCACTGATTATGTAGATTTTCTTTCCTTTAGCATCACTGAGTTCATTATTATCCCTGAACCACTGATACACCCAGGATCCTCCAGTCATTATCTCACATGAGAAAGTGACAGTTTCTCCAGTAAACACAATGCCATGGTCAGCTGGCTGTACTTTCACTTCAGGCTTTGGTCTTGCTATAGAAAGATCACAACAATGTAAACATATCCAAAATCAAGTAAATATATTATATATTATTACAAATAATTATTAAAATAATAAAACAATTAGGTTTTCATAGTTTTAATAACATTAAACCTGTAGTGTAAAAGTAGAAAACATGACACACCTCTCACTGTAATTGTGGCTGGTTCACTCATCTCTGTGTTGAAGTTTCCTCTGTGTGCATTACAGTAGTAATTTACTTGTCTTTTATTAGAGACTCTCACAGTATGTGTGTTTGTGTTTGTTGCTCCAAGGTGCAGGAAATTTGATGTCTGACCTTTGTACCAAAAAAACGTCCACACAGTGGACATCAGATTACAGCTCAGAGTAACAGTGTCTCCAGTGTAGACGGAGCTCTGAGGAGTCACAATCACAGTCGGTTTGGGGTTTCCTGTTGTATTAAAAGATGAAGAGATGAATTTGATTCACTTTTACAACATAACCAGTAATTTAATCGTTGTGCTTAATTAAGCAATTAGTTACAGTGTTTATTTGTAAAGGTTCCACATTGTTTATATGCAGAAAATTGTTTAACAATAAACTTTCTTTCATTCATTTTCTACCACTTATCCAAACTTCTCGGGTCATTGGGAGCCTGTGCCTATCTCAGGCGTCCTCGGGCATCAAGGCAGGATACACCCTGGACGGAGTGCCAACCCATTGCAGGGCACACACACACTCTCAATCACCACAGACCATTTTTCCAGAGATGCCAATCAACCTCCCATGCATGTCTTTGGACCGGGGGAGGAAACCAGAGTACCCGGAGGAAACCCCCGAGGCACGGGGAGAACATGCAAACTCCACACACAGAAGGCGGAGGAGGGAATCGAACCCCCAATCCTGGAGGTGTGAGGCGAACGTGCTAACCACTAAGCCACCATGCCCCCTAGCGATAAACAAATAAATAAATAAAAATAAACATTGATCTAATATATAAAAGATCACTGAATTGCCCCAGTGAATTTATTATCCTCATCTTTTATAAATTGTCTCAAATGAACCATATTACACACATTAATGTCTCCCCCCCCCCTTTTCTTTCTTTTTTTCTTAAATACACATATAATCTATAAGTGCTTCATTTAAACAGAGCTGTGGGGCATTTCATCCATCCATTCATACATCCATCATACTTCTGCTTTTCCTGTCACAATTAACATGAACACTGAGCTGTTCCAACTTGTCTACCCATGTCTGAAAATATAAAAACATGATTAAATTAAAAACATCCAAACATAATTTGAACTAACTTTATGCTTATTTTGTGGTAGTTTAACATTATCATAAAACATTTTTTTTTTTAATTCAATAAAGACAAATACACAATGTTGTATGTCATTTTTCTCCATGAAGACAGTTTCAGGTCAATGTTTTGGGATGCTATGATGCTATGCTAACTCTATTGTATAACTGCTTGTCTGTTTTGCTTGTTGAAATTTGTCATGCTGATGTCTTGCCCAGGTCTCTTGAAAATGGGATCTTTTAATCGCAGTAAGATTTTACCTGGTTAAATAAAAGTTAAATCAAATAATCAGTATAACCTCTGACTACAGCTCTTAAATGATGTCATATAAATGAAGCCATGTCGCTTCTATCAAACAATTCTGCTGAATTTCTCCAATTATATTTACACTTTTACACATCTTATAATGTTGAGAGTTCAGTTTTAGGTTTTTCTGTTAGAGTAAAAACACACAGTACAGCAGTAATGTAATCTTTACTGAACTAATCAGATTTAAAATGAAAAGCATTTTTTCTGTCTCTGTGCTGTTACTGGTCTCAGAAAAACAATTAGACCTACATCTTGGACAGAGACAGAGACAGATGGACAAATAGAAATTGTTGGATAACAGTAAATTACAGTAAATTCAATGTTGTTGTCTCTGTGATGAGGCTAAACAATGTGCTGAAATAATTTTAAATTTTTTATTTAGACACATGATCAATGCACTGTGACTGAAGTGAGGGTCAGAAAATACAGAGCCTTGCATAAGTATTCATACCCACTGAACTTTTTGACACGTTACAACCACATAGAAAAATGTATTTTATTGGGATTTTATGAAATAGACCGAAATAAAGTGGCACATAATTGTGAGGAGGGATGAAAATTAAAAATGGTGTCCATTTTTTTTTCTTTTTGCAAATGAATATCTGAAAAGTGTGGTGTGCATTGGCATTCAGCCCCATTTGCTCTCATAACTCCAACTAAAATTCAATGAAACCAACTGCCTTCAGAAGTCACCTAATTAGTAAATAGAGTGCACCTGTGCGTAATTTAATCTCAGTATAAATACAGCTGTTCTGTGAAGCCCTCAGAAGTGTGCTAGAGAACATTAGTGAACAAACAGAATCATGAAGACCAAAGAACACACCAGACAGGTCAGGGATAAAAAGTTGTGGAGAAGTTTAAATCAGTTTTAGGTTATAAATTAATATCCTAAGCCTTGAACATCTCACGGAGCACTGTACAATCAATCATCCGAAAATGGAAAGAGTATGGCCCAACTGCAAGCCTACAAATACATGGCCATCCACCTAAACTGACAGGCCGTGCAAGGAGAGCATTAATCCGAGAAGCAGCCAAGAGGCCCGTGGTAACTCTGGAGGTGCTGCAGAGATCCACAGCTCAGGTGGGAGATCTGTCCACAGGACAACTATTAGTCATGCACTCCACAAATCTGGTTTTTATGGAAGAGTGGCAAGAAGAAAGCCATTGTTGAATTAAAGACATAAGAAATCCCATTTGCAGTTTGTGACAAGCCATGTGGGGGACACAGCAAGCATGTGGAAGTAGGTGCTCTGGTCAGATGAGACGAAAATTTAAGTTTTTGGCTAAAATTCAAAACGTTATGTGTGGAGGAAACCTAACACTGCACAACAGCCTGAACACACCATCCCCACCGTGAAACATGGTGGTGGCAGCGTCATGTTGTGGGGATGCTTTTCTTCAGCAGGGACAGGAAAGCTGGTCAGAGTTGATGAGAAGATGGATGGAGCCAAGTACAGGGCAATCTTAGATGAAAACCAGTCAGAGACTTGTTGAGAGCCAGTGGCATGCACGGGATGTTATCAGACACTGGCATGTAAGGGATGGAGTTGCAGGTCTCTACCTATGCCCTGATACTGGTTCTCTTAATACTCATTCTCAGCAAATAAATAATAATAAATATAAAGGTACACCACAACCAATTATTAACTTATCTGTAAGTAGACAGTCGGACATAGATAATACAAAGAGAAGGAGAAATGGGGAAAGAAAAGTGAAACATACAGTAAGGTAAGAAAACAAAGGAAAATTGATGTAAAAATACAAAAGGTTGAAGAATTGGTTGGAGTTGAAAGATTTGAATATGAGTGATTAGAAGAAGACACTGAGGGAACAGATGCTGTACCTAGACAGCTGGAAGAAGATTCCAAAAGAAAAGAAGATTATAATATATTATGTGTTATGTTTTATTTTCAGATGTTCAAGAAAATTCTGAAATGCTTTTCTTTTTCTTATAATCATGTATGCTCCTGTAATAGAGTTGATTAGATTAATATTGCTTATTTTACTGTAAACTTAGATGAAAAGCTGTTTCTTGTAGTGAAAGCTTACTGTGTATAACTGGGAGTATCTGCACACAGTTTTTCAAGGCCTGCTGTTGAAGTGAAGCCTTCTGTGTATTTGAGGGGTGTAACCTGCACGCACAGTGTTTTATAGCTTGCTGTCGAATTCCACGGTGAGAGAAAGCTGCAGTGCTATATAATCATAGCCTGACAAGTTGCAGGAAGTTAACTACAACCATATGACCATATATGGAGTTGACGGCGAGATATGTTTGGGAACCGAGAAGTGTGTGTGAAATAAGATGGTAGCCGTCTAAAGGGCACAAATCCAACCAAACCTGACAGCCAAATCCAACTGGCCACAGTAATAATGTATAAAAGCTCGCCTTGAATCACATTGTGTGTGCATTCTATTGTAGACAGCCTTAGTGCATGTTATACTTTAGGTACATCATAAAACAAATGCAAGTTTACTATCTTTGCATCTAAATAATTTTTACTTATTCTAATACTGTTTGTGTTATGAATGAAGCACCTGCCTCGGATCCCGACCGCCACCAGGAGGGAACCTCGCCCGAGTTCTAGCAGCTTCCGCACAATATCTCCCACAAACCCCCGCTCCTGTCATGATTACACCACCACCTGCTTTCAATCACCTGCTTCCTATAAAGCATGAACTTGAACTCCCTTTCACAGCAAAGTCTCGATTTGCCTCTGCTATTGGTCTGAGCGTTTGTCTTTCTGTGTATTTCTGGTTTTTGACTCTGTTTTGGTTTTGCTCTGTTCTATGATTGTCTGCCGCCTGCCCCGACCTCCTGCCTGTATTACCGTTTCTGAGCTTTGCCTCACCTGCGACATTGTGTTTGCTGATTCTGACCTAAGCCTGTTGTACCTCGGGCTTACATTAAAATAGCGTGCAAATGGATCCTCTGTCTCACGACCTGTCATTACAGTTTGATTATTTGAAGGAGTTTTTATTTGTAATTTTCTTTTTATTTTACATATTACACACACCTATTTGTATTACACTAATTTTAATAAAAACATGGCCTCCCATTGTGAGGATCCTCAAAAGACAAGAAGGTCCAAGTCTGCCTCCTTCATTTAAGAACTTGAAGAGGATCCTTTGTTAGAAAACCGAGGGGACTTCAAAAGGACACCTGTGTTCAAGGTAAGACTTTGATAGCTGATCTTATGTTTTCAACACTAACCCGTGCAAACTAGGACACATTGCTTAGTGGGAGAGCGGAAGGGTTTCCTACGCAATCCGAAAACATGTGTCACTAAGAGACACGTACATCAGTATAATTACTTCAGTCTGCAAAAGACTCGAGACTGGGGCAGAGGTTCACCTTCCAGCAAGACAATGATCCTAAACATACAGCCAGAGCTACAATGGAGTGGATTAGATAAAAGCATATTCATGTTTTAGAATGGCTCAGTCAAAATCCAAACCGAAATCAAATTGAGAATCCGTGGTGACACTTGAAAATCGCTGTCTGACTGAGCTTCAGCTATTTTGCAAAGAAGAATGGGCAAACATTTCAGTCTGTAAATGTGCAAAGCTGGTAGAGACATAACCCAAAAGACTTGCAGCTGTAATTGCAGTGAAATGTGTTTCTACAAAAGTATTGACTCAGTGGCGCTGAATACAAATACACGCCAACATTTTTCAGAGGTTTTTTGTGGAAAAAAAATTGGACACCGTTCATCATTTTCCCTCCACTTCACAATTATATGCCACTTTGTGTTGGTCTATCAGATAAAATCCTAATAAAATACATTTTTGTTTGTGGTTGTAACGTGTCAAAAGGTGAAAAAATTCAGAGGGTATGAATACTTTTGCAAGGCACTGTAACTGCTGTGTGATGATGCAGGTCTCTAATCTGTCACTACAGTCATTTATTTTATGTGTATAGAGTATAGATTGTTCTGATAAAAAAAAATGAAACAACAAAATGCAAAACTTCACATGATCTATTTACCAGAAGACAGTGAGAGCATTACGAATTTTCTTGTTTTTAAATCTTTGTGTTTTGCCTAAAAAATAAATAAATACATATACATTTCCACAAAACTCATAAATGTACATCATTAATTTTATATGAACACATTACAGTAATTTGAGATCTTATCATTCTCACTAGGAGGTATAATTAACATTCTGTGTTTCCCAGTCTACTTTAATAACCTGCTTATTTACACTTTTAATAAAAACATCATTAATGCACATATAATCCAACACATGTGTCCAAGTACTCAGCTGTTTGGTTTGTCAGGAAAGAATAATGACAGAATAATGACCCGTTCCTCACGTGATTTAGTGTGCACTTCTCAAGTATGTGAACTATGGATGAGAAGCTCATGAAAGTCACTGAAAAGAAGGATGTCTATACTGGAAACTGAATACTATGAAAATCCAAAAACATTATTTATTTGATGCTGTATTTTGTTTTCCATTATTGATCTGTTTAAACATTTCGTGTTTGATATTTCACTTTGAAATAAGTGGACAAAATCCTTTATAACAATAAAATAGTGTAATAACTGGACTAGAAAGTTCTAATTCTCCTGGGAGAAACAGATCTCACTTAATTGTTAAAGATGTTTTATAAAAACGTAAAAAGTAAAATTATTAATGACAAACATAAATGCCCAATTAATTACGGTATGTATGCCGTGTAGATAGTGTTATTTTAAAACCACAGCAGTGAAACTTTGAAATCTATTTTTAATATAAAATCAAAACAAATTCACATTAAATATTAGGTGAAGAATTATGTGTGGCTCGTAAATGACAGGTTTCATTCTAACAATTTAAATAATAGCCCAGGAAAAACGTCATAGCATGAGAATATATAATATGTTGTAGTGATTCTTTATTAATCAAAAGAATCAGTTACTTAAAAATGGGGGGGGGGGGGTGTATGAAGTTATACAAATAATATAATTATAAAATCATAATAATGAGACTTTACTTTTCATATGATACAAACTGGAAAAAAAAATCTAAACCTAGTGATACTTGTTCCATACAAGTTATAACATTCACACACTCACCTGATACAGAGAGTGTAACAGGATCACTCATCTCTGACATCTGAGAGTCACTTGTCCTCCTCCCTCTGCAGGTGTATTGACCACCATGTGAGACTGTAACATCACTGATACTGAACTCCTTTTTTGTGGAATATGGGTAGAATGTGTTACTGTCCCTAAACCAGTCGTACGTCCACTCAGTGTCTCTTCCTTTCTGTACATCACACTTGAAAGTCACAGTCTCTCCTATGAACACCTGAGTATCAGGGTTTATAGTCACTGTAGGTTTAGGACTCTCTGTAAGAAACAAACAAATCATTACTGTTTCTATTCTGTAGATAACCATTCAGAGTGTAGATACAGTATATCAGCTCACATGTAAATGATGAAACTCTGTCAGACAACAATCACCACTGATGAAGTAAATGTAGATCACAATTTTAATACAGACTCAGACCTAAAAATAATCAGGATTCTGTACAGACTGTATCTTCAACCCAATTTATTGTATAACTTACTTTGTGTTTATTAATCCTGTTTATTTTAATAAAACGAGACATCTTCAGAAATTCTGAATGTCAGCAACTGAGCAAGAATCTTCACATAATAGACACAGATTGAGTGACTGAGTATAAATTGGTTGTTTGATTTGATTGTCTTTTTACAACTGCACTGAGCAGAAACACACACACACACATAACTCCTCATTCAGGCTCACTCTCTAATCTCTCACATTCTATATGTGATTCTATTATTTACTATAAAAGTTGGACGCTCGTCCTTTTCACTCATTCACACTCAGGCAGATCTCAACTCGAGCATTTTGATGTTTCTAAAGCAGTAACTTAATCAAGCCCTTTTTACAACCTCTGTTAACAGTTTTACAGGTTTCTACCAAAGTTAAACTAGTGTTTTGTCACTTGCTTTCCAGCTCATCTCACACCAGTCCTGCTCAGCTGTGTTCACACTGTCTCTCTAACTTTAATAAAATGATTTATATGAAAGTTCTCTCTGTAAGTAGCTGTGTAAATGTTGCTATATTCTGACTGTGTTCAAATGTTTATATGTTCAGTGTTGTACAGAATCATTTAACACAGTCTCTTACTCACCAATAACATTTACCCAGAGTTCATTACTGTAGTCTGTGTAGAAGACTCGGTTTTCTCTTCCAGCTCTGCACTTGTACTGAATTCTGTCATAGACATTATCTGAGCTGATGGTGTAGGAGCCTGATGTAGTCTCAGTCTCAGTCCAATGGCTTTGTGTGTATTTAGACCAGTAAAACTTCCAACCAGCAGACTGTGGTGTCAGTGTACAGGACAGAGTCACTGAGTTTCCTCTCAAAACATCTCCTTTAGGGCTTGATGTGAGTTGAGGTTTAGGTTTTTCTGTTAGAAATGAAACAGTTCAGAATGTAAAGTAGTCTTTACTACACTAATCACTTCCACAGTAAAACATTATTACTGTCTCTGTGATGAAGCTAAACAACTTGTTTATTATTGTTTTAGACTTAGTTCTGTTTAATTTGGGTAAAAAAAATAAAACACAAAATGCAAATCTACACATGACCTTTTTACTGTTGGATTCTGATTCCCCATGTACGATAAAGCATAAATGAAGTCTTGTCATTTCTATCAAACACTTTTACTGAATTTACTTCAGTAAATTTTATAATTTATTATATTTACACAATTGCGGGAGTGAATGAGAGTGTGTGTGCCCTGCGATGGGTTGGCACTCCTTCCAGGGTGTATCCTGCCTTGATGCCCGATGACGCCTTAGATAGGCACAAGCTCCCTGTGACCCGAGTAGTTCGGATAAGCGGTAGAAAATGAATGAATTATATATTTACACATCGTATACTCTATATCTGAGTTCAGTTTTAGGGTTTTCTGTTAGAGAACAAAGACAAATACTGTAATGTAATCTTGCTACACTAATCAAATTTAAAATGTAAATTGTCTTCTGTCTCTGTGATATTACTGGTCTCAGAAAAACAATAACTAGACTTACATATTTTCTTAATATTGTTACATTACTGGTGTAGCCTAGTTAAAAAAAATAATAAGAAACTAAGAAACATAGTTGTGTCAACTTTGTTTCAAGCCTATAAAGAGGCGTCTTGGTGGCCGCAGGTTTTTCTGAAAGACACTCACGATGTTACAGAAACAGACAAAATGTGACATAAAACACACTCACCTGATACAGTCAGTGTAACAGCATCACTAATCTGTGTATTGTGGGTCTGATGTCTGTGTTCCTTTACATGTGTAAACACCTTTATGAGACTCTAACATCAATAGTTTTGTAAATTTTCTTTCCTTTAACATCTCTGAGATCCTTATTATCCCTGAACCAGTGATACTCCCAGGATCCTCCAGTATTTATCTCACATGAGAAAGTGACAGTTTCTCCAGTAAACACAATGTCATGGTCAGCTGGCTGTACTTTCACTTCAGGCTTTGGTCTTGCTATAAAAAGATCACAAAAATGTACATATCCAGAATCAAGTAAATATATTATACACTTATATAATTACAAATAATTATTAAAACAATAAAATAATTAGGTTTTCATTGTTTTCCTAACATTAAACCTGTAGTGTAAAAGTGTGAAACATGACACACCTCTAACTGTAATTGTGGCTGGTTCACTCATCTCTGAGTAGTAGTAGTAGTTTCCTCTGCATGCTTTACAGTAGTAATTTACTTGTTCTTTGTTAGAGACTCTCACGGTGTGTGTGTTGGTGTTTGTTGCTCCAAAGTGCAGGAAATTTGATGTCTGACCTTTGTACCAAAAAAATGTCCATCCAGTGGACATCAGATTACAGCTCAGAGTAACAGTGTCTCCAGTGTAGACGGAGCTCTGAGGAGTCACAATCAAAGTCGGTTTGGGTTTTCCTGTTGATATAAAATGAGATGTATTTGATTCACTTTTACAACATAACCAGTAATTTAATCTTTGTGCCTAATTAAGCAATTAGTTACAGTGATTATAAGATAAGATATACCTTTATTCGTCCCACAATGGGGAAATTTCTTATTTGAATTTTTTTATTTGTAAAGTTTCCACATTGTTTATATGCAGAAAATTGTTTAAAAATAAAAAAATAATAATAAATCAGAACAGATTCAGAATAAATATTAGGTGAAGAATTACGTGTAGCTCATACAAATTTCAGATTTCTTTCTAATAACCAAAGTAATAGCCCAGGAAAAATGTCACAGCATCAGAATATCTAAAATGTTGTCGTGATTCTTTATAAATCAAAAGAACCAGTTACTTAAAATAGGAAATATATATATATATATATATATATTATATATATATATATATATATATATATATATATATATATATATATATATATATATATTTTTTTTTTTTTTTTTTTCATATGATAAAAACTGGAACAATATCTAAAACTAGTGATACTTTTGACATATAAGCTATAACATTCATTAACAGACTCACCTGATACAGAGAGTGTAACAGAATCACTCATCTCTGACATCTGAGAGTCACTTGTCCTCGTCCCTCTGCAGGTGTATTGACCACGATGTGAGACTGTAACAGACCTGATGCTGAACTCCTTTGATGTGGAATATTGGTACAATGTGTTACTGTCCCTAAAGTCGTACATCCACTGATTGTCTCTTCCTTTTGGTACATCACACCTGAAAGTCACAGTCTCTCCTATGAACACCTGAGTATCAGGGTTTATAGTCACTGTAGGTTTAGGACTCTCTGTAAGAAACAAACAAATCATTACTGTTTCTATTCTGTAGATAACCATTCAGAGTGTAGATACAGTATATCAGCTCACATGTAAATGATGAAACTCTGTCAGACAACAATCACCACTGATGAAGTAAATGTAGATCACAATTTTAATACAGACTCAGACCTAAAAATAATCAGGATTCTGTACAGACTGTATCTTCAACACAATTTATTGTCTGAAATACTTTGTGTTTAATATATATTTTTTTAATAAGACGAGACATCTTCAGAAATTATGAATGTCAGCAAGTGAACAAGAAACTGCACATTAAAGATAGATATAGTGACCGAGTAAAATAGTTTTTGATTTGATTGTCTATTTACAACTATATCTGAATGGAAACACACACTCATTAGATTGCGAATATATAATTTCAGTTTAACTTGCTGATAACTACCAGACATGACGTCAGAGCTCAGAAGACATGTTTTGTCCTATTGCAATGCACAACCTCCTGTACTTTTCAGAATGGTTACAGTACAAAGCATAATGTCAGAGCAGTGACCGTAAGATTTCAGACAGAGAGTAGATCAGAAGCTCATGTACAGAATTGTTTGTCACTGAAGATCTACCAGATACAATAACACACTCTTCGTGATGCCTGCTCTTTGCTAACCAAACATGTTAGGTAAAGTGACAGTTCGCTTTATGCATTGCTGTGGTTGGCAGGTTGTTCAGTTGGGTTGGATTGTTTTCTCACCACAATAAAATGCTCGAGTTTTTCTGCAACCTGTTTTGATGTTGATACAAGAAGAATTTCTGTTTTTTTATTTTGCTAAGGAACGGAACCAAGGCAAAACCGAAACAAAAGCTCCAAACTAGTCAGGCGTGAAAATCCCCTAAGACTAAACAAGAGGTCAGCAGTGCTCTCAATGAGACAGGGAATTCATTAGAGCTCAACTGTAGCTAGCTGCACATTTTAATGACATTCATGAACATGGCATTTATAAACAATAAAGTAATTTTTTTAATCAAAGATTCAGTATGTGTCATGGTCTCAGTTTAACAGGGCATATGTCATTTGTTGCGAAATAGGTTCCATGTATATTTACCACTTTTTATAAAAATTCAATAAAATTTCTCACTCACACACACACACACACACACTCACAGCACTCTGATAGATATCTCTGAAAAGGGGATAGGACGCTTATTCCTCTGAGACTATGACTCACTAAGACAACAGAGAATGATTTTCAAAACAAAGACATTTAATATGTAATTAGAGATACTAAATCACCAATATGGTACACTACTATATGTTAAAACATTTAAAAAGAAATTCAAGCACAGTATAAAAAAAATACACTGCATTGTCTATTATGTCCTTTGTCAATAATGAGTTATGTCTGTCTATATGTCTCAGTTTTATTTTATTTTACAGCCAATTTCATTTTAAGTGGAGGACTCAGTGTGTGTCTCCTTGACTTGTCATATGAAGCAAAGCTGTCGATTACTCTTCCAGGCTCAATTTAATAAACAGGTTATTTTTCAGTTGACATATGAGGGCACTAAATGGTCGTTCACATGTACAGCTGCTGACAGGCAGTGATATTGCAACCTGCAGAAGTTTCATGAGAGGGAAACATGTCACAGCAAGCAATATACAATGAGAATATCTGGAATGCTACATTCCTTCTTCTTTTTCACTAGATAATGTTTTACAGTACCACAAATATTCTTCTGCACAAGTTCTATATTCTATACAAGTTCTATATATAGTGCAGTGCAACATCCATAGATACCTAGACCAAAACCGCTGCCATCTTGGAAGAGGGATCTTGTACTTCGAATTCATGGACAATACCGGACTATTGTGCTGTGTATGGATGTTCAAACGAACAAAATCTAAAAACCAGACAGCAAAGGATTACATTTCACAAGTGAGAATGTGTTTTATGATATTGAAAGTTATGAAATTATATTTCTGGTTACAATGGTTTGTTTCAGTCCTAGGTTAATGACTGCATGCTAGTTTCTCATTTGTTTTTGACGGTTAGGAAAACCGACAATGTTTGTAGATACCGAAGCTCCTAATAAGGAAATTAAAAATTGACCTTTATGTATGTTTTGTAAGATTCCCTTATTTGTCAAACATATTTTAATAGATTGTCCTGGACTTAACACAAGCAGAATGCTCTTTTATCAAGTTACTTCACATATTTAATGACAATATGCCTGAAAAGGTTTTGGATTTGTTTATCGTATGTTAATTTAAAAAAAAAAAAATAAAGTATAATATGACTTGCTGTTATATATATATATATACACACACACACACACACACTTTATATATATATATATATATATACTTTATATATATATGAAATCTGGCCATTGGAACCAACCATCGCATAGAAAATCGCATTCATGACAATTTATGGTGATTTTATTTCTGTTACACCTTTGCCTACATTGATGCTGATGCATTAAAAAGGAGGGGTCCCCTGTTCCAAGATGGCGGCTCTATTGACGCATTCGTTCCAATGAACTGCCGTACCCAAGGAGATATCTAGGTGTATATTCTGTATCTACATGCAACATCACAGAGAAGATCTTGTGACAATCAAAATTGTGAGGAAGGGGAAAAGGCCTGCACACACTTCAGAATACTATCTGCAACACTTGAAAACTACTTGTACTGAGCTCACTATTTATCTGATCCACACAAGGGAAGTACACATGCCTCTTCGGATTGCCAAAGTCTACTAAATCAGCACAAACAGTACCACAAGTTGAATTAACAACAGACACATGTATTCACTTTTGTTTTTGTTAAGGTAGTGAAGACTTAGTTTCTTCTTCTTCTTTCGGCTTTTCCCTTCAGGGGTCACCACAGCGAATCATCTCTCTCCACCTATCCCTATCTTCTGCATCCCCAACACTTGCACCCACTATCTTCAAATCCTCATTAATTACATCCATATACCTCCTCTTTGGCCTTCGTAGTCAAGACTGAGCATTCTGAGCATTCATATTATTTTCCTGACATATAGCCATTGCCTACATGATAGACAGTAAACTCAGAAACATTACTAAAACAGCAAACTTGCACAATGTCATCCCAGCGCTGTAATTTTCTAGCATTACATTCACAGATGCAAGCTGTCAGGACCAAGAGGTTTTCAAAAGCTAAACAAGTTTATGGCCATGCAGACCAAGTTGTTTCTGTGCAGCAATCAGCTTCTCATGGTTTATACGAAATATGTTGCAAAAAGTGTAAACGCTTTCGAGGCAAAAATTTCCTTAATTTTTGCTGGTCTCTTTTTCACTGTGCCCTCGAAATGGTAAACCTTACCTTTTTAGAAATCTTTTTATTGGTACAATACAATGTACCTATGTATGACTTTCTTGGATTTCAGTTGCATATATCAGTAGGCTCTATTGCACTTTTGTAGCCTTGCCATGACACCATTTCATGTTCTCTAAATAAATATGTTGAATGTTTGAATATGTTGCTTTCCAAACAGGTGACAGCAACAACAAAATGCTGCATCTTTTCTACTGAATACTCCAACCATGTAAACTTGTCATTCCATTTTTTATGAAAAACCTCATCTAAAACTTAAAATAAAGTCATTGAATATTGGTCAAGTTTCACTTGATCAAGGCCTCTTTCAAGGTTACTCCGTGCCATCTTTTTACCCCCAGGTCATCTTTATCTTTTCAAAGCTCTCCCTACATCATCTCCAGATATATTGTATATAAAAAACTGTTCTTCTCCTATCCTCACAGACTGATCTACAAAGTAGTATATATGATGTATGAATCTGGGATACAGGTCACATAAATAGATTTAATGTTTGCTTGGAGCTAATATTTTGAAAAACAAAACCGTCAAGACAGGGTTTGTTGACAGGTTTGGTGAAAGTGATAGCAGTAAGCATATATTCTTTCTGCTGCTGATCGTCACTGACATGTTTGATGCTTGATCTGACTAAAATAAAGATTAAAATCATAGTAAATTATTTATTAATTACAAACTTTAATTTCTTTCATTGTTTTACTTTTAAAACACATGTGTCATTTTCCATTTCTAAGTAACTAAAAAGTCAAATTTGAAAGAAAAAATACCCACATTTAATTTACTAATCTGTAATGGGTCATATCATACCTCATGAGTGCCCTATCCCCTAAACTAACTAACTAACCAACCAAATAACAAGTGTATTAATGTATTTATGATGTAAAAATTAATCAATCAAGGTTATTTAATTTTATCAGAAGAATAAACTTACAAACTGACATTAAAACTGTTCACTTTGGCAGAACAGCTGCATTATTACCTCACCGTCTCTTTTACTGAATGAATGAAGAATGACGACTGTACAATAGCCGTATACTAACAGCGCCACCTGCTGACCAGAATGGGAACTGTTCTGTTTAACAGCTCGGCAACGAAGTTTAAAAACAGCTCATAGCGGAATGAACGTGTAAAATAAGTGCTAACGGACATCTTGTACTTTATTTGTGGTGTAAAACGTTTTCAGTCCTCAAAAGACCAGGGACCTTTGACAGTACATGAGGGGCTTAAGACCCCGAAGCCCCACCCTCACAACACCACTGAGTCTTTGACACATCAGAAAGATTCATTACATTCCACTGGTCTCAGTAACATTACATGTGTCACTTGTTAAAATTATTTGAATAAAAAAGGTTAATTAATGAAAAGTACACATCACCTGTTTGTGTACAGAGGATGAGTTCAGTCAGCACTAAAGGTAGAGAGAGAAACAGACATTAGTTAAGGTTCATTTAGAGCTAAAACACTTGTTGGTGTGCAGTTATTATGATGATGATAAAATAATGAACAGCAGTGTGGTGTGATGTGGTGTGATGTGGCCCACTATTTATTACTTCTTGTACTGTTTGATTTCTGTTTGCTTAAACCCCAAACAGATATATTAAAATCAGCATCCAATCTGTTCTGTTGTTAAACCCAGTGACATGGCTATTAATATAAATATTCATTTAGAAACTGACACTTGATTTCCTCTTTGCTTGCCACAGTCTCCTCCCACATTGTACATCTACAAGATCAACTTTCTTCTCTTTACAGAGTGCAGAAAAGATCTCCAAAGAAATGTAGAATAAAGTACACATTTTAAAATCCTAAACAAATACAGTGTATGAATGTATAACAGCAGTTAAAATAATCAGCTGTAATGTTCTGCACATGTGAGAGACACCAGGATACAATTACTGAAAACAGTGTTTGTTTAATGACTATTTAGTATTTTACAAATAAAATCACTTGGCTCAAACCTAAACATACAACAATGCTGAATTTAATTTCACATTAATTTAAATATTAGAGACCTTAGCTATAGAATTAAATAACCACACAGAAGATGAAATTAGGTTTGTTCAAACAATCATTTGGTTAATTCACCACTAATGAAGACTCACAGAAAACTTTTACTCACAGAACATCACACAGAGTGGACGGAGCTCCATCCTGTCCAACTGATGACTGACTGATTGAACGACAAATGTCTGTGTTAATGCCTCAACATTTCCTGTACTTTTAAACCCTTCACACAGACAGAGTGTCAGAGAGAGAGAGAGAGAGAGAGAGAGAGAGAGAGAAAGAAAAAGAGAGATGTTGTGGTTTCTGGGATTAAAAAGTCTTGGTTTTGGTAACATTAATAACATCAACTGGTCAGCATGTAAGTGAACAGAAAAAAACAACTGCTGTCTGTGTTTTTTTAATACAGATGATCAGTTTTACTGTTGGAGCTGTTAGTCCAGGGCCCGAAATGAGACGTGAATTTTAAACTTTCTCTGAGAGCGCAAATATATTGTTTTATGGACAAATGCTCTGAATGTTGTTGTCTATGTGTTATATCTGTCCGTTTCTGATGAGACAGGAAACAGGTGAGTGAATGATGTATTTTTTAATAAACACAAGCTTCATCATAACTCAAGGCAGAGGTCAAAGTGCAGGAACAGATGATGCAGTTATGATGCAGAACTTGTTCCTGAAATAATATTGTTATTTCTATACTGAGCTTTTTGTGTTTAGGTTCATGTTGTGGCAGCAAGTAATAATGTGTCATTTAAGACCATAATTTCTCAATAATTGTTATAATTTGAGATATTATACTGTAGAGGCTACACTGACATCTAACGTTATGTTCATCCTTTCTTATTAACTCATTTCATTGAGTACTGGTAGCGTTGTAGTGACCGTTTCTGAAAAACAAACACACATATACACACACACACACACACACACACACACACATGCATATTAATTCAATTGCTGTTTTGCAAAAAAAAAAAAATTACCTCCTCCATCTGCTGCTATAACATAAGCGTACATATGTTTGCAAGAACCCTCTTGTTTACAACCCTCTATTTTTGCACAATGTACTGTACAAAATAATCAAATCAAATTTTATTTGTCACATACACATACATACAGAGGACAACATGCAGTAAAATGCTTTTTACGTCTGTAGGATTCAAGCATTGAAAGGAATTAATATAAAAATAGAACCAAAAGGAGTTAGAGAAATAAAAAGTATAAACTATATACTACAAACTATATATAATGTACGGTATGCACACTGGTCAGTGCTGTTTTGTGTATTTGTCCTTTATTATTTTGTATGTTTGCATTAATATTTGTCTTACACTGCTTGCACTATGGTTACACATGATACACATTTATGTGGCTAGGACAACATACTTTAATTCCTTAGCTCTATATTGTTTATGTAGCACTATAGTCCTGGAGAAATGTTTCTTTGACAGTGTACTGCATCAGCTACATATGGTTGATATAACAAAAAAGGCTTCTTGACATGACTTTAAAACCATGGCACATACCACAGAAACTAGCATTAGTAGGAAAATGCAGGAGTTGCGATTTTAATTTTGGCTTTACCGAGAATGTGAATGACATCATTTCCTCATTGGTTATAACCACACTGCTCATCTCGAACAGAAACCAAACCACAATAATATCAGATTTGATCAATATTTTTTTTTTTTTAATTTTCATTTGAAATAATAAACTTGTTAAATGCTTCTTTGGCATTCTGTCACAAATTATGTGATTTGACTGGCATGAGCTAATTTGAAGTTTGTGTGGTTTTCAGATAAGAATATCTGAAAACCACACAAATAGGTGGATAGGTGAATTGTGGACATAAACTGTTTTTGGAATGTGCACATCTTCAGGATATACAGATGAGATTATCCACAGTAGCAGGAGGTGATTCATAATGCAGAAAACTGTGGTCTAATTTATGCATTAAACTTACCCGTCTACCCACAAGACTTCAGATATACACTTGAAACATTTCAAAAGCTTTTTCTGGAGCTGTCAAACAAGGTCCTTGTCCTGAAAAATAAACTTCTTTTGTAAGTATTAACTTGATGTAAGGTTCAAGAGGTAGTACTTATTTTTCCTCAATGATGTTACACTGTTGGCTTGTTACAGTACATTTGTTCCAGGACTGACCATGTTACACTTTTTTCATTATAGGTCTCATTTTAAATAAATGCTTTATTTTTTCCCAATTTAAAGGAGGCACAGACTGCAAGAGAGACTTTTCACCTGCCTAAATTCATTTATAGGCAATGCTTTTATTTTTTGTATTATACAGTGTGCTTTTAATAATCAGAAAAAGGAAAGCAGTTTTAAAAGACACAGATTTTGAAGAAATAATTTTTTTGTTAAAAACACATCTGTTTAACTCTGCATTTACTGAATGAGCACTGTGCTGCTTCACACTGACTGAACTTCCTATCCAAATCACTTTTACTCCTGTTTTATTCTTTTTAACATATTTTAAACTGTTTTTATTAAAATCACATTTATTTTCTTTAATTGTTATTTGTTTTTATGATTTTATCGTGTTTATTTTTCATATATTTCTTTTTCTCTTTTATAAACTGTTTTCTAATTTCTATGTAAAGCACTTTGAATGACCTCCGTGTATGAAATGTGCTATACAAATAAACTTGCCTTGCCTTGCCTTGTTGGACATTTGTAAAAGGTTCTTGAATGCATTAAATGCATTTGCAGTGTATTTGTTTTACTTAAAATAGTAAGAGAAAACAGTGAGACTGAATTTTACTGAATTTTGCACAAGACTTTGCATATATAAATTCTTACGGGTCGCCGTGCCGTGCACGGCACGGAAGTCAAAGTGGCCACTAGGGGATGACCCAGAAACAAGCTTCAATTCAACTTTAAAGCATCAAATCCTCCAAAAACACGAAAAAACCTATTTGCCTAGTAAAGTTTATACTCTCAATAATCTTTTAAGCCCACACACAAAGCACAATATGATTCACAGCCTTCATACAATTAGAAAAACATTTCGGACAAAACTGACCTAGGTGGCGCTAGACCGGTTTTTCCCTTACCTTTAGACGCGTCTCTGTCTTCACTGGGGTAATATATTCCAACACAAATAATCCACAAAAATCCACACAGGTCCAAGGAATTGAAATCTGTAAGCCTTTTAATCCAAAACGCTCTGGTCGCGCCGCAAATATTCCGTTAGTGTTCTGAAAACTGGAAACAGAAGTGCGCCATCATCTCGTTTTGCCGCTCTAACTCCTAATTGGGATATTCAAAAATTCAAAGTCTACACTGGGCTATTTATAGCCCAGGTCCTAACGAATCAAATAAGCCCTCATTTGAGCCAATTGGTGCTTGTATGGCAGAGATATACGGCTGAGAAGCCAATGGTGGCATGACCTCATTTTTGGGAACCCGCCTTTGACTGACAATTACTCCTTCCAATAGCAATGAAATGGGCTGGGACCTATACAGCTGTTTAGCCAATAAGCAGACGATTCCAACTCTATGTGGCATGCCGTATGTTCTTTGCCTGTGTCTGCGTGAACTTTATGCGCAGAAGAATTATTGCGTAATCCTTGACCTTTTGTCCCTCTCACAGCTCAGGGTGTCAAGTTACAGGCCTGTTTTCACACCAGAGTGATAGAGAGAGAGTCTAGGCTTGTTTAAGGCCTTTCAGACTGAGCCTGCAGCCTTTTATTTCAAAGTTATATAGTAAACAAGTACACAAAAACGCTGCACCAGACGACCAGGGCCATATAAGTTTACTGAAATAGATGTTACTTAAAATCAACAGCACACAGTTTTGTGGAACCTGTTGACAAAGTTAATTAAACCCAACATATAATTTTTTTTAGTGTACATACGTATGCATACATACTGTACATACTGTACATACATACATGTATTGTATTTTCTTTTATAAATATCACAATTCCTGCTTTAATTTTCTTTGTAGCTTAAATGTTTTTTTTAAAGGAACTGTTATGTTTATCTGGATGTATTGTGAGCATTTTGCAAACATAACAAAGAGGGGTTTATCCCTTAAGTAGACTGTATGTCATCAGGTTTGCACTTCATATATACAGATTGTGAGCTATAACTGTGCAAAATACCCTGCTTCATGTTTTTCTACACAGTGCATACACCATGTATTTAAATCTGTAATAGGGAAGAAAACTGTTGTTTAGTTTCACTTCCTGGACTGTTGTTCTCTGCTCATGTAACTCAAGCTGAAGCAAAGTTGGGTTCTGCAGTTAGACAATGATACAAAACACACCATCAAGTCCACCTCTGAATAGCTGAAGAAAAACAAAATTAAGACTTTGGAGTGTCCTAGTCAAAGTCCTGACTTGAGTTCAATTGAGATGCTGTGGCATGAGCTTAAAAAGGCAGTTCTTGCTCAAAAACCCTCCAATGTGCCTGAAATACAACAATTCTGCAAAGATGAGCGGTCCAAAATTCCTCCACAGGGCTGTAACAGACTCACTGCAAGTTATCACGAAAGCTTGACTGCAGTTCTTGCTGCTAAGGGCGGCCCAACCAGTTATTAGCTTTAGGGGGCAAGCACTTCTTCAGAGAGCCATGTGGGTTTAGATTTTGTTTTCCATAATAATAAAAACATTCATTCAACAAACTGCATGTTGTGTTTGTGTTATCTTTGACTAATATATGTGTTAAAGTGTGACAACTGTGCAAAAAACATCAGGAAGGGGCCAACACTTTTCACAACCCTGTGTACTGTATACATTTTGCTTACACATAAAACATGTAATGACTTGTAGTCAGCTGTAGCAACAATCACTGACCTGCTATTTGTTTCCTTTGAATTGTTAGTGTTCAGTTTTCCTGTAGTGAGCAGTAATACTGTATATATTCATGATTAAAAGTGACCAAGTGCTACTGATACTTAGAATTGTACAATGTCAGTAGGACAAGATGATTCAGTAGTGAATTATGTGATTATGTAGATTTTGTGAGTAGTAAATGACCCTATAGAACTTTATACAATGGTCTACAGCAATAATGATTAATTTATTATAACAAACATCACAAAAATTCATTGTGCCACATAAGAAGGCTGAGTCGGAGAGGAAGCAATTTGCAGTGGACAATTTATTAGGAACAGTTCAAGCAAAATATACAAAACTTCAGATGGAATCAAGGTCAACAAGCAGGAGATTGTAAAGTGATCAGCAAAAACAGATGCAGGCAAAAACAGAATGAGGTAAAAAACTGAATCAATAAAGATTCAGTCAAATTCAAAAAATCTTTTAACAAAACCTTTCTGCCCAAATATTTACTTAAAAAATAACAAAAATAAGATTCATTTCATTGTATAGTACAAAACTACTTATTTATCCCCGAAAAAATGCTAAATTGTATAAATGCTGGCTATATTCTGAAAATTATTCTTCAATTAAAACAAACTTATATATACATATAGCTAGAAAAATGCAATAATACATTCTAAAGCTTAAATAGTGAAAAGAAAATGCATAGGAGTAATAAAACACAGTACTGTACATCAAAAAAAAAATCACCTCTAAAGCCTGTAAACAAGTCATTACTACATCATGACATGTGTGTTCTCTGTTGCACTGGAACCTGCTGTTATTTAAAAGATAGATGTTTTAGATAATGTTATAACCTGACACTCAGAAAGACGTTTCAGCTTCTATCACTCTGTATGGTCTGTTGTCCTCATCGGGTTCAGCTGAAAAATACATAATTATGAACACTATCAATTAGCCTCTTATATAATGTTAGGGTTTAATTTTATGTCTAATGAAGAACACTGTTCTTACCTCGAGCTCTGTAACATTTCACTGCCAGAATGATGGTCACCAGCACATACAGGGAGACTGTTGCTACACTGCTGAGGAGCTTCAGTACAGATGTTGGAGCTTTTCCATATGATAGAACTGGAGCAGAAAATAATGTGGAGAAAAAAAAAGATTTAACTTATAATTAATCTCAGATTAATTTATTGGACATGTCTACAACTTAAAGATGTCACTTTTCTTAACAACATACAGGTATTTCTCTAACATTTAATTGAACATTATGACTTAACATTTGCTCTTTATCTGGAACCTGGCAGGTTAGTCACAGCCTATAGATGGTTTGTTGACTGTAAAGCTCTAATAAATAAAGTGTTAATGCTTGAAATCCAAACCTTTGCAAACCTTTAATAATCACTCAGCATGATTCCCTGGTCTGTATTACTCGGCACTAACTTGTGCTTATTTTACTCAAAAATGGTGTCAAGCTAATTGAAATCAACTTTATTTAATTATTTACTTAACTTTTTTCTTTACATGCAATCAAGCTGCTAAAGTTGCAACACGTTTAATCAATATTTTTAAAATGCTATAACAGAAAACCAACTCCAACACACAAAAAATATTTAAATAATTTATTTAAATAAATATTTCTCACTTCTGACTGAAACCCAGCTTTTCGGTGACTCTCCTCTCTCTGGGTGTTTACAGTGGTAGAATCCTTCATCTGACTTTGAGACACTACTGATGATCATCTCTCCTGTTATCTGGTTCTGTAAAAGTGAATCATCTTTATAGAAATCAACAGAAGCATCTGAGATGTTTGGGTTGCGATATAAACAGCGTAAAGTCAGATTACGTCCCTCAGTCACAGGATAGACAGGACTGTCCAGGATCACAGCACCATCTATAGGAAAGAGAAAGAAGACACTGAAAGTAGAAAGGTTTTTTTATTATTATTATTATTATTTTGGAAGGGTGTAGTAGTTTACCTTTAAATTAATGTTCTAAAAGAGGTGCAATTCATTCTTTCATTCACAAAAGGTGTAACCTTAAGAATACAAACCCAATGGAAAGGAAATGTGTAGCTGGATGTACTTTTAGTTTCTGAGAGTGTTCAGTTTAAACAATAGGACATTTAAAGGGCTGTAGAATAAGAGAAGTGTGAAATTTTAAGAAAATCAGTTTAAATATATCTACCAATGTATATGAAGTTAATAGTCCAATAAGTAGACAATAATGGTACAGAGACATGTATCATATATATATATATATATATATATATATATATATATATATATATATATATATATATATATATGTGTTAGAATTAATATAGTTAATATAAAACCCAGTTATGGAACATATCACAGTTTCAGAGCTATAACGATGTAGTCAATTCATTTTCCTTAAAAACACCACAGCAGTAACCGTTATTTGTGTTATTGAAATATAAAACGATACAAACTAAGAGAAGGAAAGAGAACCACAGGGCTTAAAGCGTCTAAAATATTTGTACATTTAAAGTAGCTAATGGAACTGTGTTAACTGTGAACTGTCAAATTTCCAAACATTTTTCAACAGATTCCAGACATTACAATTAGGGTCATTGTAATGCTATCAATCACAAGATGATAAATAATTTTTTGTATGATGTTAAAAATCACTTTTTTAAAACACACTTAATGTTCAAATGATTTGTTTTTGTGTATTAAATATTATTGATGAGAACTGATGAAATGACTCACTGTGCACTGTGATGTTAACAGAATTACTGCGTCCTCCAGATTCAGACTGACACCAGTAAACTCCAGTGTGTGATGTAGAGAGGGAGCTTTTGTTACATGTAGATTCTGAAATTGATGAACAATTGAACAAAGTCTCACTGTCTGTGTATCGTCTCACTGTCCATCCAGTAGAGTCACTCTGGTCCCCACAGCTCAGTGAGAGAGAGTCAGCAGTAAAGTGTTGAGTTCTGCTCGGTCTGATGATCAGAGGCACTGGAGAAAATTCACCGGTTAATAATTATATTAATATTATTAGATTTTATTATAGTTCACTATTAAAACAACATTGATTATTTAAAAGAAAGAAACTTAAGTCAATATATTAAACTATACATATAACCTAAAACAAGTTAGTAATGACAATAATTTACTACATAGAATGGAGGGTTTTTTTTCCATTTGTTTGACTGAAGTGTTGCATTGTACCAAAGCTAAATTAGAAAACACAAACCCACACCATCATCATCAGTTCACACACTGATTCTCTAATCTCTGCAATTATTCATACTCAGTGGTTCAATATAAATGTTCAAACTTCTTCCTCTTCACACTTCAAGACTTGAGCAAAACTACACTTTGGTGCTCTTGAGTTAAATGTATTTGTTCTCTGTATGTAGCAGCGTGAATATTTCTTACTGTGTTTAACTACCCAGCTTTACTGTTAACATGTTGTGTCCAGTGTGGTCTGTTACTCACCAGTAACATTTACCCAGAGTTCATCACTGTAGTCTGTGTAGTAGACTGGGTTTCTTCTTCCAGCTCTGCACCTGTACTGACCTCCATCAGAGACACTAACTGAACTGATGATGTACTGGTGTGTTTCAGTCTCAGACTCAGAGCTCTGTCTGGGTTTGATCCAGTAAAACTTCCATCCAGCAGACTGTGGTGTCAGTGTACAGGACAGAGTCACTGAGTTTCCTGTCAGTGCAGCTCCTTTAAGGTCTGATGTGAGTTCAGGTTTAGGTTTTTCTGTTAGAAATGAAACAATTCAGAAATAATGCAATCTTTACTACACTAATCTGTATAAAGAGGTGTGTTGGTGGCTGCGGGTTTGTCTGAAAGACACCCACGATGTTACAGAAACAGACAATATGTGACATAAAAGACACTAACCTGATACAGTCAGTGTAACAGCATCACTAGTCTCTGTGTATTGTGGATCTGATGACTGTGTTCCTTTACATGTGTAAACACCTTTATGAGACTCTTTAACATCAGTGATTTTGTAGATTTTCTTTCCTTTAACATCTCTGAGTTCATTATTATCCCTGAACCAGTGATACTCCCAGGATCCTCCAGTCTTTATCTCACATGAGAAAGTGACAGTTTCTCCAGTAAACACAAAGCCATGGTCAGCTGGCTGTACTTTCACTTCAGACTTTGGTCTTGCTATAGAAAGATCACAAAATGCACGAAATGTAAACATATCCAGAATCAAGTAAATATATAATATAGTTATATAATTACAAATAATTATTAAAATAATAAAATAATTTTCATTGTCTTCCTTATATTAAACCTGTAGTGTAAAAGTAGAAAACATGACACACCTCTCACTGTAATTGTGGCTGGTTCACTCATCTCTGAGTAGTAGTAGTAGTTTCCTCTGCGTGCTTTACAGTAGTAATTTACTTGTTCTTTGTTAGAGACTCTCACAGTGTGTGTTTTGGTGTCTGAGTCTTTAGTGGACAGGGGATTCCGTTTCTGATCTTTGTACCAGAGAAAAGTCCATCCAGTGGACATCAGATTACAGCTCAGAGTAACAGTGTCTCCAGTGTAGACGGAGCTCTGAGGAGTCACAATTACAGTAGGTTTGGGTTTTCCTGTTGATATAAAATGAAGATATGTATTTGATTGACTTTTACTAGAAAGTTTTTTGCCCAATTAAGCAATTGGATACAGTGTTAATTTGTAAAGGTTCCATTGATGTAACTTTAAATTGTTTACATGCAGAAAATTGTTTAAAAATAAACAATAATCATTTAGCTAATATATAAAGGTCTCTGAATTGTCCCAGTGAATTTATTTTCCTATTTTCCTCATCTTTTATAAATTGTCTTAAATTCTGAACCATATTAAACACATTAATGTTTGTCACGAAATAAATTATATATATATATATATATATATATATATATATATATATATATATATATATATATATATATATAATGATATAAAATGTCAAGTTCATGGATTATGAAGTTAAAATTGGTAAATGCTTAAAATGCAAAAATATTAAATCTGTGTTTTTGTTTCATTCATAATAGCTGTTACTTTCTCATTTTCTAGAAAATATGGATGTTTTTTATTAATTTTAAATGATGATCCACCAGTCAGACTGGCTAATAAGTTATCATTCCTGTCTTGACCAGAAATGAAGGGAATTTGAGATTTAGAAAGTGAAAATCTAAAGTAATCGGACTGGAGGAAGCTGTAAAAATGTGACTCAGTTACAGTTTAGCACTAGGATCTGGAACTAACATAAAAGATGTAAGTATTGATATTTTTTGTATAATATTAAACAGAAATGATAGTTATAACAAATAATAATACGATAAACTCTCAGACTCACCTTATACAGTGAGTGTAACAGGATTACTGTTCTCTGAGAACTGAGTCACTGCTCTTCCCTCTGCATATATCAAGGGAATATGAACTGGAGGTAAAATAATAATGCTAGAAATAACTTAATGAGAAATATGTTGTCTTTTTACAGATATAATTAATAAATTAAATAAAAAAATAAATAGTGTCTAAAAACAATCAATCTGGGGCCACAAATTGACATGCAATGGAATAAGGTGCACATTAGCTAATTTTGCTGTGAATTTGATAAAAAATAGTGAGCTTCATATTAATATCTTTTACAACTGAAACCTCAATATTATCATACTGTAGGAATGGCCTCTAAAAAGCAAGACATGAGTGCACTGGGTGAACTGCTACTGTTCAACTAGACCAAATCAAGGAGTAAATAAAGACTGAAATCTTTTCCTCACTAAGAGAAAATATCGCTACACTCTTCAGCTCACAGTTCAAAACAGACCTTGCAGAGGAATTCACTGTGATTAAAACTCCTAGCATAACATTGAAATTGTTAGTGTGGCAGGGGAAGTGATTTTGCTTATGTCACGGTGCAGGTTCCGTTTAGCTTATTGGCTGCGTCGCGAAGCTATAAAAACAGCAGCATGCACGTTTACCTGGGATGCATCACCTGGTGTTTCTAAATCGGTTTCCAAACGTGTTTCTAAATCGGTTTCCAAAACTGTCTCCAGTTTTGGAATTGCTTCTCTGTTTTGAACTATGTTTTAATTATGGATTTTGTGATTTCTTATTTAATTTACATTATCTTCAATTGTATTGGATTTAGTTTTTGTTCTATATAATTTGTTTACAAAGTCTATTTTCTCTTTCCTCTTCTTTTACACTTTAATTGTATTTTGTTCAAGCAAGTATTTATTGGTTGTGAAAATTTAATTAATTTTTTTACTTTTGTTTTTTTTTGAGTTGAATCGGTCTCTAACGTGACTGTAGTTGATGTATGTCATCTTTGTCTTGGCAGGGCCTGACCAATAGGGGGCGAAGGACTGGTTTTTGGTGGTGGTATTTCCTCACAAGTGTGCAGTGACCATCTCACCGTGTGTGGGTGTGCGCATGTGTGTGTTCCTACTACCTACTGTACCCATTACCTACTGTATAATGGGTGTGGTCTGATTATCTGCTTCTTTGTACTGGTAAGCTCTGGTCCCTGGCCCTCATTCAAAGAAAGAGATCTGTAGTTTGTTTGGCTGAAAAATGTTTCTTTATTTATTTTAATATTGTTTTAATGATGTCAATCAAGATAATTTTGTATGGTTACCTGGGGCCTAACCCGGAAGTAGGGGCTTGTCTTGAAATGGGCGGGGCATTAGCCGGTATGTTATTTTAAGCATGCAATTGATATGGGTTGATCAGAAATTATATTTATTGCTGATAAGAAAAAATATTTACAGGACAGCATCAGGATTGAGCTTCAGATCAATGGTTTTGATCACGATAGCAAACGAACTACCTTTAAGTTTTTATGAAATACAGCAAAAACGTGTCAGACACTCAGTGTCTGGTTACTGGTTAGAGACAGCTGAAGGTTTAAAAAAGAAAAAATAATCTCCGACAGGCAGAGGCGCAATGCGAGTCGCATTCTACCAAGCAAGCACCACGTCTGAACGAACCCACGTTTACCAGAACTCTACTGGTTAGTAAGTACGTATTATTAATGTTACAACCCGAAGTAAAAAGCTGATGCGGTTGTCCAGGTTGTATATAATATATATTCTTATTTTTTATGATGCCTGTTCTGAATACAGCATGTTTTGGTAAGTAGTATAATTCCTAATAGTGATGAATAACTGCATTTGCAACATTGCAAAAAATGCAATCATACAAAACCAGTTAAAGATATTCTATAGTTATAGAATTATGTCCTTCAACAATTACCAACACAATAAAATAATTTGGTTTTCACCGTCTTCCTAACTTCTGTAACTTGATGTGTTTTCTACATTGTTTATATGCAGTAAACTTTTTACAAAAATAAAATAACCATTCAACCAATATATAAAGCTCACTTTATTGACCCTGTGAATTTGTTTTCCAAATTTTCTGAATTGTCTTAAAATCTGAACCATAATACACAGTGAATTAAAAAAAAAGTCTTATTCAGTCATTTATCACTTTACTATAAATTCACAGTTAACAATTTAAATAACAGCAACAGACATTTATGTAATTTGCCACAACCCATTTAATGCACATAATCCACCGTTTGCATAATCTATCTGTTACAACAATTTAGAATTTATGTTGAATAATTTTGTGATGTGGCACACACAGTTCAGGTTAAATAAAGACACGATACAGTTTGGTAAGTTCTTTATTTTGTGTGCTTTACTTTTGAAGCAGTCACATGAAAGGTGCACGTTCCATGGTGACTGCAAGCAACATCCAAAGTAAGGCGAAATCAATAAATATTTGTGCATTAATGTGAATGTTTGTCTTACCGATTCAGGAAAGGCCTAAAAGTGAGTGGCCCGCAAACAGGAAGCCAGTTTGATAGCATCCTGAAGGGGAGGAGTCACCTCATCAATCGTGCAAGTATTAAAAATGTCTTGTATGTAGATATTTCGGTGATTTGTTAAAGGATAATGCCTTTTGATTATAGGTAGATTTTATTTTGGTGTGACTTGTAAAGTGATAAGATTTGTGAAGTGTAAAATATAGTGTTGCTAACAAATGGAGTGTTATGATTGGTCCGTTTGACTAGGGGACAAGGATGATGAACTAAGGAAATGTTGCAGAGAGAGAGAGGGGTGTTTGTTGGAACAGTAGCCAACAATTTAGTTATTCCCTTTTGTGTTTTGTTAAGTGTTGAGTTGTACTTTGAATAGTTTTTTATTTGTTCTTTTTTTTTTTTGGTAAATTTTTATTTGTCTTCTTTCACACCTGTTTGAGAATAGTGGCTCACATAAATAAATTTTTCCAGAGTTTTGCCATTTCTTTTGCTGCAAGTTAGCCACTGCACCGACCATCTTACCACAAATTTACAATTTATTTTGAATTGTGGGTTTGTCACAGAGTCACCAGGTCCTTCTCTCACTCACCAGCACTCACATTCCCCTGAGTACTAATCAGCACCCCCTGTTCCGCATTCACCAATCAACACTCACTCTAAGCCACTCTGTCACTCACTCTTTGTCTGGTCTAGTATGTACTATCGTCAATTTTCTCTGCAGTCATTCAAGCGCCAGTCTCCCATTTGTTTCATAGCATTTGGCTTCCCTACATTTGTCTTCGCTTTCGGAGCGACAGGATTCGCTCCTAGATCTATGTCCTCTAGTTAAGGATTTAGAACTTATTCCTGTGATATCCCCTGCCAGTGCCCAGGGGAAAGATCTACCCACTCTCTTTGTAGCTAAGAAGGAGGGAGGCCTCCAACCATGTATTGACTACCGATCACTCAACAGTATCACCACCAAGTTCCACTACCCCTTACCCTCGTCCCAGCTGCCCTGGAACAACTACGTGGCTGCAAGATCTTCGCTAAGCTAAATCTAAGAAGTGCGTATGACCTGGGCAGAATCTTCTCTGGGGGTGAGTGGAAGACAGCATTCGTGACCCCAACAGGCCACTGTAGTGTTTAGTGATGCCATATGGCTTAGTGAACCCGCCATATGTCTTCCAGGACTTTATGCCCCACGTGTTCTGGGACTTCCTGAATCAGTTCGTGATTGTCTATATTGACGATATCCTCATTTTTTCCAATTCTTTACCAGAACGTATCCAACACGTCACTGAAGTCCTACGGAAACTCTGGGAACACCATCTGTACCTCAAAGTTGAAAAGTGTGAGTTCCTTACCTCATATATAGCCTTTTTAGGTTATGAAGTATCATTGTCCAGAAATTCTATGGATGAAGGGAAGGTAAAAACTGTTCAGAACTGGCCAATTCCCAACAACATAAGAGCTTCATCGCTTCCTGGGATTTGCTAACTTCTACAGATGGTTTATACACATCTTCAGCCTCATAGTCACACCCTTCACCTCACTCCTCTGAGGCAAACCAAAATCTCTTTGTTCTGGTCTCCCTTGGCAAAAAAAAGCCTTCAAAGTGCTGAAAGAATCCTTCACCCAAGCTCCGGTCCTCATTCATCCCAATCCACAACTTTCCTTTACCCTAGAAGTCAACACCTTCAATACATTTGTTGGGGCAGTTCTTTCACAAGCCCACAGTAAAACCTAGGTACTCCATCCATGCGCCTACTTCTCCTGCAGTTCACCCCGGCAGAGGTCAATTATGACATAGGCAACCGCAAACTCCTAGCCATAAAACTTGCCCTAGAAGAATGGAGACACTGGTTAGAGGGTGAAAATCCACATTTACAGTTTTCATGTATCACAAGAGTCTACTATATCTCCAAGACGCTAAAAGGTTGAACCCTCGTCAAGCTCGATGTGCCAAGTTCTTCACTCGCTTCAACTTTACCATCACCTACCATCCAGGAGTGAAGTACAAGAAAGCTGAAGCTTTATCCCAAATCCACACACTTGATGAGGAATCTGACCAACCAGAGACCATCCTTCCATTCTCCATGATTTTCAGTCCCATTCAGTGGACACTTCAAGAGGAAAATACTGTCCATCCACCACCGGAATGTCCAACCAATGTTCAGTTCATACTTTCATCTCAAAGCATGCCCCTCATCAACCAAATACATACCTCTGTTGGCACTGGTCACCCTGGCATTAGTCAAACCCTCTCACTCCTCCAGGGGAAGTTCTGGTGGCCCGAGATGTCAGGAGGTTCATTTTAGGATACTCAGTCTGTGTCACCACCAAAACACCTCATCATCTGCCCACTGGTAAACTTCATCCTCTTCCAATTCCCAACTGTCCATGGTCACACTTGGGGGATGATTTCACCACAGATCTGTCTGCCTCTGAGGGTAAGACCTGCATTTTCATTGTGGTCGACCGTTTCTCTAAATCAATATGGTTAATCCCCCTCAAAGGCCTCCCCACAGCAATGGAAACTGCAGGACTCCTCTTCGAGCATGTCTTCAGGTATTTTGGTATTCCTGAAGACATTGTCTCTGATCATGGTACCCAATTCACTTCCAAAGTCTGGAAGACTTTCTTCCAATGCCTAGGTGTGGCTGTCAGTCTATCCTCAGGATATCATCCCCAATCTAATGGTCAGACTGAACTTTGTCAGCTCCACCAGGACATCTGGGGTCAGTACCTCCCATGGGCTGAGTATGCACAGAACTCCCTGAGACAACAAACTACTGGCTTGATGACTTTCCAGTGTGTATTCGGCTACCAGCCACCTTTCTTTCCCTGGTTAGATGAGCCTTCGGATGTTCCATCCATCGACTAAAGGTTCCGGGAGAGCGAGAAGTTATGGGACTCGGTGCACCACCAATTACAGAGAGCCACTAGAAGACACAAGAGGGCAGCAGATACTCATTGTTCATCCATGCCGTCCTACCAAGTAGGTCAGAAGGTATGGTTGTCCACGAGGAACATCCGTCTTAAGCTCCCCTGCAAAAAGCTGAATCCCCGGTACATTGGACCCTTCGAAATCATTAAACTCAAACTCCCCAGCACTTATCGGATACACCCAGTCTTTTGTGTATCTCACTTTAAACCATATTACTCACCTGTCTCTCTCCCCCTCTCTCCGAGGTCCTGGTGCTGAAGAAGTACCCAACCTTGAAGAAGACACCGGGATCTACTTGGTAAAGGAGATCTTGGATCCCAGACTTGGGATTCTACAGTATGTCATAGGGAGGGGTATGGACCTGCAGAACACTCATGGGCACCTCGGGATGATATACTAGACACCAATCTTCTCCAGGAGTTCCATGAGTCTCACCTAGGCAGACCCGCACCTCGACTCAGATGACGCCCACCTCGACACTCTGGTGATCCCCGGTCTTTGGGAGAGGACTGTGTGTGGGTGGGTGGTGGGGTTACTGTCACGGAGTCACCAGGTCCTTCTCTCACTCACCAGCACTCACATTCCCCTGAGTACTTATCAGCACCACCTGTTCCGCATTCACCAATCAACACTCACTCTATATAAGCCACTCTCAGTCACTCACTCTTTGTCTGGTCTAGTATGTACTAATGTCATTTTTCTCTGCAATCATTCAAGCTCCAGACTCCCGTTTGTTTCATTGCAATCGGCTTCCCTACCTTCGTCATCGCATTCCCCTGCGTGTGTGTGTTGATGTGATGCCCTGTGATAACCCCTGTGGGTGTGTTGATGTGTGCTGCAATGTTGAGGTGCTGATCATAGTTCATTTACGATATATATGTTCGGACTTCAATAAACCTCACTCTGTTTTGCTTATCCTGGTTCGTAGCGTGTGTATCATTACAGGGTTCAGTCTACAGTATAGAGTCAACAAGTTTCCTTTCAGTGCAGCTCCTTTAAGGCTTGTTATGAGTTGAGGTTTAGCTAATAGTCTTTACTAGACTAATCACTTTACACACTGTTATCCCTGAAATTGTTTTAATTCAAACTACTTAGGTACAATAAACATAAAATCCAAAATGTTTGCACAATTACTCCATGTTTTCAGTTTGTTGTACGATTTGCATGATACTTTTCATTCTACTGAATTGTTTAAATTGAAGGTACTTAACTTGGCTTATTTTAGTCTGTTGTCAATGCAACGCAATACAAGGAAGATGTTGATTGCCTCTTTGAACTGACATCAGACAAGGATGCAGCGCGCATGTTCATCAACGTTTGCTGGTGAGTAGGACTTTACATTTTGGTCTGAAACAGCAAATGCATTATAAAACATTGATAAATGAGATGTATAACATTTAGCCAGTAAAACTAAATGTATGTTTAGGATGTGTTTACATGTTAACGTTCGCCATCGTGTTGTATCGATCAGTCACAACCGCCACTTTTATATAGTTCTATGTTACGACATGCTCTTTGGAATCGTCACATTTAAAATCTAATGCTTAACCTTTTTTGATCAATAATTCTCATTAAACAAATGACCGAAAACGTCGTCTGTTGTGTAAAACTATATCTTTTTTTGATGGTGATTTTGCATCTTGGCGGTTTACCATATTAGAAATGTCCAACATGGTTTAAATACAGCGCAACTTTATCATTAACCTTTTAGAAGTTTTTATATTTCTTTGTGAGTGAAGTATTAAACAAAGTAGCTTAAATTGAAATGCGAATGCCCGCAAGAAAAACTAGCCCATGTAACGTTAGTTGTCTTAAAGAAATGCAACCTCGTGCTCATCAGCGTGGTGTTCGCTAGTACATTTCGGTTAATGTGAGTCTGTTGTATCATGACATGCTAAATAAATAAATATATAGCTAGATAACACATGAATATAGGACATGCAATGATGGCTCGAACTAGAGAGAATGCACTTCTTAGTTGTGATGAATTCACAATCGCGCTGGGTCTGTACATTTGATGATTTCGAAGTGGCTAACCCTTTAGGAACATCCAAAAGAAAACATAAGATGTGTGCACTTTATTGGGTTATTGCAAACTTGCATGGAAAATACAGATTCACACTAAACTCAATTCAGTTTGCTCTTCTATGCAACACTGAAACAGTTAAAGTGTGTGGGTATGAAAGAGTTCTGTACCCATTTTATGATTTAGCCACTCTCGAACAGCATGGGGTCTACATTGAACATCTTGGTAAGGTGAACCCCAACCCTGAACTCCTGGATGCACTTGTGTACATAATTTACAAAATGTAAAAAATTATGCTTGCATACAGCTAAAAAAAAGAAGTCCAATAAAATTAATATCTAGAAAAAAAACTGTAAACTGCTAAAATGTATTTTAGTAATGTCCAGGCTTCTGATGATGGAAACTTGTACCAACATGTGCCAATTGGAATCCTCAGATTATGAAAATGAAGATGTGGCTCTGCAACCCCTGTCCCTCCATCTCCACCCATCCTTGGTGGGAATCATCTTGGAGGGGAATGTTGTAATGGACAGTTTAGACAACATACCCCAGGCTATGTGTCTTCTTTTTGGTTTAACTTATGCACTGCACCTAGACTACCCAAAGTGCATGGGCCTTTCTTTCAACACCTTTCTTTTCATTCAGCAAGTTTTGCTAGGTTTAGGCAAGAAGGAGTTGAAGGGTAAGATTCTGGCTGTTACAAGTCAGCTAACCATGTAAACAGGTACGGTAAATTCATGTTTCTTCTGGTTCTCTTTCAGAATCGTTAGATAAAAAAACTTTCCCTTTCCTTTCATTGAGCTATGCCTTAGAGTTGGACAAATGTTCATGTTCCTTATTAATACAGTACAACAACACTGTGCTTGTTAAATGTTTGGAAAAGTTTTAAATGTTTTAAAGATTTAAAATTGGGTAATTGGTTGTAGCGTCTGGCACCGTTCATTTTAGATTTCATGTCCCAGGCACCCTAAATTTCAACATCTACTCCTCAATTAACCGATGAGCAACCCAGTTTTACACACACACCTGGCTCCAGGATGACTGGAGCCTACACAAAGACCAGATAACCCCATGCAGCTTCTCTGATTGGGGGGGCCCTCAACGCACACACACACACACACGCACACACACACACACACACACACACACACACACACACACACACACACACACACACACACACACACACAACACAATGAGACATTCCTTTTACTAATAAAACCCAAAGATAAGGTTCTCATTCTTATAACCCTTTTTGTAATGTGTCCTTCTTCTAAGGCTTGCCTGACTTAAAATTATTTGTTCCTTAATTTCCTGACAAGGGTGTATTTTATTCATGTGTCAGAAACAACATTGTATTTTAAAATCCGTTATACTCTATCATCATATCTTACTGATCATGGCATGTTAATGTATACCTGTTCTAATGCTGTATGCCCCTTTAAGGTCTGATGTCAGAATGTATATGAAGCTATCGTTTTCTTTTTACTTCCCTAATGAAAGTGCATCTTGTTTCATTTTTGTTTCTTTGCCTTTATAAGAACACAATATCGTATTAACACCAGTTACCCTTTGATTATTAATGATCTATGTATGTAATGTACCGCTGCCTTCTAACCGTCATTACCCTTCATGTTTAGTATCCAAATGACCACAAAATTATCGATTACTCATTTTTCAAGCACTGGTGTATTTTATTTGAGCACAAAAGGCGCCATACCGTCTTAATACACCCTGGATCAAACTTTAAAGTCATCTAAAAGTTACAAAGGGAGACAAAGGGAGTTTTTCCCTCCAAAACCTTGACCGAAGTATTGGTCATCTCCCCAAAGATGGGTGGAGTTCGTGACCTTTAAATTGTCACAAACACCACTAATCCGTGGTCAGACTTTTGGAACAGCTTAGAGACGACTCCATCTTCCTTCATAGAACTTCCGGCAAGCTCCACTCTCCAGAACCTCCAGGAAGAACGTCTGACCCCACTCTGACTGAGATTTCTCCGTTACATCCAGATTCTTGTGCCGCAAACCAATCCAAGTAGCCGTTCCTCTACCAATCAATTTAGATGCGTAATTTTAAGTAGGTATCTTTCATTGAATCTTAAGGTGAATTTAAGTTTCTGTGACGATTTCCCAGTTAGGGTGTGATTAATTTTTGAGTCTAAGCTTGCCATTCCTTTCCTTCCTTTCTCTAGTTTCTTCTTTCCAGTCTCTTCCTCCCTTTCCCCAATTTTAATTTCTTTTGTTTTATTTTATTTTCATTTTCGTTTTCCCTATTTCGTTTGTTTTATGTTGTGTTTGTCTCATTCATTAAATGTCATAATTTTGAGCCACAGGTGATTTGTCTCTGAGTATCGCTCACAAATTAAGGTACCTGCAATATCCGGTCTGAGCTACATGCTCTATTAAGTTAATTTAATTTAAATTACGGTATACAGTAAAAGGAAAGCGAATCTTTCTTGGCCGGGAACATACCGCCTTCATAGAATTAATAAAGGTTACACGGCCTGTTCGCCGGACGAACAGACCAAATAAGCGTAACGTTAATTCCAGTAATTTCAACTTAGGTTAAAATATTTAGAAGTCACTATAACACGTTATAGTCGCTTATAAATATTTACCTTGCTTCCCGAACCAAAATCGCTACATGGTACTTAAAGTATTTCATTGTTTCTGTCAGTCATTGAAAACTGATTTTGATAAGTGAATTCAAATAAATAGTAAGTTCAAATAAATGATTGTTATCCTTTGTCCTTATTTGTAATGCAGGTGTATCTTTTATTAAATCATTTGCAGTAAATAGCTATATTTAAAATAAAGTTTTGGGTTATGTCTACTTACAACATTCATCCAGATTGTAGGTTTCACATATGGTTTCTGTGCATAACTGTAAGCCCTTACAGGTTGATTGAACTCAAAAAAATTATAGAAACGTTGACCTAAAAACAACTTTTGTCTTGTTGAAAAAACAACACATTTTAAGTTTAATGTACCTAAAATTTCAATTGCACTGCATTAAAAACTGTTAGTTCAATGAACTAAAGGTTTTCAATTAAATGCATTTGAAATCTTAAGTACATTAAACATAAAATGTGTTGTTTTTTTCAACAAGACAAAATTAACTTTTTTAGGGCAACGAGTTTCCATAAATTTAAGTTCAATCAACCTGTAGGGGCTTACAGTGCAGTGAAACATTATTACTGTCTCTGTGTTGAAGCTAAACAAAGTGCTGAAATTATTTTAGATTTCTTTTATTTAGACACATCAATACACTGGGATTGAAGTGACGGACAGAAAAAAAAACTGCTGTGTGATGATGCAGGTCTCTAATCTGTCTCTACACTACAATAATTTATTTTATATGTGCATAGAGTATAGATTATTCTGATAAACATCAAAATGCAAATCTACACATAATCTATTTACTGGTACACATAGTGAGAGAATAAAGAATTTTGTTGTTTTTAAAACTGTGTTTTGATGAAAAATAAATATGTTTGCCACAAAACACAAATGTACATCATTAAATTTATAAGAACACATTACACTAATTAGAGATCTCATCATTCTCACTAGGAGGTCTAATTAACATTCTGTATTTCCCAGTCTACTTTAATCACCTGCTTATTTACACTTTTAATAAAAACATCATTAATGCACATATAATCCATCACGTGTACCCAAGTACTCAGCTGTTTGCTTTGTCAGAAAGGTTTCAAAGATGACAGAATAATGGTCTTTTCCTCTTCCTCATCTGATTTAAACCCAACTGATAACTTTTGAGCTCTTCTTAAGTGTGATATTTACAGTGAGGGAAAATAATATAGATCTTTGAACAGTATCCGGGAGGGAGGCTGTGCTGTCTGCTTCAGCTAAAATAAGTCAAGACAACAAATAAAGACACAATTTCTATGGAAGAGAGGCCCATGAAAGTCACTGAAACAAAGGATAGCTATACTGGCCATGAATACTATGAAAAGTCATAAAACATTATATGATGCTGTATTTTGTTTTCCACTATTGATTTGTTTAAACCTTATTGTTTTATATTTCACTTTGAGATAAGTGGAGAAAATCCTTTATAATATAATAGTCTGTAATAGTCTAACTGTACGCACAGATATTTGAGTTCTAATTCTCATGGGAGAGACAGATTTCACTTTTTAGTTAAACATGTACACTGTTAGCAGTGTATTTCTTCAAAAGTAAAATTAATCATTAAAGCATAAATGGCCTAATAATTATGTATGCAGTGTATATAGTTTTGTTTTAGAAATTGCATTGTTGCTACTTTATTACATAGTTTATATGCAGTACATTTTCATAAACTGAAAAAAAAAATCATGATCAAACTGTTAATTTTATTTTGATGATGATTATAAATTGTCTTAAATTCTGAGCCATACTGCAGACATTAGTGTTATTTTAAAATCTCCTTCAATCATTTAAATCTTTTCTGTTAAATCACAGCAGTGAAACTTTGAAATCTATTTTCAATATAAAATCATAACAGATTCAGATTAAATATTAGGTGAAGAATTCTGTGTGGCTCATAAATGTCAGTTTTAAAAAAAAAAAAAAAATTGAATAATAGCCCAGGAAAATTGTCACAGCATCAAAATATCTAATATGTTGTAGTGATTATAAATCAAAAGAATCAGTTATTTTAAAATAAGAAAATAAAATGTAGAATTGAAGCAGCCCTAAAATCACCATAATAAGAATTTGTTTTTTTATATTACAAAAAAATGGGACAAAATCTAAAACTAGTGATACTTTTTACATAAAAGTTATAACATTCATTAACAGACTCACCTGATACAGAGAGTGTAACAGAATCACTCATCTCTGACATCTGAGAGTCACTTATCCTCCTCCCTCTGCAGGTGTATTGACCACGATGTGAGACTGTAACATAGCTGGTGCTGAACTCCTTTATTGTGGAATATGGGTACGTATTACTGTCCCTAAACCACTCGTAAGTCCACTCAGTGTCTCTTCCTTCGCCCACATCACACCTGAAAGTCACCGTCTCATCTATGAACACCTGAGTATCAGGGTTTATAGTCACTGTAGGTTTAGGACTCTCTGTAAGAAACAAACAAATCATTACAGTTTCTATTCTGTAGATAACCATTCAGAGTGTAGATACAGTATATCAGCTCACATGTAAATGATGAAACTCTGTCAGACAACAATCACCACTGATGAAGTAAATGTGGATCACAATTTTAATACAGACTCAGACCTAAAAATAATCAGGATTCTGTAATGTATCTTCAACACAATTCAATTTATTACCTGAAATACTCTGTGTTTAATAATGCTGTTTATTTTAATGAGACATCTTCAGAAATTCTGAATGTCAGCAAGTGAACAAGAAACTGCATACTGTGTGTATATATATATATATATATATATATATATATATATATATATATATATATATATATATATATAATAAAATCTATAATAGTATAAAGTATAAATTATTTTATTGTCTTTTTACAACTGTACTGAATGGAAACACACTCACAGATTAGATTCCCAATATATAATTTCAGTTTAACTTAAATCCAAACATTCAGAAGTCATGTTTTGTCCTCCTGGTGCAATGTATAACCTCCCCTACTTCTCTAATGTCAGAGCAGTTTCAGTAAGATTTCAGACAGAGAGTAGTTCAGAAGCTCATGTACAGAATTCTTTGTCACTGAAGATCTAACAGATATAATAACCCACTATTCATGATGCCTGCTCTTTGCTAACCAAACATGTTAGGTAAAGTGACACAGTTGACTTTATGCATTGCTGTCGTTGGCAGGTTGCTCTGCTGGGTTGGATTGTTTTCTCACCACAATAAAATGCTCCAGAGTTCTTCGGCAACCTGTTTTTGATGCCGATACAAGCACAATTTCTGGTTTTATATTTTGCTAAGAAACCAAACCAAGGGAGAAAATGGTTCCAAAACAAAGCTCCAAACTAGTCAGGTGTGAAAATCCCCTAAGACTAAACAAGAGGTCAGCAGTGCTTTAACTGAGTCAGGGAATGTATTAGATCTCAACTGGAACAAGCTGCACAAAAACATTTTAAGGACATTCATGAACATGGCATTTATTGTAATGAGGAGGCATACGGCTGTGGATCCATTTGCAGCTTAGTTTTAATCACAATCAGAAGAGTGGTCAGACAGGAAATAATCAGGGCGGGCAGAGGTACAAATATAAGAGGATGGGCAAAAATCAGAGTCGAGAACAGGGAAAATGTTCGGGCAGGCAGAAAACAGACAAACGAGCCAGAAACAGGAAAACTAGTCGAGACCTCGCACAGATGTTGTCTTCTTCTTCTTCTTCTTCTTCTTCTTCTTCTTCTTCTTCTTCTTCTTCTTCTTCTTCTTCTTCTTCCGCCTCTTCTTCTTCTTCTTCTGATTTTTATTGGCGGATGGCAAACCAATTTTAGGTGCATTTACCGCCACCTACTGGACTGGAGTGTGGAGTGCATAATGGTTTGGAAGAAAAAATAAATAAATAAATAAAATAAAATAAAAATTAATAATACAACTGTATGTTAAGGGGGAATTGCTGAAGTTGCTACAGAAGGAGCAATATTGATGGCACTAATTCCCATATTCTGTGCTTCCTCATTTGTAGTCCATCCAAAGCTTGATAGTCTTTTATACTCATATTCCCAGCAGTTCTCTAAATCATTTTTAACTGGATGACTATCCAAGTGTCCCTTTACAGTGATCCAATATCTCATCTTTAATTTGAGCCTTCGGATTTCCAGAGGCATTTCACCCATCTCTACTTGTACTGCTGTTATTGGAGATGTTCTTATTGCTCCACAACATATTCGCATAGCTGGTGATTGGATTGCCTCAATCTTTAACAGGTGTTTTTTAGATGCAGAACTATACACCATGCTGCCATAGTCAATAGCTGCTCTTATCAGTGCACAATAAATAATTTTAAGAGACTAACGACATGCCCGGGGGCACAGTGGCTTAGTGGGTAGCACGTTCGCCTCACACCTCCAGGGTCGAGGTTCGATTCCCGTCTCCACCTTGTGTGTGTATATACACCTTTGTGGAGTTTACATGTTCTCCCCGTGCCTCGGGGGTTTCCTCTGGGTACTCCGGTTTCCTCCCCCATTCCAAAGACATGCATGGTAGGATAATTGGCATCTCTGGAAAAATTGTCCGTAGTGTGTGAGTGTGTGAGTGAATTAGAGTGTGTGTGCCCTGCGATGGGTTGGCACTCCGTCCAGGGTGTATCCTGCCTTGATGCCCGATGACGCCTGAGATAGGCACAGGCTCCCCGTGACCCGACGTAGTTCGGATAAAGCGGTAGAAAATGAGTGAGAGAGTAACGACATGCCCCCATTCAACTCCTGATAAACGACGCCTCATTACATTTATCGCCTTTTTACCTTTGTCTATCATTTTCTGAATATGAGCTCTAAAATCTAATTACTGACACCTGCTCCAATTGCTGGTCATACATTTTAATATTCATTATTGGATTGATATTCCTTTTTGTAAAACAGATCACCTGAGTTTTTGCTACAGAGAAACAGAAACCCCATTCATTAGCCCAATTTTCTACTTTCTTAACAGCATTCTGCATACACTTTTCCACATGCCCCACATTGCGGCCCCTTTTCCACAGCGCGCCGTCATCTGCATACATAGATCTTCCTATCCCCGTCTCTATCTGATTAAAAATATCATTAATCATTAGATTAAACAGAATTGGACTGCTAACACTTCCTTGAGGTGTTCCATTCTCTATTTGATATATCTGAGACAATTCAGACCCCACCCTAACTTGTATAGTTCTTTCAAACAGGAAGTTCTTGATCCAATTATACATTCTACCTTGTATTTCCATTTTTTCTAATTTTATTAATAGTCCCTCCTTCCACATCATGTCGTAAGCTTTTTCAACATCAAATAATACTCCTATTAACACTTCTTTGTTTACTTGTGCCTTTCTTATTTCAGCTTCCAAACACAGCACAGAGTCCATAGTGTTTCGCCCTTTCCGAAAACCACTTTGAAATGGTGATAAAATTTTATTCTTCTCGATGATGTACACCAATCTGCTCATTACCATACGTTCCATTAGTTTGCAAAGGTTTGAAGTTAATGCAATGGGCCTGTAATTATTTGGTTGTGTATGCTCTTTGCCTGGCTTTGCTATTGGTACTATAACACCATGCTTCCAGTCAGCTGGTAACTTCCCTGACTCCCACACCTTATTAAAAAGATTTAAGATTATACTTAATGATGACTCTGATAGATGTTTTACCATCTCATAACAGATATCATCTCTTCCTGGTGAAGTTTGTTTAACTCCTGCAAGTGCTTTCTTCAGCTCATATAGAGTAAACTCTGAGTCTAAAGTACATCCAGATGGTTCTTTTTCTTTCAGTAGTTGAGGGTACTTATTCAGGATATGTTCCCTATACCTCCTCATTTCATCTGACAGATTTGAACTATTGTGCACTTTAGTAAATGTTTCTGCTAGAACCTCTGCTTTTTCGCTGTCTGATATGACTAGTTTATCTTTATATACTAAACCAGGAATGCTGCTATTTCTTTGTTTTCCTCCCATTTTCCTTATCATACTCCAAACTTCATTTATTTCGATATCTTCCCCAATATTGCTGCAAAATTCCCTCCAATAATTTCTCTTAGATGTCCGTATTACTCTTCTCACTATGGCCTGTGTTTTTTTATACTGAATAAATTCATTATAATTGAATGATTTTCTAACTTTCTTAATTTTCTTAACTTTCCTAATTGCCTCACTACACTCCTCATTCCACCATGGGATGGCTTTCTTCCTGATACCAGCCTTCTTCTTACCTATTACCTCTATAGAGGTACTTTGAAGAACTTCACATATCTTAAAATTGAAATCCTCTACATCGTCCATAGACTTACTAATTTCTGACATTCTGTTACTGCACACCTCTTTAAATTTGTCCCAGTTGGCTGATTTAAATTTCCACCTCGGCATTCTTTTTTTCAAGTCAAGTCAAGTCACCTTTATTGTCACATCACCACGGCACATGTGCCTTGGTGAGTGAAATTCTTGGGAGTGAGCTCCAGACATTGCAGAACCATTTACATACAGTAGTAACATAACATAAACATAAATAGAACAGTTTACAGACAGGTTAGAAAAAATGTGCAAAATGCTCAGCATCATTGAAATGTGCAAATGTGGAAAATGTGGAAAGGGTGCAATGTGTTCATACATAGTCAGTACACACAGTGTACTGCTAGACATATATATAACCATACATATATGTATGTATAAGTATAAATATAAATATAAATATATATATAAAGTATTATATACATGTAATATTATGTAACATGTTAAGGTGCAATGGACTGTACAGATACAGAAATGTCCTGTGGTACCGATAGCTTATTGTCAGATAGATTGTTATTTTAGATTAGATGCAGTGTGTGTGTATGGTCCCATGTGTATTGATGCAGTACGAATACCGTGTGCGTGTGTGCATGTGTGTATAGTCCGGTGTTGAACTGTTGAATATGCTGTGTGCTGTGTTATTTATGGCTGTTAATTAGTCTGATGGCCTGAGGGAAAAAGCTATCCCTCAGTCGACTAGTGCGGGATCGGATGCTGCGGAGACGTCTTCCTGAGGGGAGCAGAGAGAGCAGTCTGTGGGATGGGTGGCTGGAGTCATTAATGATCCTCCGAGCTTTCGTGGCTGGCAGTTCGCATGACCCTTTCCAGAGGCTTACGGTTGCCAACGGTGCTGTTTCCAAACCAAGCGGTGATGCAGCCCGTCAGGATGCTCTCTATAGTGCAGGTGTAGAATGTTCTGAGGATGCAGGGGCTCATTCCAAACTTCCTCAGCCGTCTCAGGAAGAAGAGGCATTGATGTGCCTTCTTCAGCACTGTGTCGGTGTGTGTGGACCAGGTGAGATCCTCACTGATGTTGACACCCAGAAACTTAAAGCTGCTCACACGCTCCACAGGTGTCTTGTCGATGGAGATGGGTCTGTGTTCTCTGCTCTGTCTCCTGAAATCCACCACCAGCTCCTTGGTCTTGTCAATGTTTAGTGAGAGGTGGTTCTTCTGACACCATTTGGTCAGGGTGCTCACCTCTTCTCTGTAGGCCGTCTCATCGTTGTCGGTGATCAGGCCTATCACCGTTGTATCATCAGCAAATTTGACGATGACGTTGGAGCTGTGTGTAGCTGTACCTGTACCTGTGTGTATACAGGGAATACAGGAGTGGGCTGAGGACACAGCCCTGAGGAGCACCGGTGTTGAGGATCAGAGGGGATGAAATATTGCTGCCCATTCTCACCACCTGACTTCTGCCTGTCAGGAAGTCCAGAATCCAGTTGCACAGAGATCTGTTTAGTCCCAGAGTCTGAAGCTTCGCTACAAGTGTGGCAGGCACTATTGTGTTAAATGCTGAGCTGTAGTCCACAAACAGCATTCTCACATAGGTGTTCTTATTTTGCAGGTGGGAGAGAGCAGTGTGTAGGGTGAAAGCAATAGCATCATCTGTGGAACGGTTGCTACGGTATGCGAACTGTAGCGGATCAAGTGAGGCAGGCAGCACAGAGCAGATGTATTCTCTGATGAGTCTCTCAAAGCACTTACTGAAGATGGGTGTGAGAGCAACTGGCCTCCAGTCATATAGGCATGTGATTTTATTTTTCTTTGGTATGGGTACTATGGTGGATTTTTTGAAACATGATGGAACCACAGACAGACACAGGGAGAGGTTGAAAATGTCTGTGAACACACCGGCCAGTTGGGATGCGCATGCTCGGAGCACACGACCTGGGATGCCATCAGGACCCGCAGCCTTGCGGATGTTTACTCGTCGGAAGGATCGGGTTACATCCGCGACAGAGACGGAGAGCGCACTCACATCTTCTGCAGCAGCCGCAGGAGCGCTCTCTGTGTGAGCGGGGTTGTGAGCCTCGAAACGAGCATAAAAGTTATTTAGCTCGTCCGGTAGAGAGGCGGCAATGTTCACAGTCGCTGGTTTGTTCCCTTTAAAGTCCGTGATGTTGTTGATGCCCTGCCACATGCTTCTTGCGTTGTTGGTGTTGAAATGTTCTTCAATTTTGTTTTTGTATTGTCTTTTTGCGGCTTTGATGGTTTTCCTGAGATCGTAGCTGGCTTGTTTGCGATCGTCAGGGTTCCCGGATTTAAAAGCAGACGTCCGCGCTGACAAGGCCGCTCGAACATCGCTATTAATCCACGGTTGTTGGTTGGGGTAGACGCGGATTGTTTTTGTCGGCACAACATCTTCTACACACTTCCTGATGAAACACATGACAGAATCTGAGTACGCCTCTATGTCGTCATCAGACGCTGCCCGGAACATGTCCCAGTCTACGTGATCAAAACAGTCCTGTAGTATAGCATCTGATTGGTCCGACCAGCATTGGATTGTCCTGAGGGCGGGTGCTTCCCGTTTCAGTTTCTGCCTATAAGCAGGCAGGAGCAGAATGGACGAGTGGTCCGATTTGCCGAGAGGTGGGCGGGGGAGGGATTTGTAAGCATCCCGGAAGGGAGAGTAGCAGTGGTCCAGTATACGGTCACCACGCGTGTTGATGGTGATGTGTTGGAGGTATTTTGGAGCTATTGTTCTGAAGTTGGCTTTGTTAAAGTCCCCTGTTACAATAAACGCTGCATCTGGGTGCGCGGTTACCTGCTCACTTATATACCCATACAGTTCCTTGAGTGCCTGGTCTGTGTTAGCTTGAGGAGGAATATAAACAGCTGTGATAATGACCGATAAATTCCCTCGATAGCCAGAATTCTCGACACAGAAGCATAAGAAATTCCAGATCAGGGGAGCAGAAGGATTTAATAGAGTGTAGATTCCTTTCATCACACCACGAGTTGTTGATAAAGAAACAAACACCTCCGCCTCTGCTTTTCCCTGTGAGCTCTTTCGTCCTGTCCGAGCGGTGCACGGAGAACCTCGTGAGCTCGATGGCTGAGTCTGGAACCTCCGCAGACATCCAGGTTTCTGTGAGGCAAATAATGCAGCAGTCCCTCGTTTCTCGTTGGTAGGAGGTACGTGCCCGTAGTTCACAGAGTTTGTTGTCTAGTGACTGAACATTAGCCAGCAAAATGGTTGGGAGAGGAAGTCGGAGGGGACGACGTCTGAGTCTAACAAGGACGCTGGCTCTCTTCCCTCTTTTCCGTCGGCGTTTCCTCGGTCGCGTTTGTGCGGCCCAGACAAAGGGCTCCGATGCGGTGTTGGTAAACAAATCGCCAGCGTTCAGGAACTTAAAGTCCGGTTTGTGTTTCGCGACATAGGAACCTATATTTAGAAGCGTGTGTCTGTCGTAGGCAGTTATGCAGACAACTTCCAACACGCAGGACAGCAGGATAACTAGTAAGATAAATGAAAAACTGCAAAGTTTCCTCGGAGCTCACAACACGGCTGCCATGCTCGGCGCCATCTTGCATTCTTTCCGTCACAATTTGTGCTACATCTAAACCGATCATACTGTTGATAGGGAAATGATCACTCCCAACTGTACTTTGATTCAATACTTTCCAATCACGTTTTCTTGCTAAATATTCAGAGACTAGAGTTAAGTCTAATATTGAATATTTTCCTTGTGACAAATCAACTCTTGTATAGCTACCATCATTGATGCACACTAATCCTCCCCAATCGAGCATGTCTTCTACAATCAGTCCATTACTATCTGTGTTTGTACTCCCCCATAATGTGTTGTGGGCATTAAAATCACCACACCACACCACTTTATTACTTCCTTTTCCTCCAATATTTTCTAGCTTATCCTTGCTTAACCTGTCACATGGATTGTAAAAGTTAATTATTCTAATACTATATACACCTTCCCATATTTCCACCACTACAACCTCTTGCTCCCCATTTACCTCAACGTTTCTATACCCATTATCTTGTTTAATAAATGTTGTTACCCCACCACCATTTCCTTCGTTTCTATCTTTTCTGATTGAAATGTAACCATGAATTAAAAATTTTAATTGAGGTTTCAGCCACGTCTCTTGAACACATAATGTCCGGACTATTTTCTTGATTTGTGATAATTTTTTTGAATTCTTGACCATTGGCAATTAAACTTCTTGCATTCCATTGCATTATTGTTAACACCATTATGTACCACCACATGTTTGACTGCTTTCTGTCGGACTGATTACTGTTTGTGACTTAAGCTTTTCATTTATCATATCTACTGTAACTTCTTCTAACTCCAAGTACTTTTCTGCAGCTCTAATAATGATTTTAATTCTCTCTGTCCTGCTTTCATTTTTGGGCGGAACAATTCACCACTTCTGCTATGAATGCTACGAATGAGACTTTATCAACAATCACTTCACTCTCTTTACTTTGCTCTTTCACCACTGTCTTTTGTTGTGGTACTGTTGTCCTTGTTTCAATTACTTTGGGTGCTTGTTTTACTTTCTTTATAGCCTCAGCATATGATATTCCTTCTGCCACTCTGACATTTTGTATTTTCACTGCATTCTTTCTTACTGAACAACCTCCATATCCTGCACTGTGCTCTCCTCCACAATTACAGCATTTTGGTTTAATACCTTGCCCACATTTACCATATTCATGCTCACTTCCACAACGCTCACATCTCTGTGTTCCTTTACAAACTGCCGCTACGTGGCCAAATTTTTAGCATTTGTAACATCTTAGCGGCGGGGGAACATATGGCCTGACATTGTAGCTCATAAAGCCTAAATATACTCTCTCAGGCAGTTTGTTCTCATCAAAGTTTAACATTACTGAGAGGCTGTCAGTCTTCTCATTATTTCTAAGGCACTTGAGCCACCTGACATCCTTTACTGTTGCCCCAGATATATTTCTTAATATTTTCTCAGCTGAAACATCAGTTCGGATCCCTGTTATCACACCTCTAACCCAAGTCTTCTCTTCTGTGATTGAACATACTACTTTGTGTCCAAGAAGTGATTTTAGTCCCAGGGCCGTTTTTTGTTGTCTATCATCTGTACAGAACAAAATCAGTTTGCCATCCCTCAATGTCTTTATACTTTCAACTGTTCCTAATTTTTCTTTAAGTGCTTTTGTTAATTTCAATGGGTTTATGACATTTACGGACTCGGTAGCAAACTTCAGCAAAACTTTATACTCCTCTTTCCTCCTTCTTGTCTGGTGATTTCCCTTTTCACTTTCCGTTTCTGAGATTTGTCCCCAATTTTTCTTTCTTTTCCGAGTTTCTACCAATTTCCATTCATTACCTCCACTATCCTCATCAGCCAATTTTCCCTCCATTTCCGGATCGCTTCCGGATTCTATGCTACTTCCTACCATCAGCGCTCCAGTCACAATCCAGCTGTCGCCCTCCGCCTGTTCCGGGTCCTCACAAAGCTTCCTCACCCTCCACGCTCCAATCCAGATGTAAGTCTAAGACTCCCACCCGCTAGCTCCTTCGCACAGATATCAAGTTCATGTGTGGTTTTAAAGGGAGCGGAGATGAGAAACAGGTGGCGGTACTGTTAGAGCTTTTAGTCCAGGGACTGGTGGTGGATGGGAGGTGTAGTCCGGAAGCGCGCTAGTACTCCGGAGACGCCTCTCTATGGTGACGCTCAGGCGGCGGCGGCTCGTAGTTCGTGACATTTATGAACAGCAAAGTCGTTTTTTGACCAAACAAAAAGACTCAGTACAAACTGGTCTCAGTTTAACAGGGCGTATGTCAAGTCAAGAAGTCAAGTCAAGAAGCTTTTTATTGTCATTTCAACCATATATAGCTGTTGCAGTACACAGTGAAATGAGACAACGTTTCTCCAGGATCAAGGTGCTACATAAAACAAAGACAGGGCTAAGGACATGTAAGTAGTCTTAGCCACATAAAGTGCAACTGTGCAACCTGGTGCAAACAGTGCAGGACAAGACAAGCAAGACAGTGCAGGACAAAAGACAGTGCAGGACAAAAAACAGTGCAGACATTAAGTTACAAGACAATACAAAAAGTACAAAAAATGCAATACACAAAAGACAATACACAGTAACAGAAACAGCGCCGACCGACCAGTGTAAATACTGAATGTTCAAACAGTATTTTGTGCAGTAAAAGAATGAACAGCAGCAGGTTCTTAGCAGCAGGTCCTTTGGATTATATATGGAGTTGTGCAAAAAACAGCAGATGACTGAGATATTGTCCAATATGTGCAAAAACAGCAGAAAAGTGTGCAAAACAGTGTGTGTGTTTTGTGAGGGTCTGTGCAGTCCATACAGATGATGTGTGTGTATGTTGTGCTCAGTATAGTACAGTTCGGTTATTGAGAAGTCTGATGGCTTGTGGGAAGAAACTGTTACGCAGTCTGGTCGTGAGGGCCCGAATGCTTCGGTACCTTTTTCCAGACGGCAGGAGGGTGAAGAGTGTGTGTGAGGGGTGTGTGGGGTCATCCACAATGCTGTTGCCTTTGCGGACGCAGCGTGTGGTGTAAGTGTCCATGATAGAGGGAAGAGAGACCCCAATGATCTTCTCCGCTGTCCTCACTATCCGCTGCAGGGTTTTGCGATCCGAGATCGTACAGTTCCCAAACCAGACAGTGATGCAGCTGCTCAGGATGCTCTCAATGGTCCCTCTGTAGAACATGGTCAGGGTTGGGGGAGGGAGATGTGCCTTTCTCAGCCTTCGGAGGAAGTAGAGACGCTGCTGGGCTTTCTTGGTGATGGCGCTGGTGTTGAGTGACCAGGTGAGGTTCTCCGCTAGGTGAACACCCAGAAATTTGGTGCTCTTGACGATCTCTACAGATGATCCGTCGATGTTCAGCGGAGAGTGGTCGCTCTGTGCTCTCCTGAAGTCCACAACCATCTCTTTAGTTTTGTCCACATTCAGAGAAAGGTTGTTGGCTCTACACCAGGCAGTTAGTTGTTGCACCTCCTCCCTGTATGCTGACTCGTCGTTCTTGTTGATGAGACCCACCACGGTCGTGTCATCGGCGAACTTAATAATATGATTCGATCTGTGCATTGCTGCACAGTCGTGAGTCAGCAGAGTGAACAGCAGTGGACTGAGCACGCAGCCTTGAGGAGCTCCAGTGTTCAGTGTGGTGGTGCTGGAGATGCTGTTCCCGATCCGGACTGACTGAGGTCTCCCAGTCAGGAAGTCCAGGATCCAGTTGCAGAGGGAGGTGTTTAGTCCCAGCAGGCTCAGCTTCCCAATCAGGTGCTGAGGGATGATTGTATTGAATGCTGAACTAAAGTCTATGAACAGCATTCGTACATAAGTGTCCTTATTGTCCAGATGGGTGAGGGCTAAGTGGAGGGCTGTGGTAATGGCATCGTCTGTGGAGCGGACGATACGCGAACTGTAGGGGGTCAAGTGAGGGTGGTAGCTGGGTCTTGATGTGCCTCATGACGAGCTTCTCGAAGCACTTCATAACTATGGGTGTGAGTGCAACGGGACGATAGTCATTGAGGCAAGACACTGTAGACTTCTTTGGGACAGGAACGATGGTGGTAGTTTTGAGGCACGTAGGAACAACGGCGCTGCTCAGGGAAATGTTGAAGATGTCCGTAAAGACATCCGCTAGCTGTTCCGCACATTCTCTGAGCACCCTGCCAGGAATGTTGTCTGGTCCAGCAGCCTTCCGTGGGTTAACTCTGCCTAGAGATCTCCTCACGTCGGCCGTGGATAGACAGAGTACCTGGTCGTCGGGACGAGGGATGGTCTTCCTTGGCGTAACGTTGTTCTGTACCTCGAACCGAGCGTAGAACTCGTTCAACGCGTCTGGGAGGGAGGCGTCGCTATCACAAGCAGGTGAAGCTGTCTTGTAGTTTGTGATCGCCTGTATGCCCTGCCACATGCGCCGGGTGTCTCCGCTGTCCTGGAAGTGGCTGTGGATTGTCTGGGCATGTGCACGCTTTGCCTCTCTGATGGCTCGGGACAGTTTGGCCCTTGCTGTTCTTAGGGCCACCCTGTCCCCTGTTCTGAAGGCTAGGTCCCTAGACCTCAGCAGAGCACGCACATTAGCATTCATCCACGGCTTCTGGTTGGGGCGTGTAGTGATGGTCTTGGAAACGGTCACGTCATCAATGCACTTGCCGATGTAACTGGTCACTGCTGACGTGTACTCCTCCAAGTTGACGGAGTCGCCGTTGGTTGCAGCCTCCCTGAAGATATTCCAGTCAGTGCACTCAAAGCAGTCCTGAAGAGCAGAAGTGGCTCCTGCTGGCCAGGTTTTCACCTGCTTCAGAACCGGTTTTGAGCGTCTGACGAGTGGTCTGTATGCTGGAATTAGCATAACAGTGATGTGGTCTGAGTAGCCGAGGTGGGGGCGGGGCTCCGCACGGTACGCGCCGGGAATGTTTGTGTAAACAAGATCCAGCGTGTTTTCACCTCTCGTAGCAAAGTCCACATGCTGATGGAATTTAGGGAGCACTGACTTAAGATTTGCATGGTTGAAATCTCCGGCGATGATAAAAAGTCCGTCGGGGTGAACATTCTGTAGGTCGCTAATAGCTCCGTATAGCTCACTTAGCGCCTCTTTAGCATTAGCGCTAGGAGGAATGTAAACTCCGACAATGTAAACAGTAGTAAATTCCCGTGGTAAATAAAATGGTCTGCATCTAACAGTCACAAACTCTACTGACGATGAGCAGTAAGTAGAAACAAGCACAGAGTTCTTGCACCATTCCGTGTTGATATAAACACACACACCACCACCGCGAGTCTTACCGCAAAGAGCTGCATTTCTGTCGGCTCTAAATGAAGTTAGCCCGTCCAGCTGAATGGCGGCGTCCGGAACTCTGTCGCTGAGCCACGTCTCCGTGAAAACAAACACACAGCAGTTTCTAACCTCTCTCCGTGTAGAGCGTTCGAGTCGGATGTAGTCCAGTTTATTGTCCAGGGAGCAAACGTTGGATAGTAGAATGGATGGGAGAGCCGGCCGGCTAGGGTTTGTTTTTAGCCTAGCACGGACGCCCGCTCGCGCTATGTCACTTGTTGTGAAATAGTTTCCTGTGTAATATTAATAATGTACTAATGCAATAATGTCTATCTTTTTGTCTCAGTTTTATTTTATTTTTCAGCGGATTTCATTTTAAGTGGAGGACTCAGTGTGTGTCTCCTTGACTTGAATGTAGCAAAGCTGTCAATTATTCTTCTAGGCTCAATTTAATTAACAGATTTTTTTTTTTTTTAAATTAATATGATGGCAAGGCTGTGGAGTCTTTCCTGAACCATGTTTCACCTCAACCATGTGTGCAGACATATGAGGGCACTAAATGATCATTCACATGTATAGCTGCTGACATGTGCAACCTGCAGAAGTTTTTTGAGAGAGGGAAACATGTTATAGCAGGCGATATACAATGTGAATATCTGGAATGCTACCTTTCTCCTTCTTTTTCGCTAGATGTTTTACATCAATTATTTCTTTTGCACAAGTTCTTGTATTGCAGTGCAACATCATGGAGAAGATCTTGTGATAAGAACAAATTGGGAGGAAGGGGAACAGGCCTGCACACTCTGCACACCCTACTATCCCCTACACTTGAAAACTAATTAGACTGAGCTCACTAATTATCTGATCCACACAAGGGAAGTACACATTCAGCACACATTTCAGCACAAACAGCACCACAAGTTGAACTAACAACAAACTCATGTATTCTCTTTTGTTTATGTCAAGGTAGTGAAGACTGAGCATTCATGTTATTTTCCTGACAAATAGCCTTTGCCTCCATGATAGCCATAATAAACTCAGAATAATTAACATCATATAGAAATCATTGGGGGCAAGTTGTGGCCTAATGTTTAGAGAGTCTGACTTGTAATCCTAAGGTTGTGGGTTCGAGTCTCGTGCCGGCCACGACTGAGGTGCCCTTGAGCAAGGCACCGAACCCCCTAACTGCTCCCCGGGCGCCGCAGCATAAAATGGCTGCCCACTGCTCTGGGTGTGTGTTCACGGTGTGTGTATGTTCACTGCTGTGTGTGTGCACTTTGAATGGGTCAAATGCAGAGAACGAATTCTGAGTATGGGTCACCGTACTTAGCCGTATGTCACTTTCACAGCAAACTTGCACAATGACATCCTGAGGCCAACAGCCACATGTGTCCCACTTTCTTCAAGACAGAGTAAGACAGCGCTATAATTTTCTAGCACTACATTAACAGATTCAAGCTGCCAGGGCCAAGATGTTTTCAAAAGCCAAACAAGTTCATGGCTGTGCAGACCAAGTTGTTACTGTACAGCAATCAGCTTCTTATGGTTTATAAGAAAGGTGTTGAAAAAAGTGTAAATGCCTTCTAGGCAAAAAAATTCCTTGATTTTCACTGCTCCCTGTTTTCACTGTACCCTCAAAATGGTACAGTATACCTTACGTTGCTAGAAATCCTGTTATTGAAACAATAGTTATTCACACCTTTCTTGGATTTCAGTTAATGCATGCAGATATCGGCAGGCTCTATTGTACTTTTGCAGCCTTGCCATGACACCATGCTCGAAGCATGAAAAGCGTTTTTATTTCATGTTCTCTAAATGAACTGAGGGCTTTCTTCTGATTTTGTAGCCCTGAATCTGCAGTCTATCACTGCTGTTTTGAATATGTTGCCTTCCAAACAGGTGACAGCAACAACAAAATGCTGCATCTTTTTCTACTAAATACTCCAACCATGAAAAAGTGTCATACCATTTAGTATGGAAAAACCGCATCTGAAACTCCAAAGAAGGGTAAGTTTCAAGGTTACACCGTGTCATCATTTTACACCCAGGTCATCTTTTCCTTTTGAAGCTTTCCCTACATCATCTCCTGAGATTTAAAAAATCTGTTCTTCTCCTATCCTCACAGACTGAGCTACAAAGTAATATATATGATTTACAAATCTGGGATACAGGTCACATAAATAGTTTTAATGTTTGCTTGGAGCTAATATTTTGAAAAATAATACAGTCAAGACAGGGTTTGGTGACAAGTACTATAATGATAGCAGTAAGCATATACTGGCTGCTGCTGATCGTCACTGTCTGACTGATGCTTGATCCGATTAAAATAAAGGTTAAAAACATATTCATTTATTTATTACAAACTTTAATTTCTTTGATCGTTTTATTTTTAAAACACACGTGAGTGTCATTTTTCAACCCAAAGCAATTAAAATTAAAAAAATTAAAAATTTACTAATCTGTAATGGGTCATATCATACCTCATGAGTGCCGTATCTCCTAAACTAACTAACCAAATAACAAAAGTGTATTAATGCATTTATGATGTAAAAATGCATTTAATTGATTAAATAACCTAAATATCCTGCCTTGATGCCCGATGACGCCTGAGATAGGCACAGGCTCCCCGTGACCCGAGGTAGTTCGGATAAGCTGTAGAAAATGAATGAATGAATGAATAAGCTAAATCAATTTAATTAACCTTAATCAACTTTGCATTTGCATTATTATTACCTCACCAACTTTTTTAATTACTGACTAACTGACTGACTGACTGAATGAATGAATGAATGAATGAATGAATGAATGAATGAATGAATGAATGAATGAATGAACTGTCCAATAGCCGTATACTGACAACAGTGCCACCTGCTGACCAGAATAGGAACTGTTGTGTTTAACAGCTGGTCACCTAAGTTTAAAAACAGCACATAGCGGAATGAACGTGTAAAATAAGCGCTAACGGACATACGGGTTTATTGCACTTGTAAATCTTGTACTTTATTTGTGGTGTAAAACGTTTTCAGTCCTCAAAAGACCAGGGACTTTTGACAGTACATGAGGGGCTTAAGCCCCCGAAGCCCCACCCTCACAACAACCACTGAGTCTTTGTCACATCAGAAAGATTCTTTAAATTCCACTGGTCTCAGTTTAACATTACATGTGTCACTTGTTATTAAAATTATTTGAACTAATAAAAAAGGTTAATAAATGAAACCTACCTAAATCACCTGTTTGTGTACAGAGGATGAGTTCAGTCAGTACTAGAGAGAAACAGACATTAGTTAAGGTTCATTTAGAGCTAAAACACTTGTTGGTGTGCAGTTATTATGATGATAATAAAATAATGAACAGCAGTGTGGTGTGATATGGTGTGATGTGGCCCACGATGAACGAGGTTTACTGTTTCTATTCAAAAGTAGATCATTTTATTAATTCTTGTACTGTTTGATTCCTGTTTGCTTAAACCCCAAACAGATATATTAAAAACAGCATCCAATCTGTTCTGTTGTTAAACCCAGTGACATGGCTATTAATATAAATATCATTTACTTAGAAACTGACACTTGATTTCCTCTTTGCTTGCCACAGTCTCCTCCCACATTGTACATCTACAAGATCAACTGTCTTCTCTTTACAGAGTGCAGAAAAGATCTCCAAAGAAATGTAGAATAAAGTACACATTTTAAAATCCTAAACAAATACAGTGTATGAATGTATAACAGCAGTTAAAATAATCAGCTGTAATGTTCTGCCCATGTGAGAGACACCAGGATACAATTACTGAAAACAGTGTTTGTTTAATGACTATTTAATATTTTACAAATAAAATCACTTGGCTCAAAGCTAAACATACCACAAACTGCTAAATTTAATTTATATTCAATATCAGACTTTAGCTATAGAAAAATTAAATAATCACACAGAAGATCAAATTAGGTTGCTTCAAACAATGATTTGGTTTAAACAAAACTTAATTCACCACTAATGAAGACTCACAGAAAACATTTACTCACAGAACATCACACAGAGTGGAAGAAGCTCCATCCTGTCCAACTGATGACTGACTTACTGGTTGAACGACGAGTGTCTGTGTTGTTGCCTCGACACTTCCTGTACTCTTAAACTCTTCACACTTCTGAGACAGAGTGTGTGTGTGTGTGTGTGTGTGAGAGAGAGAGAGAGAGAGAGAGAGAGAGAGAGAGAGAGAGAGAGAGAGAGAGAGTTGTGGTTTCTGTACAAGGGACTAAAAAGTCTTGGTTTTGGTAACATTAATAACAGTAACTGGTCAGCATGTAAATGAACAGAAAAAAAATCGGTGTGCTGTGTGCTGTGTGTTTTTTTTTTTTTTTTTTTTTTTTACAGATCATCAGTTTTACTGTTAGAGCTGTTAGTCCAGGGCCTGAAATGAAACGTGAATTTTAAACTTTCTCTGAGGGAGCAAATATATAGTTTCATGGTCAAATGCATTGAATGTTGTTGTCTATGTGTTATATCTGTCCCTTTCTGATGTGTAAGTACAGTTTATTAGTGTCACTGCTACAGTAAAATACTGCGTAATAATTTTATTTTATATTTTATTTTTGACTTTTATTTATTTATTTATTTATTTATTTATTTATTTATTTATTTATTTACAGATTTAACACTGACAGTGATAATGCACCTGTTGCAAAGAGACTCAAGACCAACATCCAGGCAAGCAGCAGGCAGTCCGTTCTGTCATGCAAAACATGTAATGTTCCCTTGTGTGTTCAGTTAAATAGGAACTGTTTTGAACAATGGCATGACAACATTTAACAAATTTATATTTATATAAATATTTAATTTATATGTAAAAAATTTTTAGATGCACACCAAACTGTACATTTACAGCTGACATTTTGAATCATTGCATACAATAAAGCTTCTTGACTCTTGACTCTATTGTATTGTTCATGTTTTTTTAACATTGGTAAAATAAACGTCTTATTTTGTCAAGTACAGATATAAATATGTCTTTTGTACTTCAAGCAAAAGATTTTCTCTTTAAGTCTCCCCACATTCATTCTTTTGTCAACACAATCCAGACTAAGCCATTAGGGGGTTGGGCCTCCTAAGGTGTGAATCATCAATATTCATGACCATTGACCCTCCCTTGCATATTGCCTTTACACAACAATAACTGTCTTACAAAAGTTAAATCAATGTATTGTTTCATGTGAATGAGTGAGTAAAATGGTTTTCACATCATTTTGTAGCAAATTATCAACTCTACAAGAGTAGAGAACTTTATTGTATGTGAACAAATGTTTAGTAAATGTTTAGTATGTTGGCCTTATTTCAGCATCTTTTCTTTTTCTTTTTTTTACTACCCACGCATAAACATCATTTACATAAAAATACAAACATGTACATACATTTTACTTACATAATATTGTAGCCCAGTTTGTGCTGAATACAATGTTATGTGATATTAGCCATTAATATGTTTTGAAATAACTGAAAAAAGACCAAATGTAAGAGCATGTCAGAACCTCTGCCAGTGTCCCAAAATGGTCAGACCCCAGAGGGTTAAATAGCCCTTGGAAGCATGAAGATCATCATCTTCAAATTTTTTTTTTTTGGTATGTGTCATGCATCTCATGAAACCGTATTACAGTCTCATTAAAAGCAGCAAGTTTAATTTTCACCTCTTTGGGTCGGTTTGAGTTCATAGAAGTTGTAATCTGTGTCATCATGCGTGTCACTGCAGCCTTTGCAACTCCACGTGCAGAACTCACAATGTACACATTTAGTCGTTGTTGTAGTTTAATTTTTAAGGAATAAAAACACTGTCAATAATAATCGTACATAATTCAAAGCATTTGTGTGTAAATTTAAATTTTGCGGAGTTGGATCCCAAAATCTACGGCCACGACAGTTTACAGATACGAGATTCTGTGTGTTTGTTCAAATACAACTCCAAAATGTACGACTATGACAGTTTACACACACAACGCTTGTTTTCACAACACCTCTTTTTCACACACGAAAACGGTCTGCAAAACAACTGTCAAAAATACGTCATCACGTTCACAGGCGTTACTATCCGAGGGAAGATGAATCGATTCCACGAAGTGCGTATGCGCCCCGCCCCCCTTTTGCAGCTTTTCGCCTACATGACCTACCCAACAAAAAGTGGTACAGCTCCCACATACTTTGACACACAGGGGTGAGCCTGGTCTCATTTGAAAGAAGAGATTCTCTAGTTTCAGAAACTTTCAGATTGATTCTAGGCCTTACTGGCACAAAGTTACAGGGGTTTGAATGCAGGTTTTCATTTCCGCCTGGGTTGTTTACCTGATAAACTGATTAATCTTATTTTTCTGGAACATGTTAGGGACCAAATAACAACAGAGAGTCATAGCCACATGTCTTGGCTTTCACCAAAAAAAATTTCAAGTCAAAAGACCCAAAAATGGCTTCAATGAAAATATTTTTCTACGGCCCTGGTCGTCTGGTGCAGCGTTTTTGTGTACTTGTTTACTATATAACTTTGAAATAAAAGGCTGCAGGCTCAGTCTGACAAGCCATAAATAAGCCTAGACTATTTCTCTATCACTCTGGTGTGAAAACAGGCCTGTAACTTGACACCCTGAGCTGTGAGAGGGACAAAAGGTCAGGGATTACGCAAGAATTCTTCTGCGCATCCAGTTCACGCAGACACAGGCAAAGAATGTAAGGCATGTCGCATACCGTTGGAATCGTCTGCTTATTGGCTAAACAGCTGTATAGGTCCCGGCCCATTTCATTGCTATTGGAAGGAGTAATTGTCAGTCAAAGGCGGGTTCCCAAAAAATAGGTCATGCCACCATTGGCTTCCCAGCCGTCTATCTCTGCCATACAAGCACCGATTGGCTCAAATGAGGGCTTGTTTGATTCGTTAGGACCTGGGCTATAAATAGCCCAGTGTAGACTTTGAATTTTTGAATATCCCAATTAGGAGTTAGAGCGGCAAAACGAGATGATGGCGCACTTCTGTTTCCAGTTTTCAGAACACTAACGGAATATTTGCGACCAGAGCGTTTTGGATTAAAAGGCTTACAGATTTCAATTCCTTGGACCTGTGTGGATTTTTGTGGATTATTTGTGTTGGAATATATTACCCCAGTGAAGAAAGAGACGCGTCTAAAGGTTCTAAGAAATATTGAGAGTATAAACTTTACTAGAAACATAAGTTTTTTCGTGTTTTTAGAGGATTTAATGCTTAAAAGTTACAATGAAATTATGCAGCTTCAGCCCCTAGCGGTAGTGTTCCACATATGGAACGGTGTTCACCATCTAGTAAGACAAGACATCTTCAGAAAGTCTGAATGTCAGCAAGTGAACAAGAAACTGCACATAAAAGATACAGATTGAATGACTGAGTATAAATAGTTTATTTCATTTGATTGTCTTTTTACTTGTGTACTGAATGGAAAGACACAGAATAGATTGCCAATATATAATAGAATAGAATAGAATAGAATAGAATAGAATATGGGCATAGAAGCCTTTATTAACACAAAATATACATTACAGCACAGTGGAATTCTTTTTCTTCACATACCCCAACTGAGGAGGCTGGGGTCACAGTGCAGGGGCAGCTATGATACAGCACCCCTGGAGCAGGGAGTGTTGAGGGCCTTGCTCAAGGGCCCAGCAGTGGGAGCTTGGCTGGGCTGTGCCTTGAACCCCAATCCTCCGATCAACAACCCAGAGCCTTAACCAGTTGAGCCACCACCTCCCAAAATATATAATTGCTATACTGTATTGAACTTATATATACCGTAAGTTCCGGACTACTGAGCGCATCCGAATTTAAACCTCACCCACTGAATTAAAAAAAAAAAAGATTCAAGTCAAGTCAAAAAAAAAAAAAGAATTGTTTTTTGTTGCACATGTCTATAAGCCGCAGGTGCCTACAGGTACATTGAAAAAAATTAACTTTACACAGGCTTTAACGAAACGTGGCTTGTAACAAAAAATTAAAAATTAGCAGTAAACAGTAGCCTACCAAGAAAGTCATTGGTCACTTCCTTCTATAAGGCAAGAAGTAGTACGTGTTAATATAGGATCAGCTTTCCAGCACTGGAGAGAACTGAAGGAGCAGGAAGTTGGCCACATATTCACAGATTGGAGTTTCCCGAGTCAATAACTCCTGAGCTAAACTCCTGATGCTGTTACGACACAAATAACACCTCTTTTCTATTGTAGTAATGTAGAGAGACAGCTACAACTGCGTTCTACTTCTTGCCTTATCATAAGCCTTTCTATGCTTTCTTTCTTTGTTTTTATCCACCATGTCATTGTTAAAACTGCTTTCAGTTAATGTCACACATGCACACATGAACACACTCTCCGCTGCATATTGACAAGACCCGCCCCTTTCTGCTCATTGGCTACATGTTTGTTTTGATTTTTGTTTTGATTTTTAATTTGTGGTCGCGACTCAGTTTTCTGAAGCATTTCTCAAACATCGGAGACCCTGCCTTTAACCCCTTCGGCAATTTCATTGGTCCAATGAAAGCTTCATGCCGCCAAAAAAACTGAGCACGTCACAGAATGTGATTTTTTTTTTTTTTTTTTTAATTGAAAAATCCATATATTTGCCATTGTTTAAGCCGCAAGGTTCAAAGCGTGGGAAAAAAGTTGCGGCTTATAGTCCGGAAAATACGGTGTATATATATATATATATATATATATAATTTCAGTTTAACTTCCTGATGACTCCAGACATGAGGTTTGAGCTCAGAAGACATGTTTTGTCCTCCTGGTGCAATGTATAACCTCCTGTACTTCTCTGAATGGTTACAGTACAAAGCATAATGTCAGAGCAGTGACAGTAAGAGTTCAGACAGAGAGTTGATCAGAAGCTCATGTACAGAATTCTTTGTCACTGAAGATCTACATCTATAATAACCCACTATTCATGATGCCTGCTGTTAGCTAACCAAACATGCTAGGTAAAGTGACACAGGACCGTTAGGTTGGATTGTTTTCTCACCACAATAAAATACTCCAGAGCTCTTTTGCAACCCGTTTTGATGTTGCTACAAACACAATTTCTCTTTTCATATTTTGCTAAGGAACCAAACCAAAGGAGAAAATGCGATAAAATGCTTTAAACTAGTCAGGTGTGAAAATCCACTAAGACTGAACAAGAGGTCAGCAGTGCTCTCACTGAGACTGGGAACTCATTAGATCTTAACTGGAGCTAACTGAACAACAAAAAACATTTTAATGACATCCATGATGGGTGAAATCATTTCCATGCATTTACCATTTTTTTCTAAACATTCAATAACATTTATCACACAGACACACACACACACACACACAGACACACACACACACACACACACACACACACACACACACACACACACACACAGAGAGAGCATATCTGGTAGATATCTCTGATTTATGTGGTAAATGTGAGGCTTATCCCCCTGAGACTATATGGCTCACTAAGACAACAGAGAATGATTTTTAAAACATCAAAGACATTTAATATGTAATTAGAGATACTAAATCACCAATATGGTACACAATGTTAAAACATTTAAAAAGAAATTCAAACACAGTATAAAAAATGCACTGCATTGTCTCTTGTGTCCTTTGTCTATAAAGAGTTATGTCTGTCTTCTTGTCTCAGTTTTATTTTATTTTACAGCCAATTTCATTTTAAGTGGAGGACTCAGTGTGTGTCTCCTTGACTTGAGTGTAGCAACGCTGTCAATTACTCTTCCAAGCTCAATATACTTGTCAGATTATATTTTTAATTGACAAGACTTCAAGGCTGTGGAGTCTTTCCAGAACCATGTTTCAGCTCAACCATGTGTGCAGACTTTTGAGGGCCCTAATGCCCCTTTTCCACCGAGGCAGTTCGAGTGCTGGTTCGGAGCCAGAGCCTAATTTAGAACCAGTTCTTTCTGTTTCGACAGCCAAAGCACCGTCTCCGAACCAGGAATTGTGGTTCTTAAATAGCACCAAAACGTTGCTGGTCTAGACTTAAGAACCGCTTGGGGCGGGAGCTGGGGGCGGGGCTACTGTTGGCGCATTTGATAATGTACCTTAAGTATACTAATGTTTAATACACTTTTACTTTACCGCGATATGATACATTATCAGCACACATGATAGTAGGTAGCTACATGCTAAGGCTAATTTTTTTTCTGTGTTAACGATAAAATAACGTTATGTACTTTATCGATTACAACCTCCGTTTATACAGATTACATGGAGCTGCACGTACACGTTTTATTCGCCTCGTTTGGATGCCAATGTAGGTTCGCAAAGCCATGAGCATTAACAGTAAATCAACATCCGCCATTGTTGTTGTGTTTGTGTTAGCCGCTGCTGCGCTAACGTTGCTGGGACACGTGACACATATACAGTGACGTCACACTCGGCGCTGTGATGGCTCTCTAGCCGGTGGAAAGGCAAACCGGTTCTTAGAAGGTTCGCCAGTGTAACCAACTTTGAACCAGCACTAGCGCTAGCTCTGAACCAGCACCCGGTTCTTTCCGGTGGAAAAGGGGCATAAATGATCGTTCACATGTACAGCTGCTGACAGGCAGTGTTAGTGCAACCTGCAGACGTTTTTTGAGAGAGGGAAACATGTTACAGCAGGTGATATACGGTGAGAATATCTGCTACCTTCCTCCTACTTTTTCACTAGATAATGTTTTACCAGAAATATTTCTTCTGCACAAGTTCTATATAGTAGTGCAGTGCAACATCACTGAGAAGATCTTGTGACAATTAAAATTGGGAGGAAGGGGAACAGAACTGCACACCCTTCAGAATACTCTCCCCTACACTTGAAAACTACTTAGACTGAGCTCAGTAATCATCTGATCCACACAAGGGAAATACACATGCATCTTCAGATTGTCAAAGTCCCCTAGATCTGCACCAACAGCACCACAAGTTGAATTAACAACAATATATTCACTTTTCTTTTCGTTAAGGTAGTGAAGACTATTTTCCTCACAAATTGCCTTGCCTCCATTATCGACAGTAAAGGAGGCATAGGAGAAAACAACAAACCTGCACAATGACATCCTGAGGCCAACAGCCACATGTGTCCCAGTTTCTTCAAGACAGAGTAAGACAGCACTTTGATTTTCTAGCATTGCATTAACAGATGCAAGCTGCCAGGACCAAGATGTTTTCAAAAGCTAAACAAGTTCATGCCCATGCAGACCACATCTGGGATACAGGTCACCTAAATAGTTTTTATGTTTTCTTGGAGCTAATAGTTTTATTTAAAAAAAAAAAAAAACAGTCAAGACAGGGTTTGGTGAAAACCAGTCACCATTATGCCTGATCTACTTGATTTAAAATTAATTCTTGAATAAGTTTATAATTTAGTTCTAACTTTGAGGTCATTATTTATTGTGCTGATTTAATACTATAGTGATAGCGGTAACAAAAGTGTATTAATGTATTTATGATGTAAAAATACATTTAATTGATTAAGGTTATTTAATTTTAGCAGAACTACAAACTTACAAACTGACATTAAAATTGTTTGATTTGGAAGAACAGCTGCATTATTATTACCTCACCAACCCTTTTACTAACTAAACCAGGAGTTGGCAACCCGCGGCTCCGGAGCCGCAAGTGGCTCTTTCATCCCTCTGCTGCGGCTCCCTGTATATTTGGAAAATAAATATTTCATTTAAATTGAATTAAATATTAAATTAAATTCTATGATTATGATGCTCTTGTAACATTAAAAAAACGTGTTTAATTTTTTTGTCACTCAAAATAAATGTCATAACTGCCGACTTGCGAAATCCGACACACAGAAGCAGACGCATTTTTTGTTTGAGCTTCCGGCAAGTTAAAATTTTGACGTCATGCAGTGCTGTCAAGTGTCACACATTGAGAGTGACAGTCACGCATTTGGGTCTTTTGTCACGCTCTCCCACCACACATCGTACTTCTCACGCAGAAAATCTTTTTGACTATTTATCATATATTTAATAAGCTGCAGCGCCCAAAATGTATCAGTCCGCACCGCTGTCTCTATGGAACCGGGCGGGAATCAAGCGCGTCTCCCCTGGAGTTATCAGCCAATCAAAAAAAGGCTACACAATAGCCATTCAGAAGCCAATGAAAAAAATTGGGGTTGAGGGGGAAACCGTGCTTACGCACACCTGTAAGCAATGTTCCCGCAGATGTGCGTACGTGAACCAGCCTCATATCCTGCCCTGTACACGCCCATTTTTACATGCCCATTACACGCTCCACAATTGCGCGGGCACGAGAGTGGACCTCGTTATAATGAGTTTCCTCTGCGCTCTGCGGGTTTAAAAATGGGGTGAGGAGCCAGTGTCTCAGGGGGTAGCCACTGTCACCTGCAGGTTATAATCATATTAAAAGCAACATTGTTATAATTATATTAAAAACAACATTTTTACAGTTTCTACTTTTTAATATTGTTAAACATAAGCAAATTCATTTTCAGATGGTGCCCTTATAGCAACATGAGCGCAGTCAATTGCGCAGATTACATTTGGGAAACCAGACATCGCTGCAAATTGCATTTTAATTTCGGCCTGTTCTCGCACAGTGTAGGGGAACCTGATGTATCGACTACCCATATTAAGTACACCATTCAAAACGACAGATATTATCGCACTCAGGGATGGCTGTGATATACCAGACCTATATAGTGAGTTGATAGATTCCAATAGAATTATTTCATATACAAAAAGGTCTTCGAGACAAAGTTGAGGATTACTTATAGTTTTTTATATAAATAATTTACCTGTCTGCCAATTCCCGCTGGAAACAGCCGGTTGCCAAGAACCCCAGAGTATTGAGGACTTGCATTTGGACTGGGATGGCATGGTTCCGGCGTGTTGCCCTCTCTAATACTGGACCCAATTCAGCACATAGATCCAAGAGCACAGCTCTAGGGAATCTAAATCGGCTTATTATCCAGTCATCATCATGGGCCAGGAAATCATCATGGTCCCTGGAAAACTCGTTCTCTCCTTATTCTGCCATTGGCGTAATCCTTCAACAGTGCCAGCATTGCCATCATGAAGCATTACATACCCGGGTCACTGGAGGATTTATATGTTTCTAGCAATTGATTTGTGGGCGAAAATTTAAGACGAAAATGTTATAGTGAAAACATGCTTCTTCATGACGGTTTTGTAATGAACACCGTTAGGACCGATGATGATTAGCGATTGTGCTTCATGACTGTATTTGTAGACTTTGACATTTTATGATATATGTACATTAAGGAAAATAATTCGTTTTTACACTATGTTCTGCAGTTCTCTAATAAAAGGGTATTTCATGCTATTCTGTATCACATGTAGTCGTGCCATCTCCTTCTGTGCTCCCTTTGTGGACAATGTGACTGTAAGGCAGTGCTGATTGTTATTTATTTATTTTTGTTAAATACATTTTGAATTACGTTTGGATTTTACTAGATGTATATAGCATAAAACAATCTGCAAAATAACACTGTTGGATTAAATCTTCATGATAATGTGGATAAAACATATGAAATGGAGTGAAAATTAAATGTAATTAATTCTTATAATTTGCGATGGGTTGGCACTCCGTCCAGGGTGTATCCTGCCTTGATGCTCGATGACGCCTGAGATGCTCGATGACGCCTTGATGCTCGATGACGCCCGTGACCCGAGAAGTTCGGACAAGCGGTAGAAAATGAATGAATTATTTAATAATTCTTATAATTGTTCTTCTCACATATATTTTGTACAATCTAACTTCAGTTCACGACCTCACCATCTGTGTCGCCAATTCCCTTTGGCTCCAGAATGTGCGTACGCACAGCTCAAAGTTTACTTAAAAGTGCGCACATTTTCCCGTCAAGTTTGTTTTTTATAGATCACAACCTTTGCTTGGGAACTGGCCTACGTACGTTTCCAGCCCCGTTTTGTGCGTTTGCACACTTTATAAATGAGACCCCTGGTCATGAATACGAAGAGGACTCAATTAGACACTGAATATTTTATTTGAAAGTAACCTTCAACCCAGCGTCCTCTTTGTTAAGGTTTGTTCAAACTGTTCAAAATATTTTTGTTTGCTTGCAGAAATAAAATTTTGTTTACTCGGTAGCAGTGCATTGGTTTCATCAATGCAACACACTACAGTATTGTCTACTTTCCATAAAGGTAAAAAATGATATATGCAGCGTTATCTTCATTTTAGATGTCAAAAGGGTTTTGTGGCTCCATGTGTTTTTTTTTTTTGTTTTTGTTTTTTTCTGTGGGAAACGGGTCCAAATGGCTCTTTGAGTGTTTAAGGTTGCCTCCCCCTGAACTAAAAGAATGAATGAAAGAATGACGACTGTCCAATGGCCTTATACTAACAACAGCGCCACCTCCTGGTCAGAATGGGAACTGTTCTGTTTAACAGCTCGACAACTAAGTTTAAAAACAGCGCATAGCGGAATGAACGTGTAAAATAAGCGCTAACGGACATACGGGTTTATTGCACTTGTAAATCTTGTACTTTATTTGTGGTGTAAAACGTTTTCAGTCCTCAAAAGACCGGGTACTTTTGACAGTACATGAGGGGCTTAAGCCCCCAAAGCCCCACCCTCACAACACCACTGAGTCTTTGTCACATCAGAAAGATTCATTAAATTCCACTGGTCTCAGTTTAACATTACATGTATCACGTGTTATTACAATCATTAGAATAAATAAAAAAAGGTT